>NC_048231.1:30056183-30126286 GCF_002007445.2 Ailuropoda melanoleuca
CTTTTCAACAGTTCCTTGGAGATTCAGGGCCTTTTCTGGTTCCACACAAATTTAAGGACTATTTGTTCCAGCTCTTTGAAAAATGTCATTGGTATTTTGTTTGGGATGGCATTGAAAGTGTGGATTGCTCTGGGTAGCACGGACATTTTAACTATGTTAATTCTTCCAATCCATGAGCATGGAATATTTTTCCATCTTTTTGTGACTTCTTCAATGTCTTTCACGAGTGATTTGTAGTTTCTAGAATATAGATCCTTTACCTCTCTGGTTAAGTTAATTCCGAGATAACGTATGATTATGGGTGCTATTGTAAATGGAATGGATTCCCTAATTTCTCTTTCTTCAATCTCATTGTTCGTGTATAGAAATGCAACTGATTTCTGAGCATTGATTTTGTTTTTTGTGACTTCTTCAATGTCTTTCACGAGTGATTTGTAGTTTCTAGAATATAGATCCTTTACCTCTCTGGTTAAGTTAATTCCGAGATAACGTATGATTATGGGTGCTATTGTAAATGGAATGGGGATACCTTTTATCCCTTTTTGTTGTCTGATTGCTGTTGCAAGGACTTCTAGTACTATGCTGAATAATAATGGCGAGAGTGGACATCCTTGTCCTGTTTCTGATCTTAGAAAGGCTTTCAGTTTTTCCCCATTAAGAATGATATTCACTGTAGTCCCCAAATTTTAAACACTTTTTTGAGTTTCTCCTCACTGATTTTCACCTACACGTATGTACACTGCACACATAAATCGTTTTCTCTTCTCCTGTTTAATTTGCAGGGCCCCAATCACTGAACATAAGAGGATAGAGGATAATTATTTTTTTTCTCTCCTCTAAAATTATGAGTTTAAGGCTAATTCCATTTTTTGTTCATTTAAACTATCTTATGGAAACTTAAGTTTATATAAACCAAGCTCAGCTTATATTCTCCTAGAGAATAAGTGAAGAAAAATCACTATGAAAGAGCATCCTGTTTTCCACTTTCATCAAACTGAATGACCAGCAGAGGCAAGAAATCCCTAGAGAGCCTTAAACTATATTATTAACCTTAAATAAATTTTGCTATAGCTAATTTTATCGACATCTACTGCTACAGATAAAAAAAGAACTTGGAAATAAATTTTTGCTAAAATAAATTTTCATTGTTGTGTCATCAAGAGCAACCACTTGTGGCCTACCTGGTTGGAGAAGAGGTAGATTCCAGCACTATGCTCTTGGTCAACAAGAAATGTTACCACGGTCGAAGGAAAAGATTTCATTCCTTTTAAAATATGAGGTAAGCAAGGAAACCATTCACGAAATGGTTCTTTGGTATAAAAGCAAGAGCTGGACTACAAAAAGAGAAAGGAAAAGTTAATGTCATTTTTAAGATGTAAGTTCTAATCAGTTATCTTAAGCAAACAAACTAGCAAACCACTGTGTTGTCCTGACCTACCACAAATAATAGTGATAACTCTTTGATGTCTATGCTTCTCTTCTGGGATTGGGAGTCCAGAAAACACTGCCAAGCATCTCTTTCTGGCATGGGTTGTTTTTCTAGAACAACTGTGTAGGTTTGAATTGAACATCACTAGGTAACTGCCATTAAACCCAAGTACAGGCACAGTTGGGTGCAAAGAGGGATGAAGCTTTTCAGCCTGTAGAATTGCCATCTTTTAGATTAATAACAATCCATGAAACATCCCAAGATATAAAATTTCTTAATTTTTAACATATTTAATTCCAGGGGTGCCTGCGTGGCTCAGTCATTAAGCGTCTGCCTTTGGCTCAGGTCATGATCTCAGGGTCCTGGGATCTAGCCCCGCATCAGGCTCCCTGCTCAGTGGGGAGCCTGCTTCTCCCGCTCCCTCTGACACTCCCCCTAATTGTGCATACACTCTCTTTCTCTCTCTCAAATAAATAAAATCCTTAAAAAATAAAAATAAAGTAAAATATTTAATACAATACCTCACTTAGAGTCCTGTTTCTCTCAAAGGTGATAGTAACATAATCCACTATAAAATATAAAGGTACAGAAATTACAAGCAGTATCTATATTTCTAAATGTATCATTAATTAAGAATACTCGCATACAATTTTTTTGCACTTAGAGCATGCCTATTGTCTCAGATTTAATTTTTTTCCCCTCAGTTTTAGGCCACTGACTTATACAAAGCAAGCCTACCTTTCTACTTTATCCTATTTTTATTTTATGTCATTTAATCTTTACATGCCATCTATGTTTGAAAAGAGCCTGTTTATATCTTTTCTTAATTTACCTTCAAAGTGTTCTCTGTTAGCAAAACATTTTTCATTATACCACAATTTTCCTTTGACATAGTCAACCTACATGAATAAATGAAGAAATAAAAATATCATTTAGGGAATAGATAGACTTAGGATATAAAATTGAAAAACTTAATAAAAAATTCTAAAGTATGATAGTTTAGGAATGGGAAGCAAATAAAGGGAGGAAAATTGTATGCCGACAAAAGAAAAGGTTGTAGAGTGAGGGCAAGGGACAAGAATATGCATTTTGAACAACACACATAAAAGGAATAAAAAGGAAAGAAACGTCATGTGAATTGGTCTCTGTTAGTGACAGATGCTGCAGTCGGTCAGTATAAGACTGTCATTCTGGAACTACCAGAAGCTGTCAGGCAGTTACCATAGTCACGATGGGTCATATGTTTATCTTTCCGTTGTCATTAGACTTAGCTAGGCTCCAGAAATCTTCACAGAAGCCTGATGGCAGCAAGAAGCAGAAGGGGAAAAAAAAAAAAAGCCACAAAAATACAGGTCTTGAAAAAAATCAGTCATAAGAGAGAAGTTTCCAAGAAAGTGAGATTGTATATGTTGGATATGAATTACGTGTGAGAGTTTGAAGATGGTTTTGTTAGAGCAAGATTCCTGTGTTCAAAGTATTGTTGAGACAAAAGGAAGACCTTGCATTTTCATAGACCAGCAAGAAAGTCTTTATAATCTGTGCATTAAAAGTCTTTTAAGTAGATGTTCTAAAATAGATTGTGGTGATGCTTGCACAACTCTGTGATTGCACCAGAGGCCGCTGAATTGCACACTTGACATAGGTGAATTTTATGCTATGTGAATTCTATCTTGATAAAACTGCCCAGCAAACAAAAATGTGCTTCAAAATGGAATGGACAGCAATTTATTTGGATGGTGCAACATCTTCAAGCCAAGCTGCTATATCAAACGAACCTTTAGCGTTCTTACAGAAATCTTCAGGTTTGCAGGCTACCGTAATTATCATTATAATATCTAGGCAATTGATGTAGAATTTTTATTGGGCTTTGATTTATTCCTTTTCTTTCTCTTTAGAGTCCTTGCTTTTTTCCTACTTGGAAGCAAACTGGTACAATTCCACTGAATATCCTTGGGGGTAATTTAAGCTGACCAGGTTGGCCTCATTCCAAGGATGAGCTCCGGATGTAGGGATTGGTCAGGAACGAACACATGACCCAAGTCAGGTTAATGAGTCAGCCCAGACCTCCTGGGAAAGAGATAGTTCATTCTCCTTGGGACTATTAAACCAACTACATCAAAACCTGATGCTTATTCCTAATAACAACTGGAGAAATCCGAATGAGAATGAAGCTAGAGGAAAACAGATCCAAACGTGGAGAAGACAAGAGTCCTACAGACACCTGTTAGGCACTAAATCCAGTTGTGTCTGGAAGCTGGATCCATTCCCACCTTGAATTCTCTACTTGCATGAGCCAATAGCTTCTCCTTTGCTAAAATCACTTTTAGTTTGGTTTCTGTCCTTTGCCTTCAGAAGGTTCTGACTATCCGTATACGAGAGAGAATCCAACTATTTTTCTAAGTTTGTTATCATGAGGTCCAGAGGGTGATAGAGCTGGTTCAAAGTTCACTGTGACATGGCTATTAAGCCAGGACAAGATGTGGCTCCCGTCTGGCTCCATTTACTCATGCATTGACGCCGCAAATATTTACTGAGACCCCCTGTCTGCAAGGCAGCATGGTACCTTACTCGCACAGGATGGCAGGTGAGAGAGTCCTTGACATGACACCTCAAGTCCTGTGAGGTTGCTTAGTGGGCCACTCAGACAGAAGAGGGTGGTGAGTGAGAGGAATTAGTGTTGAAAGCTTTGGAGGTTGCTCAGGAAGGGCCCCCTGGTGGCTGGGGAGGGATTCCTGAAGAATGAGGAGAAATTCTCCACGTGAAATCCAAAGGAGAAGGAGGGATGGCCTGCTGAGAAGATAAAACATCTTACACAACGGAGTCGAGGTGCCAGAAGTGTTGGCCCATCTCACGGAAGGCGAGTGTCGACTATGGCTGGCAAGGATAGCTTGCGGCAAGAGCAGACAGGACAAGGCTGAAGAAGGTAAGGAAGGCTCTGACCGGGAAGGTTTTTGTATGTCTCGCAAGAGTTTGAATTTATCTTTAAAGAACTGACCTGAAGTCCCTGCTATGTCCACGGTACAGACTCAGGTGGCTAACTAGTGGATTTCGCTTCATGGCAAGTTCCCAGTTTAGGGCCTTTGTACTTCTTATTACTTCTTTCTGGGCATGCTTCGTCAAAACCATTCCTAGGAGTCATTTGATTTTCTGTTTAAACTTTACCTCCTTGGAAGCCCTGCTAGAATCACCCTGTTTAAAACACTATTATCTCTTTTTCACTCCCTATTTCTCTTCCCTGCTTTCATGACGACAAGCCCGAATTACCATCTGCAGTCACATTATTCATTTGTTTATGAACCTGTTTGAAGTCTACCTCCTTCAACAGAATGGTAGGCCCCGGGAGACTAGTGGACTTTATTGGTCTCATTCCACAGATAGAATTGCCTTGTTGAAACCGGCATGGCGGATAGCAAGTGCTCAACTGGTATTTGTTGAATGAATGAATAAATGAATGAATAAATCATCAAGTAGTAATTCCTTCAACTACCTGCCCAAATAACTACATATATTCCATTCCGACCATCTTTCCCATTATAAAAAAGGTCTTATCTAAAGAGAAATCCCTACACTTTTAAGAAAAAGTTGACTTGTTCCCTTTCCTCTCCTGCCACACTACTTTGCTACTTTCGGAATACTTGTTTTCCCCCTCTCATCACTACCGGAACTCCCTGAGATATTTTAGCTCAAGAAGATTTATTACAATATCCTTGCAAATAGTAAAAACCTCTCTGAAGGACAATTTGCGTTAAGAATTTATTCCTTGTGTATTTATTAACTGATCTGCCAGTCCAAGTTCTAGAAATGTATTGTATCCATATACTTGGACTACAAACCTGGCAGGTACAAAATCATTAATGGCAACATTGTTTGTAATAGCAGAAGATTACAAAACTACCCAAGTATCCATCAATATGGAACAGGTTAAGTCAACTCTGGGAAGTCCACACAATGGAACACTTAGAGCTATAAAGAAAGAAGGGGGGGAAGGTCATTCTTCATGTACTAATATGGAATTTCCCCCCCCAATATCGCTAAGTGAAAACAACAGGTATGTATATATTTAGAATATAGTATAAGAAAGTGAGGATAATTTATATTCGTAATTATTTAAATGTACATTTAAAAATCACTGAAAAGAGAAAAGATGCAGGAGACGGAGAGAAGCAGGGCGAGTACATACTAAGGAGCAAGTGAGACTTCTCAATGTAGATCTTTATAGAAACTTTTTGGTTTTTAACTAGGGGGAATGTATTACTATTTGAAAATAATAATTTTCAGACGTTGAAAACTCTAATTTCCCTTGCAGCATGCTCTGTTCCAAGATCATCTCGCGCTCCACTTTGATCTATAGAGACCGAAAACGTAGATATTACACAAAATGAGAGAAACCATCGCTCGTCACTGTTTGCTCATCCCTTTGTCTCCCTAATATCTGTGCTCATTGGTTTATTTTGTTAAAGTTCTTTCCTGAATACTTTCTTTAGATGGGATAACTGGGTGACGTATTCTCTGAATTCTTTCTCAGTCTGAAAGATGAATAATCTCTTGGCTGGTAATAAGGTTTTGGGACTTTAGTCCCTTTGTCTTCACGGTCTGTGGATGTGGATTTTACTACTTTCCAGCTTCTACTGTTATATAAGTGAAATCTAATACCAGTGACATATATTTGCTTCTGTTCTTTCTGTTTGGGAACTTGTAATATTTTCCCCTTCACCTTCAAATTCAGACATATTATTAGGATATGCTTATGCATACATCTTTTTCAATTCTTCCAGGATTTAGTGGGCCTTTTCAATAGATAAGCTTGGATCCTTCTTAATTTCAGTGTAACCGTCTTCTGTTACTCGTGGTACTATTACCTGTCTTCTGTTCCTTTTTTATTCCTTCCAAAAATTCTCTCTCCTCTTAGACCTGGATTTTTCTCAAAGACTTATCTTCCCTAGATGGTTTGAGAAGTTTCTTCCTCTTCATCTTTCTATGCCACTTATTTGGACCTAAACAGTGGCTATTCTATCCTATTTATTCCATTTTTAATTGCAATTTGTGGTATTTAGCCCCAGAAAGTATTTTTATGTGGCACTTGAAACGCTAAGCTAATAGATGTTAGTGGTCTTTTTTTTCCTGCTAATATCTCAGTGCCAATAACAGTAACCACATAAGACGTGCTCATTGGATCACCGTTGAAGGAGTCGATTAATTAAGTTCTGTTGTCCTTGTTCAGTTGTTGTCTTCTCCATCAGCAACTCCAGTGTATGTTCTGAGGCCCTCAGGATGCTGGGCTGGCTTAGATTTATTTTCAAGGGAGTGCTCAGGTCTGGTTTGGGGAGCACCTCAGATTGTGGTGATATGGGAGTGACAGAAGACCAAGAGGTCTCTCCACCCCTGGGTTGCCATTCCCCCCTCATCAGAACCAGAAAGAGGCTTCCTTGCTCTGGTTTCCTTCAACTTGCCCACCTCAGATGCAGGGAGAATATAGGCTTCCCTTTGGGCTTCTCTCCAGGAGACCAGCCACTCTCTCAAGGTTGACAGAAACCCTCTCTGGGGGGTTCCCAGAGCTCTGCAAACCAAGCTCTCTCCAGGAGCCCCCACCTTCTAGTCCTCCACCTGCATGTCTATACAGCCAAAGGCCTTGTTCTCACATGACCCTTGAGAGGAAAGATGTGCCAGGTTTCATCAGTGGGGTTCCTCAAAGCTTGGGCTTCGAGTGAGTCCAGCTGTCCAGCATCCCCAACACCCTTGACTCACCAGGCAGGTGGACAGGAAATGGAAGTTAGTGGGAGCTGAGGGGTAAGGAACAAAGCTCAGGTTATAGTCTCCTTCGTTTCCTTATTTTATCACTTTTGTGTGATTTAGTTTTAGCTGATATATTTGGATTGATTTCTAATTCTTACTTTATAGTTGGTTTTCCATTCTTTTATCTTTGTACCTGTTTTCCTCCTTTCTTGCTTTTTGTGGGAACCAATTTGGATTATTCTTTAATCCTTTTTTTACCTCTCTGGTGGGTTGGAAGCTTTAGGTTATATTTCTTTTTCTTTTATGGTAATTATCCTTTAAACTTTATCAATTGTATGAGACTATACCTTTTTCTATCAAATTCCAAAGTTATTCTCCATATTGATTCTCCTACCAAACAAGGATCTTAAAATGGGTTGGTGATTCACTGAAAATTATCTCCATTCCTCCTTGTATTATCTGGAGTTTTGGTTCCACCCAAGTACTAAACACAAATTTTGTAACTTTTATTTTTTATACCAACTCCATTCTTTGAACAAATATTTACTAAGTGCCTACCTTGTGCCAGGCACATGCTAGACACAGATTCCAGAGTGGAGATCACAGACCAGGTGCCTGCCTCTGTTAGAGCTGAGAGCTCACATTCTAGCTCTGTCACTATTTCTGACACCTCACTCCTTCATGGGTGTCTCTGGGTGGTAAGCTCTCCTAATGTCTTATCTGTGCAAATTCTTTTCTTCACCCTCATTCTTGAATGAAAGAGTTGAGCTAGGTTTGAGGTTCCATTTTGACAGGTACTTCCCCCTGTCCTTTCTAATGTACATCAATTTTGACCATCTGGCCTTCCTGGTTCTCTGCTTCATATTTCCTCCAACTAGGATGGCAAGAAGTCAATCCCATTTGCGTCCTAAGACATAAGTGCTCCTTCCTTCTAGGTGGCGTGACTGTGTGTGTGTGTGTGTGTGTGTGTGTGTGTGTGCGCGCGCGCTCACATGGATGTGTGCCCATGGGTCTGTATGAGAATGGAAGGGGGAGGGGACATAGCAAAAGGGTAGGAACAATCACAATTTTGTTTGTGGTTTCCAAATTGACAAATGCTTATGTGTTGATGGGAATGACCTAGTTGAATCACAAAACTTGACTTCATAATAGGAAAGAAAAAAACTGATGGAACAACTCCCCCCACCGCCCAAGGCCAGAAGCAGAGCTGTGGCTAGCCTTTCTCCAGGTAGGCACAGACCCACATGAGGACAGATGGATTGGGGAGAAAAGTGTTGGCCAAATCTCAGCCCCCACTCTCTTTCCAACATTGTGCACAATACACGGCAACAACCACAACAGTCCAGACAGAACATACAAAGAAGGGGTAGGGGCGGCCTCTGAACAAGGAGAGGCACTTCTTCCTTTGAAACAGAAGGGAAGATCATTGCTGGAAACATTTTAAGTTCGAACTGCAGATCAGATCATAGTAACTGGAATGATCTATGTTGTGGATTCTTGTCTGACACCTCCTCTCTTAGGTTATCAAGGAAACACCTATCTTCTAACTAACCCTTGGGAATTTAAAGCTTCTTACCCTTTCGAAACCACAAAAGTCTGCCCTTGAAAACTACAAGAAAAAAAAAACACTTTAATTTTTGCTTGCATATCAGAAGGCATAACAAAACATAGCAATTTGAATTGTACTAAAGGAAATGATGCTTTTTATATCCCAGCCGTCGGGAGCATCGCACACTAAAACCAGCCTATATAAACATAGTTTATATAATATTCTTGAGATTTCATCTTTGGTCTTTGTTTCACCATTTTATTAATTTATTTGTACTTGAACTTAATTTCAGAAAGGATCTGAGATTTTTTTTTTTTTTTAAATCATGTAATGAGGGCGCCTGAGTGGCTGTCAGTTGAGCATCCGACTCTTGGTTTTGGCTCAGGTCATGATCTCAGGGTCATGGGATCGAGCCCCGTGTAGGGCTCCATGCTCAGCAGGGAGTCTGCTTGGGATTCCCTCTCTCCCTCTCCCTTTGCCCCTCCCCCACTTTCCAAAATAAATAAATAAATCTTAAAAAAGAAAGAATTTCACGGTATGTATAGTACATACCCTCACCAAAATGTATATTTCCCTTCTCTCAATCCCAAAACTAACTTTTTAATTTACGTTAATTTGTAATTAGCTTCATAAGTTACCATCAAGTATTTGGGAACATACATAACTACAAAATAGATAACCTTCTACATGTCCGTATTTAAAACTTACTATAAATCTGTATAGCAATAAAACTAGCACCATTTTCAAAGAATATATTCAACACTACGAGGCAAAGGAAAAAGTCACTGTATTCTTTTACACTTTTTAAATGGAAAAAAGCATTTAAATTCTAAGATACACCACACATAGCTCAAGTATCAAGCATCTCCACTTTAGGTTATAGGAGATATTTAAAAGCAACTCACATACCGCTAAGACAGAGGATGATGGGTAACGGAGATCTCCACTTACAAAAAGACCCAGAGAGGTGAGGATAACTAAAAAGTGATTTGTTAAAACCATGTCCACCACTGAAAGCTCTGTGTGTTCTAAGGGAAGAAATCACACCAGGGGTTAAAAAGTAAGGAAAAGGTGAGCTCCCCAGCAAAGCAAAGACATTTCATCAGTACTGATCAAGTGCTGATATACACGAGATACCAAAGGAGGCGCAGTTAGAGGAATTACCTTCTCCAACTTGGGAATAGATCGTATCTGTCAAGTTATACCACACGGTATCATTGTAATCCCAAAATCCAGAAAAACTGAGGCCGATGTAAATACCTAACATGAGAAAAAAGGAAGATTAATTCTAGATAACTTGACAAAGTGAGTCACCCACTCATATGGTGCTCAGTCTTCTGGGGCCAGAGCCCACATCTGCCCCACCTTCCAAACCATTTTCTGACCCACGTCAACTCCCCTCCCCTCACTTGGGATCTCACTTACTAAGCTTTGGAAAGATGAAGTGACTTCAGGTTAATGTAGGGTTTTAGCCAACCACCTGATTTACATTTTAAGGATTTTGTTTTCTATTGAATGGGATCCAAATATGCCACCCCAAAATATGCCCCTCTGGTTTAAGGATTACTTTGAGCTGAAGGCAATTGAGAACAAACAGACTCAGGAAGTGTTCTCTGTCCTCTTCTTACCTGCCTAAAAGCAGAGCATAATTTTCCGTTTGGGAAACATGCCTCCCCACCCCTGTACCAGGAAGAGAAGAGCTAGATGGGAGGGGAGTCAGCGCTGAGACAAGTTTGCATAAACAGACTTTACTAGCATAGCTCTTCTCTTTCATTAGTCCCCTCCACATATTTCTTAGTCACTTCCCCATAATTTATCAACCCGTGAAGCTCAAACTTCTTTCTTTTCTTAAAATGGTATCGATGTCCCCAAATATAACCACTCAGGTTTCACCTCTATTACGTTAACTCCCGTGAATGTAAATATTAATAAAAATTGTGTGCTTTTTCCCCTGCTAATCTGCCTGTGTTAATTTAATTCACAGACCTCATTCACTGAACATAAGAGAGTAGAGAAAGAGTTTTTTTTCTTTTCTGATGGTATTTTTGTAAGCATAAATACATTCCTATTTCAGAAATACAATCATAGTCAATACTTTAAAAACTC
The DNA here is from genome assembly GCF_002007445.2 of Ailuropoda melanoleuca. Lineage (NCBI taxonomy): Eukaryota > Metazoa > Chordata > Mammalia > Carnivora > Ursidae > Ailuropoda > Ailuropoda melanoleuca. The sequence continues at coordinate 30,067,001 of NC_048231.1, forward strand.
TAAGAAGAAAATTAAAATTCCAAGAGGAAAAAACTATGTTTGATTTACTTTAATATTTGTGATTTAAAAAACAGAAAAAATTATTTGCTAATGTGTCATGAGAACCTAGTAAAAGAAGAAGAGAGAACATACTGCGTATACTTTGATCTCACCTTTCTCTGGCCATGGCTAGGAATGTTGAGAGTCTTTTGTTTTAAATACATAATATTAACCTGAAATCTAGTCAACAGGCGTAACTACTGAGGGCGGTGGGGGAGCCTACAAATGGTTGATAATCTAACGCATATATTCTGTTTCCCAAAGATGAATATAGGACCGCTCATATTGTGAAATGTGTATTTTCACTCTCAGCTGTTTTCCATGTGGGGAAAGATGTAGCAGGAAGTGTTGTTATCATTCACTTTTTCAAGGGAGAGCAGAGCCAATGACAAGTGTTGTCTTTCTAAGCACTGAGTCTCCTTCCACAGATAACACTATCCTATATTCTAAGTAGGGATGACTGATGGTGTCCCGTGTGATATCACATGACCAGACTCCTATGAAGTTAATAGAGAAGTAAGAAGTGCAATAAATACCTTATTCTGGTTAGTACTTCTAGACTCAAATTAAGTTACAAGCCATTCTGTATAACAAATGACCACAACTGCACCCCAGGCTTACAGAAGCTGATGCAGACCATTGTGAAGCGTTTGGATTTTATTCTAATGGCCAAAAGGAAGCCACTGGGTGTTTGATGCAGGGAAGTGACATGATTTGGTTTATACTTAAGAAGATCATACCAACTAGAAGCCCATCTAGAAAACCAATGAGTGACTAATGTGGTGGAATAAAATCAAAGGTGGGATCGAGAAGGCCAAGAGAATAAAGTGTTTTGAGGACAGATTAGTCAACTGTATCAACTGCTGTTGGAAAAGAAAGTAGAATGAGGATAAGGAATTGGCTGCTGGGGGCGCCTGGGTGGCTCAGTCTGTTAAGCATCTGACTCTTGATTTTGGCTCAGGTCATGATCTCAGGGTGGTGAGATCGAACCCCATGGGCAGGTTCTGCTCAGGGAGGAGTCTGCTTCCTCCTTCTCCCTCTTTCTCTGACCCTCCCCCAGCTCACACATATGCTCTGCCTCTCTCTCTCTAAAATAAATAAAGAAATAAATCTTTAAAAAAAAAAATTGGCTGCTGAAACTGACCGTAGGGAGATTACAGGTGATCTTGGGAAGAAACATTTCAGAAGAGTGGTGAGAACCAAACACTGATCCGTAGTGGCATGAAGACAAAGTGGGGAGGTGGAAAATGTAAAGCCATCTACAAAAAGTTCTTTCCATAAATTTTGCTTTGAAGGAGGACAGAGAAATGCTTATGATAGGAGATATTAGGGTTTGTTTGTATGCAAATGGATCCAATCCAGTAAGGAGGGAGAGCCGACAGTGGAGAGGGAAAGGTGACATTTGCAGCATAGATGCAGGCGCAAGGTGCTTCGGATGGTTGCAGGGAATGGGATCCAGACAAACGGGTTGGGGCGGCTCTGACAGCAGCAGACACTTCCCGCGATGCAACAGGTGAGAAGGCGAAGCGTGCAAGTATGAGTGCAAGTGGAGTGGCAGGTCTGCAGGTGCAATGATGAAGGAGCTCCCTGTGATCCACCTTGGTTCTCTACATGAACCATTAGATAAAATCACAGCTGAGAGCGAAAAGGGGAAGAAGGCGATGCAGAGGGTTGGAGGAGGGGGAAGAGGTGTGAGATAAGGTCATTTGGCAGAGTTGGAAAATAAACATACCAGCCAAGAGAGACAGGATTTCTGGGTAGGGCTGAGTGCCCACTTGAGATGTGTGATCATGAATTTACAGTGAGACCAGTCGGTGGAATGTGAAAGTGAGAACGATGTGCAGTGTTTTCTCAGGCAACGTTCGACTCTTCCAGTGCAGGAGTAGAGGTGGTTTTACCCAGAGTTGGGTCTGCACGAGGACAGAAGACAGGGCAGGGGAGCTACAGCAGTGTCTATAAGGGTGGGCTATGCAACTTATGGGGGGTAAAGAGAAAACTAAGGGTGTTGAGAAGTAGAGAAAGTCTCAGCAAAATCAAAGCAGTGCTGGAGTGGGAGCACAAGGAGAGACTAACAGAATGGGGAGGTCGCGGGCAGTGCGAGATGCTCATGGCAGAAGTTCTGCAGATAATAACTTTATTGGAGACAATGAGGTCCAGAATGTGGCCATAGAAGATGGGGGAAGATCATTGGAGAAAAGGAGGCCTCGAAGTTGAGTATTGCATGGGATGGTGAGGTCACTGAAAGCGACAAAAATAGCGTGGAGAGGAAGGCAGGGGTCCAGAGGCTGAAGTCATCCCTAAGGGAGTATGAGTAACAGGAAGGCCAGCATAGGCAGGCAGCCAGGAGGAGTTACAGGGAGGTAAAGTCTGAGTTCCAAGGAGCTGGGAGTTTTGAAGGGAAGACAAAGTAAATACTAAGAAGTAGCCCCAAGGAGCAAGGATGATGACCCCGCCCCGCGCATGAGACATGCAGAGGCGTTTAAGAGGGGATGTCACGGGGACCAGCCAGCTTACTCTCTAGGGCAGCAAAGTGAAGGGGCCATTCAGAGAAAAGATGAGCAGTATGGGGGAGATTGCTGCAGACAGAACCCTAATGCCAACGAATGGATCCGGGTGGATGGAAAGGGACAGAAGCTTGGGTCAAATTAAAGGAAGTCCAGAGCAGTGTGTGGGATAGGAACCATAAGTGACCTGGGAAGCTCAGGTTTCCGGGGTGACAGACAAAACTGGGATGAGAGGCAGGGCAGATGCGCTGGGAGTTCACAGAGGAGGAAGGTGGGTAGCAAGTCCAGACTGGAACCCACGGGGCTCCTGGAGACCTGTTCCCACTATTAACCTCATGTGGTAAGAAGGCCGGGGGTGAGGGGCTGGGGCTGGGTGCGTGGGATGGGGGAGGTCGGTGGGTAGGGTGGGGACAGACAAGGGCCTTGCAAAGGGACTGAAGGTTTAGGCAGTGGCAGCTCGATCCTGTAGGAAATTCTTTTTTGCTTCAGTAGAGTGGAAGCCAGCTAGGGGGAGAAATGTTACTAAAGCTATTTCTTTTCTCGAGAGGTTGAGTGAGATCCCAAGGAGTGGAGGCTGCTCCTCTCTCCTGTGACTCTCCGTTGCTGGCAGGATGAAGCAGGAGAGATGAGAATGGCTCCTCGCCTGTGGCTCAGGGAAGTAAGGCAGGTTTGGAGAGAGAGGAGAGGGTCCTAGCCAGGCATCCATGGAACAAGGTTAGAAAAAGAGCTGAGTTTCCATCTGGTTGACACAGAGGGGGAAGAGACACAATTCCTAACCAAACTAATTCAGCACAAGTAGGCTCTCAAAACTAGAGAACACAAAACGACTAAGCCATTAGGAATTCAAAGACGTTTGGGGCAAGGCCATTTGTCTATCCCTATACCAATGCATAGTGTTTGAATCTCTTACTTTATAATAAGTCATGGTAGGGCAAGTTTTTGTTCTTCTTCAAAATTATGTTATTCACATTGTTTCAGTCTCCCACATGAATTTTGGGATTGGCTTGTCAATTTCCACACATACACACAAAATACTGCTGTAATTTTTCTCGGAAGTGTATTGAACTGACTGATAAATCTGGAGAGAATTAACAACTTCACAATAGTAGACGTTCCTGTTCATGCACATAAAATATTTATTTTAGTCTTTTTTCTGACCTTCATTAAAGTTTTATAACTTTTTTTGTTTCTTTGTTTATTCCTAGCTACCTTTTGGGGTTTGTTACTTTCTGAATGGGATTTTTAAAATTATAATCTTTAGTCTTTGGTGGAGTGGTTTTTATATGTTGTTATTTCATTCCTCAATCTTGTAGTACTCTGTATTTGTTCTGATAGTTTGGCTACTGATTCTTTGGGATTTTGGGGTGCACATATTATCTGTGCAAAGAAAAATTGTTTCTTATCTTTTAGTTCTTTTATTTCCCTTTTCATTCATTGGGCTGGGGACTCAAAGGTCACCAATGACCTAGGAAAAACAACTACAATAACACATTAACAGTTGAAATGCGTAAAGATGCTATTAAATACTATGGTAGTAATCTGAAAACATATACATAATAAAATAATGTTATGAGGCCTTAGAACATGATACCTATTTACACGTGGCAGGAATAGCAGATGGATTGGAAATGCAATGAATAATTTCAGAGAAGAAGTAACATATTAGGAGGTGGCAGGAGATATGTGAAATTAGGAGAGATGCTACAGTCACTATGAACACGGCCAAAAGTCACACCTGCAGGTAGACAAGGGGAAGTGACGAAAAGTAAAGTCACAGGTATTTCTAGGAAACAGTGTTACTCCCCTAGGTCTATACATCCAACTTGCTCTACCAGTGAAACATCACTGTTACAAAATACAAAACTCCACATCCAACTTTGAGTAAAGCTGTGAACTTACCATTATATGTTTTATTCAAAATGAAGCCGAGTAATGCTACGTCATTGGCACAGGGACACTTTGCCACTTTGAGATCTACCACATATGGGTAGACTTTGGTGATGTCATTTTTTGTCATTAGAGTCCCAAGATCCCACTGAAGAATAGGTTCTGCAGAAATCAAATTTAGGTGTTTAAATTGTGGCAGCAGTCTTGAAAAGGGAACATTACTGGTTTCCTTGCAGAGTTTTTTGTTTTGTTTTCCCAAGTTGTTCTTTCTATTCCAGTTAGTTAGCGTAGAGTGTAATATTCGTTTCAGGTGTAGAATTTAGTGACTTGACACTTCTGTACATCACCCGGTGATCGTCACAGGTGCCCTCCTTTAAGGGTTTTAAAAGAACTATACAAAGGGCCTATGCCATTGTCCCCCAAAATGGGTGTATTACCTCACCCTTCATCAGTTAAGAAATAGGTTGGTTCTCATTTTCCAGAGTAGAAGGCATGAGGTCTCACTGCCCTTGATGGGGGCCCGGCACAGTCACTACTGTAGAACAGCCTGTGGGATGGGAGACACTGCTTTGACCATCTTTGGAAAGTACATTGGCTATAGTACAATAGGCTAGGACCTATCCCTAGAAATGGAATTGTGGGATCACAGGACATTTATAACTCAGAGAACAACTTCAGCTTCAAAAGCTCACACCACACATTCACTCTTTGTTCTCTTCTTCCAATTCCATTGACACAGCAGCAGATACAGAATAATCAGAATAAATCCGAAATACCAGTAGAGGACAGGGAAAGGTATCATTAGTGGCCGAGACACTGAGAGGGATTTCTGGAAGAGACACAGAAGTTGGGCTGGGATTACAAGGGAAAATCAATCAGAGGCGGACATGTTCTACCCTTCAGCCCAGCAATCTATTCTTGGATATGCATGCAAAGGGTTGGAGCTGGATGAAGTTAAATGTTAATGATAAGAAAATGGGAGGATTTTTTTTTCCCTCTGAAAAAATGAGACAAGGGAGTACAAAAAGCAAGCCACGGCAATTTGACAAAATACTGCTGTCTGAATTTCAAAAACAGTCAAAGGACTTTTAAAAAGAGGTATCTAATAATCAATTCTTTAGCTGTTTATATTTCTACAATGTAAATCTTCACCATCTCCCCCAAATCTGCTACAAAACCCTAAAACTTTAAGTGATGTATTTTTCACTTTGTGCAAAGCAAGAAATGGAGCTAAGTTTCCATCTGGGTTGACACAGTGTAGCTTACAACGGAAAGAGATACAATTTATAACCAAACTAATTCACTCTGAAATTCAAAGAAATTTGGGGCATGGCAGCTGACTCTCCAGGGTGTAGCATGTCTATGCAGGCAGTTAATAACCATCTTAGAGGACAGGGAGATTGAACCTTGTATCCAGGGCATGATTGCATTGAGTTGAAAACACCTTTTTTTACTTATGTACGAGCTCCTTAAAGTCAGATACTGTATTTTAAATACTCTAGAATGAGGGAGTGATTAAAAGTCTTGACTATTACCGAGAAGCCAAGAAGGAGACAGAAAAGTGACCCATGTGAAAGGGGACGAGTGCCTGTGATTAGGAACAGTTGTAGTGGAGTGGTCTAGGGTGTGGATTGGAGATTAGGAAGTAGGGCCATATTTTTAAACATCTCCTTTGAGTTAGTAATGCATAAAGAGCTCCTACTATAACCCTAACTTTAACCCTTAATTGCCACTTCTCAGGCTTTCTCCCCAGTGTCTTCAGCACTTCAGGAAATGAGACCATCGCCCACTTGATTGCTCAATAAGAAATCTAGGATTCATCCTGATGTCTCTGTCTCCTTCACCCCCGGTCGGCCAGGAAGCCCTACCAGCTCTACTTCCAAAACATATGCTAAAGACTCTTAGTCCTTCTCCATCTCCACCACTAATCCCCCAGCCCACATCCTCTGGACCACCTTCCAAGTGGACCAGGGCAACAACTGCTAATCAAACTTTTTTTTTTTTTCCCCATTCTTGCCATCCTTCTCCAACAATCCATTCTCTGCACAACAGCCAAAATGATCCATTTAGAAAGCATAAATCCGAATTTGTCACTCTCCTGCTTAAAACACTCGAACGGCTTTTCGTTTTAATTAAAATAAAACCCGCACTTCTTACCACGCTCCTTGGCGGCTTCTCCAAACTTACTCTAAGCCAGTCTGTCTGTCATTTACTGTGCTTTCACATCACTGGCCTCCTTTCAGTTGCTCAAACAGACAAATCTCATGTCTGCATCTGGAACCTTTAACAGCAACTAACTTGCTAAGCTCTTTGCTACCACAGTACTTTCATTCATTCTAAATAAGTGTACACTAAAATTTTAATGCGGTATATAACATTCTGGGTCCATTTCAATATGTAAATGACTCATATTTCAAATTTTTTTAAAAAATGGAAATAATTATATATTGTTATTTTAGTACTTAAACGTAGCTAGCACAGGACTTCAAAATATCAGTCTTGAAAAGCTTGCAATCAAATACATGACTCACTATTTTTTAAAAATTTGGACACAATGACAAAATAAGAAAGCACAACATTTTGTCATTTTTGTCTCAGATATTTTAATTTTGGTTAAAGAAATAAAACAATAGAGATATGATTGAAGATATCTCTGCCCCCTTCATGGCCCCATTCCCAAATCCTCTCCAAATGCAACCATTATCATGAAATTGCTGCATCTACTTCTAATCCACATTTTTATATTTTTACTACAATATGTAAGTACCCATGAACAATATATATAGCATTGCTTTATGTATTTTCTGAATTTTAAGTAAATGTTCTCCTATTCTATTCTGAACCTTGATTTTTCTTTCAACGCTTTGATTCCTGTTCTTGATAATATATGTGGGTCCATTTCCTTCGTTTTCACAGAATACACTACAGGTATTTGTCTTTTCCCCTACTGATGGACATTTTGTGTTGTTTCTCATTTCTCCTATTACAAATAATACTGCATTAAATAGATTTTCAGGTGTCTCTTGGCAAATATGCAACCTTTTCTCTAGAGCTGTTCTTAATCCTCTGCACATCGGAATCACCTGTGGGGATATTTATTCCTTTTTAATTACAGATGCCTAGCTCCACTTGCAGAGGTCTGATTTTAATTGGCACATGGTTGGGTGGTTAAAGCTACCCAGGAAATTCTTTCCATAAACTGTAATATTTCTTTATTTTTACTCTGCATTCTACATAGCACCAAATCAAAGTGGGAGCAAATGAGTAAAAGTAAAAAGGACCTGAAACTTATATTACACTGTATGTTAACGAATTTAAGTTAAAACTTTTTTTTTTTTTTAAAGGAAGGTGAGGGGGCGCCTGGGTGGCACAGCGGTTGGGCGTCTGCCTTTGGCTCAGGGCGTGATCCTGGCGTTATGGGATCGATCCCCACATCAGGCTCTTCCACTATGAGCCTGCTTCTTCCTCTCCCGCTTCCCCTGCTTGTGTTCCCTCTCTCGCTGGCTGTCTCTATCTCTGTCAAATAAATAAATAAAATCTTAAAAAAAAAATAAAGGAAGGTGAGGACAGATAAGTACAAGGTCCAGGAATGAGGACTTTAAAAAATTTTTATATTATATTGCTACAGATGATCTGAAAATTGTACTATAAATCAGACAATTGGAAGAGAGAAGTCTAGACAATCATATCACTCAGTGTTCATAACCTTAAAACAACCAGTTTTTCATAGAAAAAATGTAAATGCTCTAACAAAGAGTGAGCAAGAATTTTTTACTGATAGTCGCCATAAAGACTGTAATGCAATGAACATTATCTTTTATAACGTGTTTTTAGAAGATGCAAAAACTAACTTTATAGAGCCATTGTTTATTATGACCCCAACATGGCTATAGAAAAAGATATATTTCCATATTTCTGCAGCACTCTTTACAGGCCTCTATTAACAATTAACCATCTGTATTTAATTCTTTGTCATTCTTTGAGGGTAAGTTCATCTCTCTCTCTCTCTCTTTCGCTCTCTCTTTAGGACTTAGCACAGAGTCTGGCATATAGTAGGTTACAGTGTTTATTGAAAGAATATTATGAGTTCCATTTTACTTTTATCTGTTGGCAGTTACCTCGAACATTATCCAATAGTGTTCCTTGAGTAGTATAAATATTTAATCCATGTTGTAAAGTGATCCTTACTAACCATTCTTCTACAGCTGCAATATCTGAAACAAAAGGCAAATAATCAGCCATTTTTTTTGTATGCTGAGTTGATGATATTTAAGGCTATATAAACATGACCAACAACATTAATGTTCATTTCCCAGTCATTTTGACTGCATTTATATATAAGGTTTCCCATGGTTTTTCCTACAGACATTTTGATGGTAAAATAAATAAAAGAATTATGAAGTGGTCTTCCCACAGCATAAATCCAGATAATATTTAATTTAATTTAATTAATTTTTTTAAAAGTAGACTCCACACCCAATGTGGGGCTTGAACTCATGACCCCGAGATCAAGACCTGAGCTGAGACCAAGAGTTGCATCCTTAACTGACTGAGCCACCCAGGTGCCCCTGGATAATATTTTAGATCATAATTTTTCTCCAAGAGCTGTTCTGGCTTAAAAAGCAAATGATGACGGGGCGCCTGGGTGGCACAGCGGTTGAGCGTCTGCCTTCGGCTCAGGGCGTGATCCCGGCGTTATGGGATCGAGCCCCACATCAGGCTCCTCTGCTATGAGCCTGCTTCTTCCTCTCCCACTCCCCCTACTTGTGTTCCGTCTCTCACTAGCTGTCTCTATCTCTGTCAAGTAAATAAATAAAATCTTTAAAAAAAAAAAAAAAAAGCAAATGATGACACCTCATGTGTATACTACTATTTTAAAGTAGACCATGATTAATTAAAACATACAGTGTAACTTGTAAGGCAACACTAAAAAAAATTAAAGGTATAATTAATAAGCCAATAGTGGAGATAAAATGGAATAAAACATGATATAAATGACAGAAAAAGAAAAGTAGAGAAGAGATGGAACAAACAGAAAATAGCCTGATGACAGGTTTCAATGCAGCCAAATCAACAATTACATTAAATGTACATGGTCTAAAAATACCAATTAAAAGATAGATTCCAGAGTAGATGTAAAAATCAAGACTGAACTTTATATGCTATCTACAAGAAACCCACCTTAAATATTTATAAAGGCATTGGTGAGTTAAAAGTAAAAGAATGGGTGGGGCCTGGGGAAGTCATGGGTGGTGAACTCAGCTTGAGAGCTCTTATGACATGGGCCAAGGCTGAGGCTAAAATCAGGGCACACTCATGAAAAACATGCCTGACCCAAATGCCTTGGCTGCACAGGCATTCATGTATACCCGGGCATCTAGTTGGGTCTGTGCACCACTCCAGGGAGACTATGCCTCCTCCCAGTGGCTCTGAAGCAGCTGGTACCTGAGTAGATCAAGTGATATTTGTGCTCCTTGTTGTCACTATTTTCCATCAAGCAATTGCTGGACTTCAGGAAAGATAATGGTGTGAGAAAACATCATATAGGTTTCTATAAAGGAGCTTCCCATGTGACTGGCTAACCCAAGAAGAGAAGTCAATCTTCTGATATATGACTGAATTGGCCTTCAGTGGGACGGGTTCAAAGATGGTATGTGCATACCTATCTTTGACTTTTAAAATATGAAGAGCCCTGAGGATCCACAGGTCTTGGATAACTCTCTGCAAGTTCTGATTGAAGTCAGAAATGGTGTGGTTCCTATGATGGTATATGGAGTGACTGAATACAAGGAAAAGCATGGATTCAAATCTTTATTAACAGTAACATCCAATTATTTTCTGGATCGGTTTTATATCTACTGCATCTCTTTCCACATGTGTATTAACCAGCACACACTTCTGTTTGGTGGTAATACTAATCTTGCTCATCCTAAACATAAAGAAATATTAATCCCACCTGCAATGTGGCTAATAGAATGAAGGATGTATATGAGGCAGCCAAAAATTGTGCAAAACAGGGCTAGCTGGTCATTGGAAGAGTTCAAAAGCTGGAAGTGGAAGAGTTCAATGGCAAAGCCCCAAACAAACCTCGTCAGGTAGGGGGTGTACCCTCACATGTGCTTCAGACGCCGTGCAAGAACTCCGTGAGAACAACAGAACTGCATGAAGAGTTCTAGGGAACAGGGATATCTGGCTGTTAAGACCCTGGGTACTTTGGATAAAGAAGACTTGCCCATTAGATAAGCAATCAAGGTGATGGTATCCCACTTGGAAAAATAGCACCACAGCTATTCCAGTGCTTGAATGTTTGTTTTGGCTGAGACCAACCGGTTGTTTTCCATGGAGTCCCTACAGCTCCGNATAAAGAAGACTTGCCCATTAGATAAGCAATCAAGGTGATGGTATCCCACTTGGAAAAATAGCACCACAGCTCTTCAGTGCTTGAATGTTTGTTTTGGCTGAGACCAGCCGGTTGTTTTCCATGGAGTCCCTACAGCTCCGGCTCCTCCATGAAACTAGTAACCTGAGTAATTTTTCACCGAATCTTGCTGCAGTGTGCTTGGTGCCCGACACAGAAGAGCACAGGAGCCTGCCTACAGATCCTGTGACCTCATACCTCCCACCTCGTTGTTAGAGTTGAGTGTCCACAATCTTTACAGCATTTTGAACTTCTTCCGCATTCCTGACACAGCAGACACCTCCCGTTGCTCTTTGTGACCCCTGGCCATGCTTGTCTCAAACCGCCAGTAAGCGCCGGAGGCATCTGGAGGTTAAAGACATCAGCTGAGTCTGCCTTGGTAATTCGGTCCCAGGGTCCTTCCCTCCTCACAGGCATCCCTCCTCCACTCTTGGATTTAAATCTCGGACTCCCTCCATCTGATTATATTCTCAGTGGGAGGCATCAGTACTTTTGTGTCAGATCTTACTTACCGAAGCCTCGGTTTTATTTCAAAATTCATTTGCATGCTTCCACTCTGTTGACTAATGTGCTCTAAAGGTTGTCTTGGGAAAACAAGCCAAGAGTGTGAAAAAAGATACGTTACGCAAACACTAATTCACAGACAGCGGTAGGGGCTATATCAATCTCTGACAAAGAAGATTTCAGATGGAGGTAATATCAGGAAGAAAGAGGGGCAATGCATCTGACAAAGGGATCGATTCACTAAAAAAGGTGTGACATCTGTAAACATGTACATGCTTAACAAGAGGTTCAAAATACATGAATCAAAGGCCGATAAAACGGAAAAGAGAAATTTAAAAATCCACAACTATAGTGAGATATTTTAACACTCCTGTCATAATTGACAAAAAGCACTAAGAATGAAGAAAAGCTGAACACTATCAACCAGCTGAGCGAACCAGCATCTACAGAACGCTCCGGCTGAGGAGAGCGGAATAAACGTTTCCCTCAGGTGCTCACGGAAGATGTGCCAAATAGCTCATAGGAAACATCTTAACAAATCATCATATGAAATATGTTCTCAGAACACAGAATTAATCTAGAAAAAAAAATCGATAACAAAGATATCTGGAAAATCCCCAAATATTTGGACATCTTACAACATACTTTTTAAAAATAATATATATTTTAATATGTTAGTCACCACACAGTACATCCCTAGTTTCTGATGTAAAGTTCCATGATTCATTACTTGTGTATAACACCCAGTGCACCACGCAATACCTACAACATACTTCTAAATAACCACAGGTCAAAGAGAAAGCGTGGTGAATTAGAATATGTTTTGAACTGAAAGAAAATGAAAACACAACCAAAGCAAAATTTAGGAGATGCAGATTAAGCAGTGCTAGAGAGAAATATATAGCAATAAAATATTTATAGTGAATAAAAGAAATGAATCCCTTATCTGAAGCAGGGTAAAGATAGTAACAACCCTCTGCAGAGTCCAGTAGTAAATACTTTGGGCTTTATGGGCCGTATGGTCTCTGTCACAACACTTTAACTCTGCCATCATAGTGCAAAAGCAGCCACAGCAAACACGGAAATTAATGAACATGGATGTGTTCCAAACTTCGTTTACAAACACAGGCTGCCGGCCAAACGTGTAGTTTGCTGACCCCTAATCTAAAGGCTCCCAATTTAAGAAACTAGGAAAAAAGCAGTAAATTTAACCAAAAGTAAGTAGACTAATAAGAGTAAAGGCCAATGAAATAAAGGACAGAAAACAATATTCACAATCAATGAGATCAAAAAATACTTCTTTGAAAGGGTCTATAAAGCTAATGAACTTGTCAGACGACTCGAAGAAAAAAATGTACAAATAAGTCATTTTAGAGGTGAAATAGGGAACATCACTGCAGACTCCCTGTTCTAAGGAAAATAAGAGAATAGCACAAACAGCTCTTGTGTCATAAATTCAAGACTGTAGATGAAATGGAAAAGTTCCTTGAAAGACGCAAACGGCCAAAACACACTTAACAAAAAATAGAAAACCTGAGTATGCCCATATCTGTTAAGGAAACGGAATTTGTGGTTAAAAGCTTTTTCACAAAGAAAACTCCAGGCCTAGATGTTTTCACTGGCCTGAAGAATCCCACCAAACATTCAATGAAAAGATGATACTATAAAACCTTTTCCATAACATAGGAGGGACTCTTCCTCATACTTATCTATTTATGTACTTGTCTATTTCTCATTTGAGAAATCAGCTATGTTCAGGGTTACTTAGTTCTAAAAGCCTGTGTACTTACTTTTCCTTCCCACCAGGTTTACCTGCAAGTCAGGATCTCAAAAACCACAACAAACAAATGCCTGCAGCTCTGTGGGGTGGGGGGGGTGCTGGGGGGGCAGCTTCCAAGCAGTGGTCACCTGTATCTCATTTTGGCAACTACACGAGGACTCCGTTTCAAAGCAACTTCTGTGCAAAGTGCCATATTTCCTAGAATGAGGCCATTGTTTTTCAACCTTGAAATCACCCTCTTGAAAAGCAGACCCACAAACACCAGCTTTCAGAAGTTAAGTCACAATATCATCATTCTAGCAATTATACAATTAATAGCTCCCGAAGTTACTTTTATCTAACAGAAGGCCTCAAGACAAGGCGAAATTTCTCATAGCATTCTCATCTGCCCCTGCTGTTCTGCGTCTCTCTTCCACGGGAATCTTCACCCTCAAAGTCCTGGGGATGACCCCGGCTACACCAAGTTGTCAAGCAGGGCCCATCTGGATGGTGGGGCGGGGAGATTTGGACACAAGGCCCCTTGCTGGTCCCAGCAGTGCTGTCAGACCCGGCAACAATGAGCTTGTTCATTATTCATAAACACTGTCCAATAAAGAGCATGAACCAAAACTAAAAAGCCAACATTTCTGCCCAGATTCCTGCATGAAAATGATTTTTGAAAATCTGTATAATGTGGGGCACCTGGGTGGCAGAGTCGGTCGAGTGAGGGACTCTCGGTTTTGGCTCAGGTCCTGATCTCAGGGTCATGGGATTGCCAGGGGATGGGCTCTGTTTTCAGTGCAGTCTGCTTGGGACTCTTTCTCCCTCTGCTCTCCCCCCCCCATGCTAGCGCACGCAGAGCTCGCTCGCTCTCTTTCTCTCTCCCTCCCTCTAAAATAAATACGTAAAATCTTTTTAAAAAATCTGTATAGTTAGAACCCAAAAGCTGGCTATTAAAAATAAACCAAGAAATATCCAGAAACAGGTTTCTAGCGAAAGCTTGACTTCCAATACAATATAAATGATTTAAACATATTCTTTTATCTATGGAGAATGCAATGTTATCACAGCCCCTTATTTAAGCCTGCCTGAAACTCCTTAAGTAGACAGCATTTCAATTCAGAGACCAACATGAAAATACCTGTGAAAAGAAAAGCAGCGTGGCTGGGAAACCTTATGCATCTTGCCAAACATTCTCCGCCCTCTCCCTCCCGTGAGCTGCAGATCAGTGGTTTCCCAGTCAAAAACATTATTGAAGTCCTCAGGAATGGAGGGATGGAGACTCGGCATCTGGGCAGGTGTGTTCCCAGTTCCATATCTGGGGCTCAAGAGCCAAACAACTTGATCCTTCAGGACATCATGAAGACGTTTCCCAGGGTGATGAAGATTCTAACACATCTGAGGTTCCATAAGAACTCCTGGATGTTATCACTTGTGCTGGGCTACCTCGACTCCTCCCCAAAGCCCTGCATGTCCTTTTTCAGCTTAAAGTTGAGCACCACCCTGGCATTCAGCAGCAGCAAATCATTTTATAGCGCTAGCATTATCAGATACCAAAAGGAGAGAAAGACCTTAGGAGAAAATAAAACTCCAGACTGATAACCACAAGAACCTACTAGCCAAATGAGTCCAACAATATATAAAAAGGATAATACATCATAACCAAGATTGCAAGGCTAGCTCAAAATTCAAACATGAATTGATGAAATCCACCATATCAACAGACTGAAGAGAAAAATCCTTATTTTCTTAACAGATGCAGAAAGAGCATTTAACAAATTTCAGCACCAATTCATGATAAAAACTCAGCAAACTAGGAATAGAAGGGAACTTCCTTAACATGATAAAGGGCATCTACAAAATACCTACAGTAACATTATACATAATGATGAAAGATTTGGAAATAAGGCCAAGATATCCTCTTACCATTCCTATTCAACATGGTACTGAAGGTCCTACCACTACAAATAAGGCAAGATAAAGAAATAAATGAATATATACTGGAAAGGAAGAAATGAAATTATCTCTATTTCTGGATGAATGATTTTTCTATGCAGAAAACCCAAAGAATATACAAAAAGCTACTAGAACCAATAAGTGAATTTAACAAGGTTGCAAGACACACAATCTACAAAAATCAATCATATTTCTACATACGAACAATGAACAGTTTGGAAATTCAAATATTAAAAATAACCACTTATAATACACCAAAAACATGAAATACTTAGGTATAAATTTTTTTTAATGTGTAAGATCTCTATGCTGAAAACCACAAAGCCCTGATGAAATAGTTCAAAGAAGATATAAATAAATAGAGAGGTACACAGTGTTCATGGATTGGAAGACTCAGTGGTAAGACGTCAATTCTCTCTAAACTATAGATTTAATGCAATCCAAATTTAAAAACCACAGGATTTTTTTTATAGAATTAACAAGTTTATTCTAAAATTTATAGAGAAAGGCAAAAGAACTATACTAGCCAAAACAATTCTGAAAAATATCAAAGTTGAAGGATTAACATTACTTACTATAAGCTTATTATTTATAAAGCTGAAGTAATCAAGACAATGTGGTGTTCGTGAAAAGACAGAGAACACAGAAATAGTAATACAATGGAGACAAAATAGTTTTTACAACAATGGTGCTGGAATAATTGGGTATCTATATTCCCCCCAAATAAACCTCAGCCCATATAACAAATTAGCTCAAATTGAGTCATAGAGTTAAGTATAAAACCTGGAACCATAATCTTCTTGAAGTAAATATAGGAAAACATCTTTGTGAACTTGAGTCAGCTATGATGCCAAAAGTGTAATCCATAAAATAAAAAAACTGATAAATTAGACTTGACCAAAATTAAAAACTCTGATATTCAAGAGATACTCTTAAGATATGAAAAATACAAGCCACAGCCTAGGAAAAAAATATTTGTAGATCATATATCTGATAAGGGACTTGTATCCAAAATATATAACAAACTTGCAAGAGATTTGCATAGGTAATTCAAATGGCAAATAAGCACAAAAAATGTTTAATGTCATTAGTTACTAGGGAATTGCAAATTAAAATTATTAAATGCCATTATACACTTATTAGCATGGCTAAAATTATGCACACTCACACACGCGCACACACACACACTTATACATACTAAGTGCTGGCATGGATTCCGATAAACTGTTGGTAAAAATGAAGAATGACACAGCTACTTTGGAAAATAGTTTGACAATTTCTTATAAAGTTAAAATTACACTTACCATATAATACAGCGATCCTACTATGTATTAGCCAAACACAACAAAAGTTTATGATCACAAGAGAACCTGTATGTTTGTAGCAGATTTACTCAAAATAACTGAAAACTGGAAAAATCCAAATGCCCTTCAGTAAAATTAACACTGATACACCTATACAAAGGAACACTATCCAGTAAGAAAATGGAAGAAATTATAACATAGATGAATCTCAGATGAATTATGCTAAGTGAAAGAAGCCAGATTCAAAAGGCTACATTTTCCATGATTCCATGTGTATGACTCTGGAAGAGGCAAAACAACAGGAACAGAAAAGAGATCCGTGGTGGCAGGGGCTTGGGGAATGGGGAGAGGTCGACTATAGGTGGGGTAAGGTTGTTGGGTGTCGGAGCAGTTCTGTATCTTGATTGTAGTGATTACACGACTGTACACATTCGTGCAAACTTACAGAACTAGATGCTTTTCAAAAAGGGTACAGTTTACGGAATGCAAATTTTACCTTATTTACAAGTGAAAAAAAGGGACAAATTACGAAGCATTACTTTCAACACTTACATTGCTGTTCAAACTTCAAACTGCCTTCAGCACTTTCTAACTATCACTGCATCTCCTTACGGCTCCATGGGTCTCATTTGAAAACGGACATGGTAGAGGCACCCAGGTGGCGAAGCTGGTTAAGTGACTGACTTGATTTCAGCTCAGGTTATGATCTCAGGGTCGTGGGATTGAGCCCCGCATCGGGCTCTGAGCTCAACACAGAGTCTGCTTGGGACTCTCTCCCTCTCCCTCTGCCCCTCCTTGCCCTCTCTCAAATAAATAAATAAATCTTAAAAAAAAAAAAAGAAAGAAAAGAAAATGGACATGATAATGGTACCTAGCACATAGTGAGGGACAGATGAGTTAGTATCGGTAAAGTCTTTAGAGTGGTGATGAACCTGCTAGTTCTTCTACTACAGTGCTGACCAGTTTGCTGCCTTTGTGGTTGAGGTGTCATTGACTACCCTTCCCAGGATGTCATGCTTACCTAATACTCCAATGCATAGCAGGGCAATAGATAAGATATGATTAAGGAAGGGAAAAAAAATGAACGAGCAAGTATGGTTTTGTTCCTCCGAATGTATTTTTTCCTGATTGTTAGCATACACTAATTAGGCCAGGCTCTCCTAGTACATTATGAGCTCAAATATATTTCTTTTTACTCAGTCCAGGGAGTTGTATCAAGAGAGGCAGAGCTCATATGATGTCTTTCCATAAAATACTTAAGTTCTCAGATCACCTTTGTTCTTATCTGGGTGACCCTAGAATCACTGTGTTTCTGAAATTAATGTTTGTCAATAGAAGGAGCAAAAATAACAAGTGATCTTCACTTTTGCAATTCTCAAACTAATGTCAATATTATGCCAAGGAGCTAGAAAAATCCATCCTAATACTGATGAGAGTTAAGTTAGATTAAAAAAAAAAAAAGAGTAAAATTTTCAGGATGAATTCCTTGAAAAAAAAATCACCAAGTTTCCAATAGATTAATTTGGGAAAAAAATGAGACAAATACAGGATAAAAATGCTGATCTAATTCATATCAGATGTTCCAGCACTGGGGCTTCTTTTGCAGACTTTTGTCTTTGACACTTCCTTATGTGGAAACTTCTCTATCATTTCTTCCTTACTCTAGCCAGCCCTCACATTTACTCTGAAGGACACACAATCCCACAACCAGAGATTACTCCCGTAACCAGAGAGCTTGGTCTGTAGGATTCCCATTGTCCTGGTCCCTCATCGCCATTTGATGATACACAAGTTGGTGCTAGATCAACAAGAGGCCAATTAAAGATGCTCTCCCGGGAATTTGGAATTGGGTTGGCCCCCAGGAAATATATAATTTAAAATATTGACTAGCAGTGAGGCAGCTTTAGAAAGCTAATCTGCAGAGAGAGGAAAATAAATGTAGATTTACAGAAGACATAAAAAAATGAGAAGTAGAGTGAAAGTTTGATGGTTGTCCATTTCTTAGTCCTAATTCCTTCCTATAACCTGGTTGCATTTTTATCTTTGGGCTCCGTGACAAAAACAAATTTCTTCTTTTTTCCTCAGTGAAGCCAAGTTGGTTTCTGCTTTTTGCACCTATCATATTAAAATAATATGACCTCCATCATTTTTGAACTATGAAAATGTATTTCATGCCTCAAGATCTACTAGCTCAGTCCACTAGCTCAATACTTATAACTCCTGGGATTTTATTTTCCTCCTTTTTCCATCTGGGTATTTATAATAGCATATAAAACTATGCTACCACACAACACTTAATAGTAGATTCCATAGTGAATAATGTGTTACATATTACAGACTATTTTAAGGTTCTATTGATATATTAATTTCTCCATACTACAATTTGTGAGTTCTTTCTAGAAAATGAGTTTACTTAAATAAAGAACAGTATAAATGTTATGTGTGTTAAATCAGTCTATCGATAACAGAATTGCCAGATTAAATATAGGAACCCCAGTTAAATTTGAATTTAAAATGAACTGTAATAGTTTTTAGTAAGTATGTCCCAAATGCAACATGAAACATTTATATGGAATAGCAAATAACTTTTTAATATAAATGTTTTTTATTTGCTACATTTGGCAACCCAGACCCATGAGTAAAAGAATTAATTCAGATCATTCTTACCTGTATTTTTTGTAATGTTTTCTCTGGGAATATTGATCAACCAGTAAATTCGATCACTGAACTTGAATAAAGAAGACAACAGAATACAGTGTTTGGTAATGTCAATGGTAACACTTATTTGGTTATATCCCGCCCTATTTTAAGAAATGAAAATTAAATAAAAACATCTAATGCATATATACCCTTTACCTAGCAATTTCACTGTTTGGAATTTATCTTACATTATACTCACATATGTGTGAAATAAAATGTGCTCAAGAATATTTTTCATCATTGCTCGTAATAGAAGACTGTAAATAACTAAAATGTTAATTGATTATGTAGAATGCTATAAAGTGGCATACCAAGCAACTGGCCTCAGGTAGCACAAAACTGAGGCATTATTGGCTTGATGTGTCAGAGAAGAGAGCTTGGTGTGGACAGAGAATTGGGGAATTTAAGGAGAATATCCCACGGGCAAGGGAACTGCAAGAGTGGTGAGCTAAGAGTTAAATATAAATTTCCCCAAATCCTGGGGCAACAGAAATGCAGAGGAGACCAATGAAGGCCATGTTAAAAAAAAAAAAATCAACCATGGAAGCTTAAAAAACTGAACAGAGATAACAGCGGCTGAAACCATAGACAAGACAGTTTACAGTTGTGTCAAGGCAAGAAAGAGCCTTTCACACCACAACCAACAACTCCCCCCCCCAGCAAATTCTCATAAGGACATAAGAGAATCCAGAGTTGCTACAGCTTATTATCTTAAATGTCCGGTTTCAACCAAAATGATAAGACATGAAAAGAAACAGAAACATGTAACTGATAAAAAAAAAAAAAAGTTAGATGATCAACTGACCCAGAGTGAGTCCAGAGAGCAGATGAAGACTTCAAAGCAGCTATTACAAATATGTACGTAGGCTTAAAGAAAATGTCCTAGTGAGAGAATGGATAGGGAATCCCAGCACATACATGAAAAATATGACAATAAAACCAGATGAAAATAATGAGGCAAAAAGTATAATAACTGAAATAAAATATTTACTAGATGAGCAGATTGGAGATGGTAGAAGAAATTGCGAATTTAGAGATACAGCAGTTGAAATTATCCTATCTAAAAAAGGGGGGAAATGAGTAAGGAAAAATGACCAGAGCCTTAGATATCTGTAGGACAATATTCCATATTCTAAAATGTGCATAATTAGAGTTCCAGTAACAAAACAGATAGAGAAAGGGGCAGAACATTTTTTAGAGAAACAGTGGCTGAAGATTTTATAAATTTGGTAAACTTCTAATCCAAGAAGCCCAGAAAAACCCGATCAGGGTAAATACAAAGAGAAAATTTTAAAAGCATCCAGAGAAAAATGACACATTACATATAGAGGACAATAATACAATTATTAGTTGACTTCTCATTCAGAAACAATGGCGTCAGGTGACAGACTCAAAACACACAATAACATATTCAAAATGTCCAAAGGAAATGGGTGTCAACCAGAAATTCTGTATCTGACAAAACTATTATTCAAAAATCAAAGTGACCACTAAAAACCTATTAGAATTCATAAATGAGTTCTCAAGGTTGTGGGATATAAGACGAATATATAAAAATTAATTGTATTTCTACACATTTGCAAAGAATAATCTGAAAATGAGATTAAGAAAGCAATTCCCTCTACAATAGAATAAAAAAGAGGACAGCCTAGGTGGCTCAGTCGGTTAAGTGCCTTCATCTCAGGGCATAGACCCAGGGTCCTGGGATCGAGCTCCACATCAGGCTACCTGCTCAGTGGGGGGCCTGCTTTTCCCTCTCCCTCTGCCTGCCACTCCCCCTGCTGGCACGCTCCCTCTCTCTCTTTGTCAAATAAAGAAATAAAATCTTAAAAAAAAAGAATCAAAAAGACTAAAATATTAGGAATAAAATTAACAAAAACAGTGTAAAACTTATACTCTGAATTTTACAAAACATTGTCCAAAGAAACTGAAGAAAATCTAAATAAATAGAAAAACATCCTAGATTCATGGATGGGGAGATAATATTATTAAAATGGCAATACCACCCAAATTGATCTATAGATTCAACACAATCTCTATCAGAATTCCAGGAGGCTTCTTTGTAAATATTGACAAGCTTATCCTAAAATCCATATGGAAGCTAGTGAATTCACATAGCGACTAGCAAAAACAACCTTGAAAAGGAATAACAAAGTTGGAGGACTCATGCTTTCTATTTCAAAACTTACTATAAAGTAACAGTATCAAGACAACATGGTACTGGCATAAGGATAGATGCATAGATCAATGCAACAGAATTGAGAATCCAGAAATAAACCCTCACCTTTACAGTCAATTGATTCTTCAACAAAGTGCCGAAACAGTTCAGTAGAGAAAAAATAATAGTATTTTCAACAAATGGTGTTAAAACAGATGGATATCCACATACAAAAGTATGAATGTGGACCCCAACCTCACACCACACACAAATATGAATCCAAATTAGATCAAAGACCTAAATGTAAAAGGTAAAACTATGAACCTCTTTGGAGAAAAAAGAAGGGTAAATCTCTGTGACCTTGGATTAGGCAATGGTTTCCAACATGACACCAAAGAACAAGGTCAACAACAACAAAATGGATAATTAGGCTTCATCAAAATAACTTTTGTGCATCAAAGGAGACTACCTAAAAAGTAAAAACACTGCCCAGAAAATGGGGGAAAATATTTGCCAATCACGTGTCTGATAGGGGACTTGTACTGAGAATACAAAGACAAGAATAAAAAGACAACCCAATTAAGAACCCCCAACGTAGAAGATATTCAAATGGACAACAAACATATGAAAAGATGCCGAACAGCACTAATCATCAGGGAAATGCAAATCAAAACCAAACGAGGTAGCACTTCACATCCACTGAGATGGCTGTATCAACAAAGACCAACAGTAAAAAGTGTGGGTGAGGATGTAGAGAAATTTGAACCCTAAAACACTGTTGGTGGGAAGTAAAAGAGTGTAACCACTCTGGCAAACAGTCTGGCAGTTACCAGACTGTTACCCTAGGACCTAGCAATTCCATTTCTCAGGTAGACACCCAACAGAAATTTATTTATTTATTTTTTAGATTTTATTTATTTATTCGACAGAGAGAGAGACAGCCAGCGAGAGAGGGAACACAAGCAGGGGGAGTGGGAGAGGAAGAAGCAGGCTCACAGCGGAGGAGCCTGATGGGGGGCTCGATCCCATAACGCCAGGATCACGCCCTGAGCTGAAGGCTGACGCTTAACCGCTGTGCCACCCAGGCGCCCCCCAACAGAAATTTAAAAAAACATATTTCCACACAAAGATTTGTACACAGGTGTTCATAGCAGCGTGATTCATTGCAGCCCCAAAAGTGGAAACAACCTAAATGTCCAGCAACTGATGAATGGATAAACAAAACATGGTATTGATACGCTGGAATGTGATCTGACAATTAAAAAAAAAAATGAAGTCCTGACACATGCCACCATGTGGACAAAACATGGAGACGTTATGCTAACTGAAGGGAAGCCGGTCACAAAGAGCTTCATGTTGTAGGATTTCATTTATCTGAGACGTTCAGAATGAGCAAATCCATAGAGATAGATGTAGTTTAGTGGTTGTCTACACCTGGAGAGCAGAGGGTGGGTGGGGGAGTGACGGTTAACGGGGATGCGCTGTCTTTTCGCAGCCATGAGAATGCTCTACAATTAGATATGATATTGGCGTACTCTGTGAATATGCTAAACACCATTTAATTGTGCATTTTAAATAGGTGAACTGTATGGTATGCAAATTATATCTTAATAAAGATATACTTCTTTTTTTTTACCTCAAAATATGAGGGCAAAAGAAAGACATTTTTGAGGGGATAAAACTCCCAGAGAATTCACTGCCCACAGACTTGCTCTATAAGAAATGTTAAAAATTCTTTGGGCTGAAGAAATGGAACATCAGATGGCAACTCCTATCTCCAAAAGAATGAAGAGTGATGGAAATCACAAATATGTAGGTAAAGAGTAAACAACCATACGTATTTTTTCTTTAATTTCTTAAGAACTAGAACTTGCTTTAACAGCACATATACTAATTTCTTAAAAACTATTTAAAGCAAAAAGTATAACATTGTATTGTTAGGCTTAAAACATATATAGATGTGATATTATGGACTAGCTATTTAAAAAAAAAACACATCCTATAAGAGAGAGTATGCTTCTAATTAATAATATTAAAGAATAAAATAAAATATTATTACCAAAGTTAAATTAAAGTGGAAGATGCCAGTATATGTACTATTTATAATTCCCAAGCTCGGAGCAAGTCCTCCTGATGTGAACACACCCAGAAATTCCTTCGAAGAAAGCTCACTTTCAGATTGGAAAAAACACTCGATTTTCTTTAGGAAAGAGGGGAGGACAAAAAAAAAAAAAGTAATGACAATTTGATGGAGAGCAAGGCAAGCATATTTTATATTAATTTAAAAGTGAGGGGAAATCTATGAAAAGTAGATGCTATCTTCAGTAATTCTTGTCTCTAGGGGAAAAAATCTCTTTTGCAAAAGTACACTTCTAGAACTCAGTCATCTATTCTGCTAGATGTGTCATAATAGGTTTCAATTCATCGATAAAATAATCTTTGCTGTCAAAAAATGGACATAAAGTTATTACATTGAATAAATATAGAATCCAAGCCATCTGCCATCACGTGTAGAAATCTCTGTTTTATTAAAATCATTATTTTGTGTTTAAATTTTAAAAGGAGCAAACGTATAAGGCAAAACTCATTTTAGTGCGTTTTATTGGCTATTTCCCGGTTTTGAGAGGGTATATGAGGATGTAGCAATTACAGATGGTGGGTTTTACTGAAAACCAACGCCAGATGGATACTAACAGCTTCATCTCATTTGGTTCTCCTAGTTAAGATCACTTTGGGCAAGTTACCCAAGTTTCAGTTTCCCTACCTGTAAAACAGGGAAACAGATTGATTTCAAAAACATCGTCCAAGCTCTTACCACGAATTGGGCAGTGTTATGGGGGCTGGGAAAGCAGAACTGTATAAAACAGACAAAAATCCCTGTTCTCAAGGAACTTACATTCTAATGGAGATTGGAGGGAAAGTAAACTCAAACCTTTTCCCTCTGTCTTTTCACTGATTTACAATGTTTTGCCCTTTGTGAAGTTGGCATAGAAGCCCCAAATTCCAATTCTCAGCCTTTTGAGTTACTCATCACTGAGTTTTCCTGTGGCTATATGCACTGCATGTGTAAATCAAGCTGATTTTTTTTCTCCTGTCAATCTGTCTTTTGTCCATTTATTGTACAGGCCCCAGGTATGAATCTAAGAGGGTAGGCTCAGTCCTCCTCCACGAATCTTAAGTACTTATCTTACAGAACATTAAATGTCATCATGAACATAAAACACTTTGAAAATGCCTGACACACATAAACATTTTATAAATGTTAGGCATTATTTCTACTAATATCACTTCAGGAACTACTATATCACAACTATCCAAAATGTAGGTTATAGTTAACTCCCTTTTAAGGGGACAAAACCAGGGATGAGAAGGGTTAGGTAACCTGCCCCAGGACACACAGACCATGCATGTCTGTGCATAGCTCCAGGATTTGACCCCACCTCAGAAGGTCTCTCTTCCTCTCTTTCTCCATAATATGTAATCACAAAGAGGAAAGGCATTTTTGACTCAAAGGGCATGCACTTCACAACAGTTGTGAATAAAAAAGTAAATATATGTTTGGCATATCAAGAAGGAACTAGGAACCAAGTCAAGAAGACTTTGGGGGAAAATGTATTTGTCCTTGTTTTTATTATACTTATCGGAGATTTTCAAACAATCTGTACATTTTTTTCTTAACTTACTCTTTTGTTAGCATTTGTTAGATGGCTATCTTAATAGTACACTATTTTTTTAAATTTAAAATGGTGTGTGTGTGTGTGTGTGTGTGTGTGTGAGTTTGAATGCCTTTATATGAACTGAAGAAATCAAATTATTCCTTACCCCAAATGACAACTGCAATGTGGTGCTTGTTATAAAAGGGAAAGAGTCTTTCCCTGGGTCATGTGAAGTAAATTTCTCTGACAGGCTACATCTGTCAAACTTCAAAAGGACAAATCAGATCCATAAAACATAAAGACCATTATAACAGACCTTTTAAAAAGGGAAGGAGGATGTATCTTAAGAAAAAAAAAAAGGAAAACCACCCAGGCTGTTCAATGGCTAAATGCAATCAATATTTCACCTGACCCAAGTGGAATGGAATAGAAAAGATTATTATTTACATAGGATTTTACCTCCCCAAGTCTGAACATAGTAGAAAGTATTTGAAAAGAATACAGGGCTACTGGTTTTCCACGTGGAGTTAAAAAGACTGTGAGGGGTTGTTGCATACTATTATGGGAGCTTACCAAGTCATCTGAGGAAAGATATAACTTGATTATTTTATTCTTTTGGGGGAAGCCTTGGCTATCACAAGCAAAGTGTTTCTCCATATCACCTAAATAATACAAAAAATACATGTATTTTAGGTCACTGATAGAATTTCCATTAAAAGAATCATATTTATTGGGGCACCTGGGTGGTGCAGTCGTTAAGCGTCTGCCTTCGGCTCAAGGCGTGATCCCGGCATTATGGGATCGAGCCCCACGTCAGGCTCCTCCGCTATGAGCCTGCTTCTTCCTCTCCCACTCCCTGCTTGTGTTCCCTCTCTTGCTGGCTGTCTCTCTGTCAACTAAATAAATAAAATCTAAAAAAAANAAAAAAAAAAAAAAAAAAAAAAAAAAAAAAAAAAAAAAAAGAACCATATTTATTAAACTGACAAAATAATTTTAAAAGAGTAAGAATCATAATTGTATATTTTAAATTCAGAAGTGGCCAAAAACAAGTTCTTGACTCATTTTTTAAATTTTTTAAAATTTTCAATAAATTTCATTATCCAGATGCAAAGTCAATAAGAACATTTTTTTTTTTACTTTACATGGTTCTAAAAGATATACATAAAACTTTCCAATCAAGAAAAAGAGAATACCCATTTTCCTCAAGTGCACACAGAAGAATCCCCTGGCTAAATCACATAAAAAGAGACATAACAAATGTAAAATTTAAGAAGACTGAAATCATATCAAGTATATTTTCCGACCACAATGGTACAAAACTAAAGATCAACAATAAAACAAAGCTGGAAAATCTGCAATGTAAATATTAAATAGTTCTTGACTCTTAAAGTCCTTGGTGAGCACAGAAAATAGGCAAGAGTTGGAGACTGAAGAGAGAAATTTGTATTTTAATAGAGAGCTATTGATAGGAAACAGATTCCTCTCCCAAAAGTAGAGAGAGGGGGTTGGGAGGAAGATTCCTTCTCTTTATCTTGAGCTGAAGTGAATCTCCGGCAGACCACAGAGTTGGACCATGGGTTTTTACCCATTCTGTCAATCTCCATCTCAATGAATTTAGGCTAAAGCCCAAATTCCAGCCTGGCATTCAAGTAATTCTATGACATGAACCAGTTTCCTATCTTTCCAAAACATTTTACTTCTATCCCTTCATTCTGGCCAAACTGAAGTATTTCCTGCTCCCCTCACATTATATGATTACCTACCTCCATGACTTTACCATCACTTACCCTGATGTTGTCTTTGTAAAATCCTCTCCCCCATGCATGCATTGACACAGACACTCATTTTGGGGACATAGATTGATTGCCCTCTTTTGTACAAAGCTTTCCCTGACCAACCCCCTCAGCTGGAAGTAAATGCTCCCTTCTCTGAAATCTCATAAATTGGCCTATGACTCTCCAATCTTAGATTACACCCGTGTGTGTGTTATATATTCTCCAGTAGAACCTGGGAGCCAGTACTGGTTTATCCCAGAACTCAAGCATTTCTGCAACACACCTGTGAATAGAAGACAGCCTGAATCCATCTCTCCATTAGTCAGTCAACAATTTTTTTATTAAGCATCTACTATGTTCTAGCAGATCCAGTCCAAAATGCCAGACAATCTAGGCAATCTGCACAAGTGGAGGTGAATTGCCTTGTTTATTCCTTTTACAAAGAATTTCCACCATTAAAGTCCTACTGGGTAATTTAATCTATGTATTACTTTCAGAAAATTATCTTCAGCCTCAATCTGTTAGTCTTATAATTCAGTTTACAGTTCATACCACATGTAACCATGTATGAAAAAGCAAAAAAAAGCTATTTAAATAATTAAATAAAATTTTTCAAATATAAAATGCTCCTTAAACTTTAAATATTCTATGACTTATAAGTGATGAAACTCTGTAACAAAGGTGTCTATGTACATAACTTAATAACAATAGATTCACAGTGATATTATTAGAAACTTCTGGACAAAAGCACAAAAAATAATACCTGGGAAAAATTGGAAGACAAAGTAAAGAAGTACCAAAAAAAGTATTTTAATTGTTAGTGAGGAAGGGAATAAAGCAGAACTCCTACAAGAAAATAGAGACTAAGAGTGTCTGAAACTTACCTTTATTATATATTACTCCTGATGAAAAATCAAATAGGTTCAAAAGTAAAATTATAATATATAAAAGCAGCAATTCCATCTATTGAAAGAAATAAGAATTATTTCTGTTCAGTCACTCTGAACATATTTTTAGTTCCTTTTTCTATAAACAACTCTATAGTAAAGAAATCATCTATTCCTTTAAGTTAAAATTATTTCCCTTTTTGTGACAAT
Organism: Ailuropoda melanoleuca; assembly: GCF_002007445.2. Taxonomy (NCBI): domain Eukaryota; kingdom Metazoa; phylum Chordata; class Mammalia; order Carnivora; family Ursidae; genus Ailuropoda; species Ailuropoda melanoleuca. The sequence goes on from NC_048231.1 coordinate 30,094,758, forward strand.
GTAAGTTGACCAAGTTCTATGTTCACCTCCTAGCTGGTATTAAAGATATTTATAAACATCATTATTGCAAACTAAAGGGCTGTGGCCCTGGTTTTTCTTCAATGTAGACAACTGTTGGGAGGTGTGGTCAATTCTATAGCTGTGTGAAACAAAGCCTGACTCAAAAAAGACTCTTGAGGATGGTAGAGCTGTACCTTGATCTGATATTTTGACTGCATTCATTTTGAGAGAGATAATCCACATGGGTCCTGAGCAACCCTGCATGTTCTTCCTGTGTGCCAAGCATGCAAAGCTCTGGACACTTTTTTACCCAGGACTTTTCTCAGAGTTGTTATTGTGGCAAGAAACCTTGAGGGACGATGGGGCACCTGGGTGGCTCAGTCACTTAGATGTCTGACTTTGGCTTAGGTCGTGATCTTGGAGTTCTGGGATCAAGCCCCATGTCCGGCTGTCTGCTTAGCAGGGAGAGTCTGCTTCTCCCTCTTCCTCTGTCCCTCCCACTTTTCATACTCTCTCTCAAATAAATAAATAAAATCTTAAAAAAAAAAAAGAAAGAAAGAAAGCTTGAGGGATGAGGTAATGTCCCCCTTGGACAAAAGCAGGCTTCTTTCCATGCTAAATCTCCTATAATGCACCCCACTACGTGTGTAAACAAGCCTCTTTGACAGGCTGAAATGTATCCCCTTAAAAATTCATCTGTTGAAGTCCTAACCCCCAGTACTCAGAATGTGGTCATATTTGGAGATAGGGTCTTTACAAAAGTGATTAAGTTAAAATGAAATCATTAGGGTGAGCCCTGATCCAATGTGACTGGTGTCCTTATAAGAAAAGGAAATTTGGGCACAGACATGTGCAAAGGGGAGACAATGTGAAGACACAGGGAGAAGACGACAAAGGAGAGAGGCCTGGAATGGATCCTTCCTTCTGGGCCCTCAGAAGGAACCAACCCTGCTAGCACCTTGAACTCAGACCTTAAGTGTCCAGAAGTGTGAATCCATAAACTTCTGTTTAAGCCACCCAGCCTGCAGTTTGTTATTGTATCCCTAGTAAGATAGTGCAGCTTCCGTGATGGATATCTGCTCCGTGGCACCTGGCAGGGGCGGGGGTGCATGGGGAAGTGGAGTGAGCAGAATGCTGACACTCTGGCTACTGCTTTTGCTGTGAGTGATTAAGTCCTTTGTCTCTGACCTAGGAGTCTTGTATTTTTTGCCAGCATCCAAGAAACAGTAACAGAAACAGTAACAAACAACTGCTGCGTAAATTACATGTAACTGATGTTTTTCCTCCCTCAAAATTGGTTTGCTGGATTCAATACATTTAACTAACAATATAAAGTTCAAACATTCATTGGATTTTCAAATTGGTCATCTTTATCACATGGTCAAGGAAGAACTGTGGTATCTTTTTTTTTTTTTTAAGTGCTCTATTTTGGTCATCTGAGAAAACTGTTTTCACAAGGTAAGGTAACAAAAGTATAGCAAAACTGTATGAGTGTGGTGCTATGCTCAATTATATTTTTGGTACAAGAATGAATTTCACGTTAAATGGAGAAGTCATCACAAACTTTGAAAATAGTGCCTTTGCCAGGAAAATCTTGTATTAGTTCGCTAAATATTCACATTAAACGACGTCACACCATTATAAGAACCCATCAGTTTTTCTCCTCCCTAAGAAACAGATTGAAATGTATTATGCTCCAGGGCTCCAGGAGGAATGATCTATTATTACGTTATCCTCAGAGCTGTTCCAATTCATTTCTCTTGAATAAATATGAAAAGATCTCTAATTTCATTTGAGTGGATTTGGTTGTATCTATCTTTGACCAAAGAACTAAAAGCGTACTTTAAAAGGCTTTTAAGTGCTTCCATTAAGGGCAGGAAACCTGAGAGAGCATAACTGAAGGGAGAGACAGCTAAGGAAGGACCTTTGGGCTCTCTGTGGCTCTGCTCGTAGTTACACATTCTCTTGTTCTAGTAATCCAGTCCATATTCATTCTTTTTAAATTTAGACATGGAAAGTACTTTGGTAGTTAATATGTGAGACCCGAAGTTCCATGTCTAAAGTTGATTACTAGCTAGTGACAGAGTCAGGCTTAGAACTAAGATCTCCTGATTCAAAAGATTTAGTCAGCTTACAAGGATGCCACAAAATGAAAATGTAAAAACACAATGCGATGAAGGACATGATCAGATTTGACCTCTCACCAAAACTGCTAACTGTGTCCACCGTAATTCCCTTCCATACATGCATTAGTCTCCTTTTCCCCTTCTTCAGTATTACGAGTTTGCTCCCTTTTGTACTACCTTCTTTCAACAACATCTCCTGGTTAGAGAAGAAGCACTGACTTTGGCCTAGGATTGGCTCTTCCCATTGGGATGTTTGATCTTTGGAAAGTTACTTAACTTCTCCATTCAGGAAAATAGAGATAACAGCTACTTCAAGGCATTGTTGTGAGAACTGAATGAGTAATACACTTTAAATGTTTAACAGCTGCTTTACATAGTAACCAACTGATAAATACGAGCTCTGAATCCGTGTCCCGACGACGTGCTAAAGCAACTTCTTCATCCTCATCCCACTCCTTACTCACTCTGTTAGCAGTAAAATTACCTCCAGTTACCAATCCCATTTAATTATTATGAATTTTATATAATGGCCAGATTTAAGTCACATATCCGGGTATTTCTATTCTCTAGCACCAAAAAAAGAAAAAATATTGAGAATTGCCGCAAAGAAGGAACCTACCTTTTCCACCATCTGATTCATTTTTACTCACTCTGTGATAGAATAGTGATCACATTATCTGTATGTAACAAAGCAGGGCCCTTATTTTAATATTTCTTACGGTGACTGCCTCCTAATAGAATGACGGACTAGTTGCACTTTTCTTTTTTGTGTTTTCCCAAGCTTTCTTCCATCCAGGCTGAGAAAGAAGACCCAGGTCTGAGTTTTCAGTTTACTGGTTTAGCAGTCCACTAACTCTGGTAACAGCCAATCAGCTGCTACCAAGTACAGAAGCGGGCTTAGAAAATCTAAAGGGCAGGCAGTTGGAATTTCCAATTAACTGCCTCCTTCAGAATACCAAAGGTCATTTTCTTTAAAAATCCAAGAGGTGGAGTTTCTCCAAACCATCATCTTTAATACATCCACCAGGAAGGCTCAGAAACCTACATATGCCTGAGGAAAAACATAAATGCTAAAAAGAAATGCCAACTACACATAATGGGGTTTAAGAGAAGAAAATCTGTCTAAGAGAGCTTCATAACTGTGTCTTCGAGGAAGATTGGGCCTTTAAAAAAATAGAGAAGACCTTGTTGACAGGGTGAACAGGGTAAGTAAATAGAGCACAAGGATGAGAATGAGCCGTGGATGCATGGGAAGCAGCAAGACCAAGTGATACGCCGATCTGTTCTCCAGATTCATCGTTCTGTGAACGTCCTTTGTCTGGTTGCTTTTATCTACTTAGGCTGCCTTTGGCTATTGAGCCCAGACTGAACCTGTCTGTCTTACTAAGCACCTGACAAGCCACGAATGGTCAGGGAGGTTGGAAATTTCTTTAACAATGATGATAAAACCTGTCCTACAAACATGCTTTCCTGCAGACATCCTTTCACATGGCCACATAGAACCTGCTAGTATGTGGGTTTCATCTTTTCATGGGAGAGCCTGTATAAGGAACATTTTCGTGGGGCACCTGGGTGGCTCAGTCGGTTGAGTGTCCGACTCTTTGTTCTGGCTCAGGTCATGATCTTGGGTTCCTGGGGTTGAGGCCCACTCTGGGCTCTGTGCTCAGCACAGAGTCTGCTTGAGATTCTCTCTCTCCCCCTCTGCCTCCCCCCACCCCAGCTCTCTCTCTAATAAGTGAATAAATCTTTAAGGAAAAAAAAAAAAGAAACATTTTTCTTTTACCTTTTCTGGTGACCTTGACCTAAAGAAGAAAGTTATTTCTCCATCTGAAATAATGTGCATTACTCAACAAAATGTTTCTTCTGTAAGAGAAACTCCGTTATCAGAAACCTGGGCTCCTTTTTGTTGCTGGTTTCTGATTACAGAAGGTGATGAAGTTTTCGTATGGAAGTGAGCTGTAATTTAAACACTGTGGTAAGCTGCTTCCCCACACTGCATCAAAATAGGAATGTCTGAGCAGTGTTGCAGGTATACACTAATGGCCCTCAAGAAAATTATGAGGCAGGTGACTTTGCCTTCTTTTCCCCCAGCAGCACCTTTGTTTCCCTTTCCCATTCGTCCCCATGTGATGCTTCCTCCCCCATATGAGTAACGCTTTCCTTCCGAGAAGATAAGGATCTGCTTCAGCCGGACTTACTGATGAATTAACTTTGATGCAGATGGGTACCAGGAGAACTCCCATGGCATATTATTTACCTGTAACAGTGCGATGAAAGACGTTCTTCCCCCAAACACAAGCCAGGCACTGGGTATCTGGTTAGGAGGTTTGGGAACCAGGGAAGGGGCTAGTTGAAGGATGACTTTGACTTTTTTTTTTTCCTTCATAATTTTTTTCTGACCATAGAAGTACTCATTATGCAAAACTGGAAAAATACAAACAGGTATAGGGAAATTAATGACCTATAAACCAACAGTCAGATAGAATCACTGTTAACATTTTGACATATTTAGTCGATCCCCTACATTTTGACATACTTAGTCTGTGCCCTACACATTTATATATTTCATGTAGGATCCTTCTGTATATAGCTTTTCAGTCATTATTCTGACCATTTTCTCACGTAATTCAAGCGTTCTCTCAGAAGTTTTCATGATTACATATCTAAAGTAACACACACAATTCATTTAAACATAAGACACTCGGTTGTTTTCCTGTTATGAATAATGTGGTAATAAACTGTCTTAAACATCTGTCCCTACATTTAAAATGTTTTCTTAGGATATGAATATACNCAATTCATTTAAACATAAGACACTCGGTTGTTTTCCTGTTATGAATAATGTGGTAATAAACTGTCTTAAACATCTGTCCCTACATTTAAAATGTTTTCTTAGGATATGAATATACGGGGGGGCGCCTGGGTGGCACAGCGGTTAAGCGTCTGCCTTCGGCTCAGGGCGTGATCCCGGCATTGTGGGATCGAGCCCCACATCAGGCTCTTCTGCTATGAGCCTGCTTCTTCCTCTCCCACTCCCCCTGCTTGTGTTCCCTCTCTCGCTGGCTGTCTCTATCTCTGTCGAATAAATAAAAAAAATCTTTAAAAAAAAAAAAGGATATGAATATATNTGTGTTCCCTCTCTCGCTGGCTGTCTCTATCTCTGTCGAATAAATAAAAAAAATCTTTAAAAAAAAAAAAAGGATATGAATATACGGAAAACTCCTGGTACAGGTTGGCAAATGGCTTTCCTGAAAATGCAGCACTGAGAATGAAATAATAATCTGATAGGCAAAAAAAGTATCTCATTGCTGCAAGATGGTGATATTTTATCGTTTATCCTTCATTTATTTGCTGGAATACTTCTATAAAGATGAATTTTCCTTCAACTACCATCTGGTTACTCAGAGGTACCATTCCTAAGTAAAGGCAAAGTAAATGCTTCATTCTTTCACTTATCAGTTTGAGAATAATGACTTAATTCTCTAGCATCCTCACAGAAGCAATCAATAAGGTTTGTTTTTTAGTATCAATATGAACTTATAGCTTTGATTTAAATATTTGAGGGTTTCTTACAACTGAATTTCCCCATATATTCTCCCCCAAAATCACATAAATAAGGAGAATTAATAAAACAACCCTAGAGAAACTAGGAAATAGAGATTACTAACAACTTCAATTTGCATATAAGTAGGAAAAGCAACATCTAAAACCAACATCTAAAGAACCAGGGCACCTAGGTGGCTCAGTCAGTTAAGCATCAAACTCCTAATTTCCGCTCAGGTCATGAGATTGAGCCTTGCATCAGGCTCTGCACTCAGCACAGAGCCTGCTTGAGATTCTCTCTCTCCCTCTCTACCCCTTCCCCTGCTTGCACACACACTCTCTCTAAAATAAATAAATAAATCTCTAAAACCAGAAGAACCAACTCCAGAGTCCACACCAATAAAGGTCAGGAAGAGACTCTCTGGAAAAGAACAGAGAACAGCAGGAGTTTGCACAGTTAGAATACAAATAATGTCTCTAATAGAGTCCTCCCTAAAAGAGGGGGAATTCGAAGAACAGGTTTGAGAACTGGCAGTTTAGAGCAGTGGCTTGAAAGTCTTCATGCAGGTTTAGGAGAGATGCATTGTGAAGAAAAGGTTAGATGCCGTGGATCTAATCTAATTAAAGGTCTTACAGAAATAAAAGAGAACCACAAAATTAGGAAACACATTGACCCTACCCCCAGAAGTTTCCATCAAACAACTTCACTAAAAGAACAGAAGAGGATGCTTTTGAATTACAAAACCTAGCTAGATACTCAACTAACGCCCCTTACTTGAGGCTTATCCAGATAAAATACGATGTTTGAAAATGAACACAAAGTGGCAGGCAACATCATACAAAGCTGTTAGAAGACAGGACATGAGGGGCGCCTGGGTGGCTCAGTCNACCACAAAATTAGGAAACACATTGACCCTACCCCCAGAAGTTTCCATCAAACAACTTCACTAAAAGAACAGAAGAGGATGCTTTTGAATTACAAAACCTAGCTAGATACTCAACTAACGCCCCTTACTTGAGGCTTATCCAGATAAAATACGATGTTTGAAAATGAACACAAAGTGGCAGGCAACATCATACAAAGCTGTTAGAAGACAGGACATGAGAATTCAAACGTTTCAACAGATGAAAATATTCTCCCTGCCAAAAGCAACAAACAAACAAAAAGTACGAAGGAGAGAAAACTGTAACAGAATGCTCTAACCTGAATTAAAATGTTAAAAGAAGAATTTGCACATTAAAACAAAAATCACCTTGAATAATAAGCTTGAAATAAGCCAGAATAGAAACAGAGAAAAACACAGGATAGTGTGAAATGAGAGTTGACCAAACTCAGGAAATGGAAGAAAAAGACAAAATAATCTCAGAAATAAAGATAAACTTCAAGCTGTCCAAGAGAAAAGAGTTTTGACCACAAACATAGTAAGGGTCACAGAGAAGAGGAAGGAAAACCATCAAGAGAACAAAACCAATTTTTAAAAATGGTAAAATCATTGGAGGAAAAGTAATAAATGTAGACAATGGGCAAAGAAAATTCAACATCTCCTCGGAGCAAAAGAAAGATACAAGTATACAGACTGAAATGTCAACATGAAAAATGAAAACAGGCTCGTATTTGGTCACGCTTGATGAAATTTCAGAAGGATAATGATGCTTAAAAACTTCTGGAGAGCAGCTCCTTCTCCCTTCTCCCTGCCTCAGCCCTCCCCGCACATGGCTCCCCTCCAGCCACGCTGGCAGCTGCCTCTAGCTGGGGACCCAGCGGTCCTCGGCCACCTGCCATCCAGTTGGGGCAGTCCATGATGAGCACATCATGGAGACTGAAAGTGTAGGAAGAACCTGTGGAGTACTTGAATTTATCTGTATCAACAAAGAATCTGGAATCTGAGTGAACGCTGATCTCCCATGGACTTCTGTTCTATTACTGTATGCCATTAAAGAGACATGACGGGTTGGCTAAAATTCAAATCAGGAATGTGTCCAAAGATCACAGCATCCTTTGACACCAACAACTGTCTGTGCTCCCTTAGAAGGAGTCACTTGACAATTGGGTGGTTCAACAAGATGGTCCCAAGAAAGTATTTTTGGAGGAAGTTGGATTTTGAACAGCCACTGGAGTGTTTATTAAAAAACAAAAACCAGGGGCGCCTGGGTGGCACAGCGGTTAAGCGTCTGCCTTCGGCTCAGGGCGTGATCCCGGCGTTATGGGATCGAGCCCCACATCAGGCTCCTCTGCTATGAGCCTGCTTCTTCCTCTCCCACTCCCCCTGCTTGTGTTCCCTCTCTCGCTGGCTGTCTCTATCTCTGTTGAATAAATAAATAAAATCTTTAAAAAAAAAAAAACCAAATAAACTTTGAGAAGCATTCTCACTACAAGGGCTGGTGCAAATCCTATCAGCAGCACTGGATGATGGAAGAGACAGAGCAAAGCCTTCAAGGTCCTACAGGAAAAATAAATGATGTTTCAACCTAAAATTCTATAATCCATCACATAGGGAAGTATGAGAACAGAATAAAGACATTTAAAGACATTTTTACTCAAGCAGAGTATAATGAACATATGTCATATTTTACTCAACAGCTATTCCACCACTCTTTGCTAATAATGATTTTTTACTTTTGGGGATTCACCATCTCCATGTAGTCTGATGAGACCACTAATCCCCCTGCCTTTCCATAGCCAAGAGGCAAGTATGTGACCCACACCAGAAAAAAACAGGTGCTCCCTCCTTGGACTGGAAATTAGAGCAGAACAGGAGCACTGACAATGGTGTGAGTCCATTCTTGAGGTCCATTGCAAGAAAGATGGATGAGCATGTTTTGCTGTGACCCTCCCTGAACCTGCCTGATTTTTATTTTTTTTCTAAGCCTGAGTCTCCTTGAGTCTGTGAGCAGCACCTCATTATCCCTCAAATAAATTCCTGTTTGATTAAGTGGTGAGTCTATTTCTACTTCAGTATCTAACTGATCAGCCAGAACTCAGAAATTTATATCCCATGCATCATTCTTAGAAATTGCTTGAGGACGTACTCAAGCAAAACAAAAGACATGGATCCAGAAAGAATTGGAATCAATCCAGGAGAACAGTGAAAGGTGAGTCTTGAGATGACACATGGGCAGCAAGCCTGGAGGGTGAGCAGTCCACTGGAAAAGGATCACAGAGGACTCCTGCTGGAAAAAAAAATAAATAAGAAAGAAACCCCATGAAGTATAAGGTATGACTGAGAAGGCAGAAAGCCTGCAGATATTAAAGGCACAGTATTCTTATCTTTTATAATAAATGGCAAACAAACTAATGTGTGTGTACGACACATAGGTATATATGCCTATTTACACGTGCATATACAGATAGCTAGATTGACACCTAATAGCCTGATAGCTGTATAGATATAATCTCCTACTCGTTCTGTTTCTCCGGTTGAACTCTGATACAGTCATAATAATGTAAACGGTATGTATTGGTTTCCACCATTTTAAACTGAACTTACTGACGATGCATAGTTTGGCAAATCAAGAAATAGAGGAATTAGCGTATTTTGTAAGGTTATGGGGTGAGGAGGGTAATCACTGGAAGAACACGGACTCGGTTAAAAGATGATGCCCCTGGAGGAGGGGGCTATGAGCAGAACCGACTGAGCCTGGGACTGTGGCTTTTCATCATCAGTGTTTCCCTACTGCTTCGTTACCACATGCTTGTGGATCTCCAAATAAAAGGAAGTGAACATTTGGGCAGCTTTCAAAAAGTACACATTCTCCTCCCCATTGGAGACAATATGTGTTAGTAAAGAGTAGGAACACCGTGGTTACATTTCCCCTATTCTTATGCTTATGGTCTTGTTATCTGTTATTTTTTTTCACTTTTTTAATAACTGTGTTACTTTAAAAAGTTACTTAGCCTCTGCAACCCTCAGTTTCCTTATCTGAAAAGTGGGAATAATAATGCTATGCATCTGACACATTATATGAGTGTGTGTGTATAGACACTTTCCCTTTCCCTTACTTAAAGTAGCTTACTCTACACCCTGTTATGCCTGATATTTTTGAGCCTGACAGTACATCCTGGAGCTTTTGGAGCTGTCCTATTCTTTCATAGTAGCTGCTTTTTATTCCACTGCGTGGGTCCACCATACTCTATATAACTAGCCACCGCTGATAGACAGTCATTTCCAATCTTTTTCTATTACGAAGAGTTTTCCTGTCCATATGTCATTTCATATCATTTCACATATGTAAATACAGCCGTAAGATTCATTTCTGAGACTGCAGCTGCTCAGTTAATGGAAATGTACTCTTAGAATTTTACTATGATCCAGCCTGCCCAACACGGCTGTTGTGGGGATGCACACTCGAACCCAGCATGAGCGCCGGGTTCTCCGCACCCTCACCAATCAAGTGCTGTCATGTTGCGGAAAAGATCATATTGTCATTGCATTTGCACCTCTCCTACGTGCATTTGCACATTCTCCCCTTTTTCCTAAACTGTCATAGGTTTTGCCCATTTTTTTCTGGACTGTTGGGTCTTTTTTCTTACTGAATTATAAGCATTTTTATATGTTAAGGGAATTAGGTTAAAATACAAAAAATTCCCCCATCTGTCCCTTTGTCTTTTAATTTCTTTTTATGGTGATGTGATTTTTTTTTCTTGTAGTTAAATAAGTGGATTTTCTTGTTTATCTTCTGGTAATTCATGGTTTCATTTTTTTAATGTGACTTCTTTGATTCATCTGGAAATCATTTTGGTATAATTTTTGCAGTAGAGATCCAACTTTTTTTTTTCAGATGGCTACTCAGTTGTCCCAACACCATTTACTGAATAATCCCTTTTTTCTCCACTGTTCTGAAAAAAAAAAAAAAAAAAGACTTTCATTTAATTGCTGTGTATATTTGGGTCTGTGTCTGGGTTCTCTAGTCTGCTCCTTTGAATTGTTGATTCACTCATGTGCCAGTAGCTCATTATTATTACTGCAGAACACGTTCTTATTTTAAGTACAGTTAGTACCCTTTCATTAATCTTCTCTTTTCAGAATTTTCCTGGTAATTGTTACTTCTTTGTTTGTCCACATAATTTCCAGAATCAGTTTGTCCAAACAAAAAACAAAAACAAAAATACCCTGTTGCAGTCAGATCAACCGAAGGAGAGTTGACATTACGCAGATGTTAAAATTTCCTACTTAAATGTGGCAATGCCTTCATATTTCTTTAAATCTCTGTTTTGTTCTCTCCATGGTGTTTTACAATTTCCTTCATAGAGATTCTTCATGTTTCCTGCTAAGTCTATTCCTTTCATCTTTTTCAAACCTCTGCAATGGGATCATTTCTTCCATCACTACTTCTGTTTATTGTTTGAATATATAAAGTTCTGTTTCTGTGCTTTTTGTCTTGCTGACCTTACTGAATTATCCCACCACTTGGTCTTTTAGCTGATTCCTGGGGTCCAAATATTGGTTTAATCTCCTTTATTTGTTTTTTCTTATATTTATTATTCAAATTCAATTAAATAACATATAATGTATCATTAGTTTCAGAGATAGAGGTCGGGGATTCATCAGTTGTATTTAACACCCAGTGCTCATTGCATCACGTGCCCTCCTTAATGTCCGTCACCCAGTTACCCCATCCCCCCACCTCCTCCCCTCCAGCGACCTTCAGTTTGTTTCCTACAATTAATCTCCTTTTTGAAATGTTTATCTTTTACCATTTATCTCTACTTCAGTCTAATTGCAATGGCCCACACCTCCAGAACAAAGGTCACTATGGTGGGTTGTCCTCGTCTCACTCCTGGTTGCAGTGGGACTGTTCCAGTGCTTCCGCACCAGGCATGATGTCTCCGTTGGCCTTCTGCGGCTTGCCGTTCTTTGATTCTACGTGTGCCCATCTGTTAACATCATTCGATTGCGGGCTCCGTTTATCTCAGTTCATTACATCCTCGCCTACCGATTTTATTATTTTTGAGTTTTTATTTAAATTCCAGTTAGTTAACATACAGCGTAATATTAGTTTCAGGCGTACAAACAGGGATTCAACACTTTCATACCATACCCGGTGCTCATCCCAGCAAGCACACTCCTTAATCCCATCACCTATTTTACTCATCCCCCCACTCACCTCTCCTCTGGTAACCATTAGTTTGTTCTCTGTAGTTAAGTGCCCATTTCATGGGGCAACTGGGTGGCTCAGTTGGTTAAGCACCCGACCGTTTCGGCTCAGGTCATGATCTCAGGGTTGTGGGATTGAGCCCCACACCAGGCTCCTTGCTCAACAGGCAATCTGCTGGAGATTCTCTCTCCTTCTCCTTCTGCCCCTCCCCCTGTTCTCTCCAAAATAAACAAATAAATCTTTTTTTTTTTAAGAGTCTGTTTCTTCCTTTGCCTTTCTCTCTTTTTTTTCTTTGCTTATTTTTTCCCCCAAAGATTGTATTTATTTATTTGAGAGAGAGAGCCCAAAAGAGAACAAAGGAAGGGGGAGCAGTAGAGGGAGAGGGAGAAGCAGGGAACCCAACATGGGGCTGGATCCCAGGACCCTCGGATCATGACCCAAGCTGAAGGCACACACTTAACCAACTGAGCAATCCAGGCGACTGTTTTATTTCTTATATTCCGCATATGAGTGAAATCATATGGTATTTGTCTTTCTCTGCCTGACTTATTTCACTTAGCATTATACTCTCTAGCTCCATCCATGTCATTGCAAATGGCAAGATTTCATTCTTTTTTATGGCTAGGTAATATTCCATTATATATATATATATATACCACATCTTATTTATTCATTCATCAGTTGATGGGCACTTAGGCTGTCTCCATAATTTTTGCCTACTGACTTTATACTCAGACTCTGAGAGAGGGAAAGGGCTTGATGGAGAGTGGGCAGCTATGTGGCATGGTGGTGGTATATCAGACTCCTGGGAGAACACTGAGATCAGGACCTGAGCTGAAACCTAGAGTCGGATGCCTAACCAACTAAGCCACCCAGGTGCCCTAAACTGAATGAATTTTACAGATGGGGTAGGACTCCTTGGCTCCTGGAGTCGATATTCAGACTACAACAGTAAATTAGGAAATTTACTGAGGATATATATTTCTATAATTTCTAGTAATTTCTAGACCTTTTCAATCAGTTAATCTTCAGTTCTTTTTTTTTTTTTAAGATTTTATTTATTTATTTGACAGAGAGAGACAGCCAGCGAGAGAGGGAACACAAGCAGGGGGAATGGGAGAGGAAGAAGCAGGCTCCCAGCAGAGCAGGGAGCCCAGTGTGGGGCTCAATCCCAGGAGCCTGGGATCAGGCCCTGAGCTGAAGACAGATGCTTAACGACTGAGTCACCCAGGTACCCCAGTTAATCTTCAGTTCTTAAGAAGAACTTAAAGGTAGGTGAAAAAAGAGGCAGATCATCTACAAAGAAATAATTAGAAAGACAATGGACTTTTCTTCATGATAATTAAGGCCAGGAGGCAATGGAAAAAATACCTTCAAAATGTTAAGAAAAATAACTACCCAGAAAAACTATCTTTCAAAGATGAGAGTGAAATAGTCATTTACAGATAAAAACAGAGAGTGCTTAAGTTGACCCTTGAACAACATGGGTTTGAACTGCACAGGTCCACTTATATAGGAATTTTTTTAAAATACAGGACAGTATGGTAAATGTATTTTTTCTTCCTTATAATTTTCTTAACATTTTCCTTTCTCTAGCTTACTAAGAATACAGTATGTAATATATAAAACATACAAAATGTATGTTATTTAACTGTTTATGTTTTCTGTAAGGCATCCACTCCAACAGTAGGCTATTAGTTAAGTGGGGGGAGGCGAAAGTTATACGCAAACTTCCAATGGTGCAGGGGATCAGTGCCCTAATCCCTGCATTGTTCAAGGGCCAACTGTACTGTCAAGAGTTCCACACGAATGGAACTTCTAAAGTTTGCATCTCAAGAAAGAAAAGGACCCCAGAAAGATGATCAGAAGTACAAGAAGGAAACGATATAAAGAAAAACCAGTAAAGAAAATAGGTAGCATTCTTAGATGCAACTAACTCTGGCTGATTGCTAAATTGGAGTCAACTGAAAGGCTGTCATTGGCCCTGCATAATTGCTAGCAAGGCTCACAGGAGCCAAGATCAGAGCCAAATATCAAGCCATAGAAGAATCCAGAAGCACATGGCTATAGCTGCAAACCACTGGCCACCTCCTGTTTATCACACAACCTCCACTGGAACTGGACCCTGCGTGCTGCCTCTGAAACTGGATGGTACTGAGGATTCTCCAACTGCCTCTGCTTCTTATCAGCACACGTTCCAGAGTCAAAGTCCATGACGATGTACCTGACAGATCAAGCCTAGGTCACATGCATGGGACCAAGCCGAAGGCTGGGATACCAACTATGTGGGATTTGGGCTTCCATTTCACACCAAGCCTCCTATGTTAGGACATCCCAAACAGAAATAGGGGGTCTGGGCAATGCAACATATTTGATGATGTCTACTATAGGCAGATACTTTAAAAATAGTATCAGACCATTATGGTAAAAAGTAAAAACCAACAGGATAAGACCAAAACTAAGGCAGATTGTTTTATTTAAGATTTGTTAAATAACTAAGATTGCAGTGAGTAGGCAGAGACATAATCCAAGCAAAAGGTCTTATTGGAAAAAATCAGAGCTGAAGGTCCTCTGAAAGTGAAAAACCGTAGGCGGACGTCCATAGAGTGGAGAAGTTCCAGGGCAAATCCTTCTGTTTGTGCCAAAGTCTTAGGCCTCCAAGAAAAGCAGGGGTAAATTATCTGTGGAAGAGCATAGGCATATCAGCCAAGTAACAGCTGATTATCCCATCACCAGTCACTGCTTGGCCCCACTTTCAATTCCCCCTCTCTAAGGTCTTCAAGTCAATACAGTGCCTGGGGGCTCCCAACAAGGGCACAGTCCCAGGAATGTACCTGGAAATTGGAAGTCGGTATGAAGCCAGTGATATGGAATAAGTGGACAGGTTGGAGGTAGGCACCAGAAATACGAACAAAGCAGCAAGTTGAAGTCAGGCAAGAAGGAGGCTGGAAGAATATGGTTATTAAAGGCCAAGGTTGTTTTAAAAGGTGAGGAGCAAGCACAGAACTGCAGGCGGCGAGCAGCAGGTATGGCGGTGCACGCAAGAGCAGGCAGATGTACAACACTTAAGAAATTAAAAGAAATTGAGAAAAGTTGGAGGTGGGGGCAAGCATTGTCACATACCTAGACACCAAAAAGTAATAATGCAAAATAATTACATATGGTAAGACATTGATATTTGTATAGCGAGAGAAAGAAAAAAGAACTCTTTATGTCTCTGCTTATTGTTAATTTTAAAAATTTTTTCATAATCACTTTACTCATTCATTCAAAAAGTACTTATCGAATATATGCAGACTGGAAAGACATACTGCCATGTCTTTGCATTCCATGGAATTTATAATCCAGTGGGGGAGAAAGACAAAAATTAGAAAATGACTGAATAAATTAAGAAGAGATCATGAGTAGTAGTGTGCTGTGATAGGGAATGAGGGTGTAAGGGAATTCTGTTAAATTCTATTGAGGGAATGTCTCTTGAGATGATACGTAAACTAAAGGATGAGAGGAGGCCTTCATGTGAAGAGTTGTGCAATTACACGGGTGAGAGTGGAGGGCAGAGGGAACAGCATGTGAACTCCTGATGGTTCTTCCCATGATATGATCCTACATATCAATGTAGTGATAAGGATATGTGTAATGAGTACATAGGAGAAGCACAAAACCAGTCTTGTTGGCATAGGGAAGGTTTCTTAGAATTCTCAAATGTTGTGTTTTCATTTTTATGAAAATGCTGAAAAGCTAACAGAGTCATTTTCTGTATCATTTGGATGACCTTATATAGCTGAATACTGCAAACAATTCTATTGCCCAAGTATGTGTTCATGATCTATAACTTTCCTTATAGTTCCAAGACTGAATAGAAATAAGTCATGGTAAACCTTTCTCTTTCCAACCCCCATTTTTAATTTTTGTTACATTAACCAAAAGTACTGTAGATAGCCCAACATCTGAGTATCTTTTCCTGGTTCCTCCTCACCTCTCTGCCCTCTTCATATTGGAGAAACTCAGGGCTCAGTCCGTGGTACTCCTCACTGCCTACACTTGTTCCCTTGGCAAACCTATTAAGGTTCTTAGCTTTAAATATCACATGCATGCCAATGACTCCAAAACTTACATTTCCATCTTAGACCTTGTCTCCAAACTTCTAAGTGGTAGGTACTCAGCTGCCCCCTTCAATCTCTATTCACATTTCAAATTTGACACGACAAAAATGGCAGTCTGCATCCTGTCCTACAAATCTGCTCCTCCCAGCATCTCCCCCCACACACTCTGATCTCACCACCTACCAGCAGCATAGGTCAAATGCTCGGGAGTCGTCCTCGACTCGCCCTCTCTCCTTTCCATCCCGTTGGCCAACTTGTCCAGCAGATTGTGCCTCCACAGTTGTTCTCAGCTCTCTACATTCGTTTCCACTTACAGTGGTGCCATCACCCTAACCAGGGCCATCACCATCTCTCAGCTAGACTCCTACATCAGTTTCCTGATCTTGCTGCTCCCGTTCTAAACCATTCTCCATATAGGAACAACAGTTATGTTTTTAAACCTAAATCAGCAGCTTCCCATTGTACTTTGGATAAAGTAAGAATTCCTAACCAAGGCCAATGAGGCCATTTATTATGATCTGATCCCACCTGTATTTTGAACTTCTCCACCTATGTTTCATGCCACCTTCATCCTTCCCTCCCTCAATCACTCTGCTCTGTGCACCTAAATTAGTCTTCTTCCAATTTCTCAAACACATCGAGCTCCTCTCCACCTCAGGGATTTCCCATATTCTGCCTCTGCCTAGAAGGCTCTTCCCCTAGGTCCTCATAGGATTAACTTCCTCAGTGTTCAGAAGAAAAGATATGACTATCTTGCTATGTTCCTACAGGAACCATCATGCTACTGGGCTTTGCTTCTGATAGAAAGACAATGGGTCCCTATTTATAGAGCCTTCACATTGGAGGAATGCACAAACCACTCGGTGCCAGGCAGGAGGACTGTGGCAGCCAGGCAGCCGTCTACTGGAGTTGTTGAAGAATGCCAGCTTCCCTGCAAAGTCGCAATCACCTCTGCTGGGAAGACAAAGCCACTGGTCCTGCAAGAATTGTGCGCAGCCCCTCTTACTGGGAGAAGAGGAGCTCCCGGTTCTCATTGTCCAGAAAACCCAGAGTGAGGACTCATGGCCATTGTCAGACACCCCTGCTCTTGGAACTACTACTCATTTCTTGTCTTTCTCCTCTACTAGACTGAAAGCAAGAACCATATCTCTTTTGTCTCCTCCTATCCTCCCAGCATCTAGCAAAGTGCTGGGCATCTATGAAGCACTCAATAAACACTCGCTGAATAAGTGAATAGGTAGACAGGAGGAAGGGAAACAAGAAAGTAGGTTCGAGATTACAGCCAGAACAGTGATTGCCTGTGAGGCAGCAGACAAAAATCAGAAACTCTAGTCTTGCAGGAATGGTTCCAAGTTATTGAAGTCTTTCTCAAATCATATTTCTGATCAAAGCAATTCCACAGAGATTAAAATGTGCCCCCGCGGAGCCCCACGCAGTTCAGGTGCACGGTGGCCCACGGCAGGGGGATTCCAGGACTGCTGCGATGGTGAGGTCACTCTTGGTTGAGCCAGTCCAGGCCAAGCCCTTAAAGAAACACGGGGCCTTCGTATTGGATCCTTCCTACTGCTCACGTAGTCCAGTAGAAATGTACTGAGTTCATGTACGTGTAGGAGATGATGTCAGTGCTGTGCATACATCTGCTCGGACTCATGAACCTTTTCTACACACTGGCAACCGCCCCACAGCCGCCACGTGTGTCTTTGTCTGAGGGCTGCTTTCAGGCTGCCAAAGACCACTTTGCCTGATAGCCTCAGATTCCCGGGAATTCATACGTCCCCAGGGGCAACCCTTAAACCACTGGTTCTCAACTGGGGGGTAATTTTTACCTCTGGGGGTGAAACTGTTTAGAGGCATTCTGGGTTGTCATCCCTGGCTGGGGGAGGGGGTTGGGAGATGACTGGTATCCAGGAAGCAGAAGCCAGGGACGCTGCTGGACACCCTACAAGCAGGGGACAGATTCCTGCAACAAAGAACAAAGAACTAGCCCTGAAATGTCAATAGCGTCTAGGCTGAGAAACTCCACCATAAACAATGACTGATGGGCAGGGAAGTGTAGATACTCCAGGTCTTTTGTGCCGGATCCAGGAAATTCTGAGGTAGGATCTATACTCTCCAGAGCTCTCCTATCAGCTGAGCTAAAATAACCTCCTTGGAAGTCGGCCTGCGATTGTGTCCTTAACGTGGTTTCCTTCTCCTCCCTGTCCACTTCCCCACTGCCCTACCGATTTTTCCTGAGAACACTTCCTAATAAACCACTTCTATTCAAATCTGCATCTCAGGGTTGCTTCTGGAGAGGAAAAACCTAAAACAGTATGTACACATGGATACTTAAGGATAACTACAGATTTTGGGTACATAGTATGGACTAGGTTACTAAACGGTGGTTATGCCCTAACAGAACCCACCTGGTTGGACAAGCCCCTAAGGAGGGCATCAGAGTATCTGAAACCCAAATCAAGAAACCATGATATGATAGGAAAAGAAACTAAAAAGTCAGGAAACCTGAGTCATCTCTGAGACTAAGGAGTCATGAGATCCTAAGTAAATCACAGCCAAATGGAAAATGAGAAAATGAAAACTGGATAATTGCTAAGATCTTTGTCTCTAAATTCTATTTTGCCTCAGAACAGTGGTTCTTCACCAGGGGCAATTTTTGCCCCCCTAGGGAACATTTGGTAAAGTTTGGAGACGTTTTTGGTTGTCATAGCTGGCGCAGGGATGCATCCCGTGAATAGAGAGACCAGAGGCGCTGCTAACCCTTCGACGTTGCACAGGGAAGTCCCCCGCCCCGTCCCACCCACCCCAACAAAGAATTCTCCAGCCCAAAATGTCAGTAATGCCGAGGCTGAGAAACCCTGTCTTGAAGAGACAAATGAGATATTAACTTAAGGAATTCCTGATGGTTAAATGAAGCAACGTGTTTTGAAGGAAACTATATAGCATGGTCTCTCAATACACCTCTAAAAACAGCATAGACTATAGAGGTCCCTGGGTGGCTCAGTCGGTGAAGCACCTGCCTTCAGCTCAGGTCATGATCCTGGGGTCTGGGACTGAGCCCTGTGTTGGGCTCTCTGCTCAGCAGGGAGCCTGCTTCTCCCTCTGCCATTCCCCCTGCTTGTGCTCTCTCTCTCTCTAATAAATAAATAAAATCTTAAAAAAAAAAAAACCCAGCATAGAGTCTTGACACTTTCCTTGTAAGATTCTTATTCTAAGCAGAATTGGAAATGTTATGTGGCAGAACTAAGCACCTGTGCGTGTAGCTAGAGACAGAGGACAGCAGAGGCCTGGATCTTAGCAAGTTGGACATGATTCTGAAGAATCAACTCTCAGCCACGTATGGGGATTTAAATATTCTATGAGTGCACATCCCTCTCCTCTGCAATCACCAAAGAAACCGCCCTCACATGTCCATTCACCTGTGGATACAATTTTGGGGGCCAAGTTTTCTCCTCTAAACATGTTCCTTGAATGGAAAAGAAAAAGTTTCCCCAAATCATATGCAGGTAAGTGCTAGAAAAAGCTAATTATTTTATAGCTGACTTATCAGCGTTAATAAAAGATTTTAACATACAATGTATTTACTTATGAGTTTGGTTTATTAATGTGACAGGCAGTAAGATGACATCATGGTTAACTTTGACTTCACATTCCTGTTGGTCCAAACCTCTCACGCCCTTTTTAAACAAAGAGTGGCAGTAAAATCCAACGTATTGTGTAACTAGCCAATGTCACATATTACTTAGAAAACTCTACACTCCCAACAGGAAATTCTAGAAATGAAAAGGTTTCTCAGTTTCATTATCAGATAGGTGCCCTGTTCCAGTAACCACAACAGGTAGGTGCAAATGAAAACATTCATTCCTGGATTGTTAGTTTCTTAGAAAGTGATTTAAGAAGAAACTTAGTTTTGGAAGTAGGTCTGACATCATGAATTCTCTTTCATCTTTGATAATGACATATTGAAATGTGCATCAGAAGATCTTCTAAGGAGCTTAAAATTTTATTTATTAAAGACCAGTGGCTGCCCATTGAAAGGTAGGGTAACGGTTGAGCTGGAGCCCGAAGTTTTCATATGGCTCCAGAGACGGATGGCCTGCACCCCGTACTTCCCCCAAGACCGGCTCATCAGGAACTGGGCAAGGAGAGGCATATTCTCCTCTCTCTGGTGTCTTTGGTAGACCCCCTCAGCAGGAGAAGGGCCTCGATCCTAACTGCTACAACTCACACCACAAAGCACTTCAACCACCTGCCGTCAACTGCCAAACCAATACGTGTTTAACCGGAATACAGTCTTTTGACGTTTCGGATCCAAAGTCTCAAAGCTGAGTATCTGCTCTCAATAATACAATTGCCCACGTTTTAGTCAGAAGAAAAGTAAATATTTTAAACTGTGATTCGTACTTCTTATGATTACTAAATGCAAAATTAAAAAAACTAAATGGCAATTTTTTTAACCCCTGTTATGCCTTTCCTCTCATGGGGACACTGTATTTAATTGAAGAAAATGGAATTAACATTTATTGAGATTCAACTCCAGATTTTCCAATATGCTTCTGTAAAATACATTCATTCTTAAAGGTGTGGGGTGACTGAGGCTACTGATTTAAATGAAGGCTGTTTTACTGCCACTTGTAGTATTTAAGGAATAGTAATAAACTTAAAAACAAGATTTCCCTGATTTCTTCACAGGTTGACATGTCAATCCTTATTTGATGTGGAAACAACAAAAAATCAAGGCAAACTACACCCTTAAAGTAAGATATGTTTCCTGTCCAGTCATATCCAAATAACCTCATTTCATTATTCAAAAAGGAGAGACAGGGAAGGGAAGTAATGTAATTCAACCAGGTAGATCTCTATTTGGTTAAATAATGATTAAGTAAATGATATTTAAAGCATACTTATTAAAGGAACAGTTCCTAGTAGGAGACAGCAGAGCAAGTAGAATTTTATCAATAACTAAGGCAAAGATATAACAAAATGACTGAACTTTGAATTATACAACATCGGCCTGAATAACATTCGATATGTCTGTATTTCCTCTTCTACAACTAAAATGGACAGTGACTTATGTAATAAAGTTGTTATACATTCTAAAACGATTTTAACCAAAATATAGCATTTAATACCTTACCTGGAGATATAACAGGTACTTGATGTCTGCTGAATCACTTACACTAGACATCAGTAAACATGAGTCCCTGATTCAGCTCCAGCACTAATTAGCTAATAAATCTATGCTACATTGACTTGTCAACCCACTTTTCTTTTTAAGATTTTATTTATTTATTTATTTGAGAGAGGGAGGGCATGAGCAGAGGGAAGGGGCAGAGGGAGAGGAAGAACCAGATTCCCCACTGAGTGGGGAGCCCGAAGCTGGGCTCGATCCCAGGACCCCAAGCTCATGACCTGCGACAAAGTCAGACACTTAACTGACTGAGCCACCCAGTCATCCCTGGACCCCAGTGTTTTGTTATAAAATGTTCATATTGTGTCTAGGGTTCCATGGTTCTAAAATCAATCAGATGGGCTAAGTAACTAATATTTTAAAATAGGAATTATCCCATTGATTCTGTTTTTCCAGAGAACCTGCCTAATACAGAAGTTTTCCTAGAGAAAGTGATTGTAGGCTGAGACTCTCATAATATTAGGTAGGTAAAGTGGAAAAGAAAGGGGAAGGCACTGGAAAGCACCATGAGCATAGCCCCGAAGGGCAACACTGTATATGAGGCACCCATATATAAACCCCAAGACCTGAGCTAATGATACCTGGTACTTAGATGTTATCAGGATCTGTCTCTTAGTCTGTGTTCTGAGAAAATAAGAGATAAGCATTCCCAGAGAATAAGGATTTACCTATTATTAAATTACTTCTCTTTTTCTCGGGAAAGACTATTTGAAGAGACTTCTGGCATGTAATTAATCTCTCTTGGTTAATATTAACTATTGCTATTTAACTTGAGTCAGACTCAATTTGGAAGATAGCCAACCATTAATGATCATTCTGTTACAGGAAAATCAGCTGAACCTTCCCACCCCGTTGTCATAGACATCTATCTGAGGAAAGATGTAAACACATGCTGAATAAATTAAAAATTAAAAATTTTAAATGACTGGCACATAGATTTAGTCATAAAACTGAAAAAAATACAGAGACACAGCCTTCCCTGGATCCCACATATAACAGATACTCGGTATACAGTGGTTGATTTGAAAGCCACTTTCAGACAGGATTAATATTAAGTCACTTATCTTTATAAGATAAACTATTTCTCATGTACTTATAAGTGTAATTTTCTTTGGTTATGGAAATTAACCTCTTCGAACGGACGTGATCACATTTAAAACCAATTAGCAGTGGTAATAAGAGATGTTTTACTCGTGTTTTTTCTCCACGCTTGGAAGCTAGAATTTTGCATGTATTTGTCTTCTCATTGGTTCTCCACCTCTATGACAAAATTATTTGGAAACTTAGCATATATAGTCTTTTCCATAAATGTAGACTTTCAGCGGTTTTTTTTATAAGTACCCTATAGTAATCCTCCAAAAAGTTACTGATGGTTCCTGTCATTATAGCCATATCTTAAAGACAGCAAGCATAAAGGTGCATCTTAGAGTAAGTACATTCCTCAGTAGCTTTAGCCCTGAGAACTTGTCACTTCCCCAGCAAACACTGCAGTCATATGCCAAACAGATAATGACCACCCTGCCATGTTGGTTAATAATGCAGATGATAAATTGCTCTCAGGTAACTTTCAGTAACACCACCCCACAAAAGGGGGAAACACAGCACTGTGTAAAGGAATCTCTTTCCTTCAAATTTATGGACGTATAAACTAATTTATGTTTGTAAGTATAAAACCTGTAATTTTATATTATGAACTAATGTTCTCATAATAAGGAAACTCCTAAAAATTGCAGAAACTATTGTGACAGTACAGGGAATCTCAATCTTTAGCACATAATAACAATATAAGGCTACGTTTCTTTCAAAACAGCTATACACCATACTTGGAATGAAAAAGCTGTTCCTCATCATTTTCTTCCTAAGGCAGAAAAAATAAGAGAGCACTGTCATTTTCAGATAAGTCAACTAAGATGAGAAAAAGTATCAAAAGTACACTTTGCACACTTTCAAATGATGTAATAAAAAATGGAAATCTTGCTGGAATGTGAGCCGCACACAAAGATGAGACAGGTGTCTCATTCACAACAATTTCCCTATTATCTTTGGAAAACAGATCATTATTTGAGCTGTCTGCGCTGAGCTCCAGTCACCCAAACCTCAAAATGCCATATTCTTGGGATGCAGATTCACAGGAGGAGGAAGAGGATGACGATAACTGGAGATGCTCTCTGACAAGCCAGAGACGAATTCTGCACTGTTAAATTCCTCTTGCCCTCCCTGTGCAATGAAGCCTCTCACACAAGCATAATACACACCCCACCTGGTTTCCTTACCCTGTGGGTGACAGGGCCATAGTTCCTTCATATCTCTACAGTGCTTAGAGCTACCCCTGCCAATGCGGTATTAAACGAATAAAAAAAAAAGTTTCTCAAAAATGAAGACAAGTGTTTTTAAAAGGAGGGAATAATGAGCTGTGTTAAATACCTCAAATGCCACCGATAAAACAGAAATCACAAACCTGGAGACTTCACACATACATTCATATATTACCAAAACGTGAGGGGAATTCTTAAAACTACACTTCAGAGGACCTGGATGTCTGAGAGACATCATAAAATGGGATTATAACTTAGCAGCAAGCTGAAACCTTAATTAAGTGAAAACTTGCCCAGCCAGAGACTCTGAATAAGTGAGGATGATGAGAATGGTATACAGCAAAAGGGAAAGCGGAAGAAGCAGAAAGAACTGCATGGGTCCAGGAGAGAGACAGTAAATACGGACACAGATGGTAAGATCTTCAGTAACCCTGTTAGGGGCACACTGCTAAACGGGCCACACCACAGCCTGGGTAATAGCTCTGTCTACAATCCACTTCCCTTTGCTTTGATTTCATGCTCTCTGCACAATCATCTGGCTTCCAAAACTCAATTCTGTAGGTGCCTTGACACAAAACGGATTAATTATGGAGGCAGACATAGACATTACTGTCAATGGAAGGGACTCTCTTCCCTTCATAAATTAGTAAACTGGTGTTGTAGTTTGTACATCAGCCTTTGGAAAGTTTTGTTAGCTGAGCCAATTGTCCAAATTTGTTAGTGTTCTGACAGAATGAAAATTCAAGCCTTGCAGAACTGGGTGCTCAGAGATGTCACTCAGGTGGAGCTGTCCTGGGCAGTGCTGGTCTCCCCGTTATTCCCGCCTGCCTTCTCCAGCAACAACCAAATTTATCTACTCTCTTATGGCAAGCAACAGCAATTACACAAGGTCTTAAAAAATATTTTTCTACTTTACAGAGGAATAATTTGAGTAATTAAATCCATTTTCCCAAATGTGACCCAAAGGCCAAAAGATTAACCTTCCAACATTTTGATTTTAAAAATAAAGTATATGTATTTCATTTACGTTCCTCATTCCTAGGGCTTAAAAAATAATATTAATAATGTTATTATTGATATCATTATTAATATTAATATTAAATAATATTAATAAGGAACAAGGGCCTTGACAAATGTCCATCAAATGATGAATGGATAAAGATGCAGTGTGTGTGTGTGTGTGTGTGTGTGTACATATAAAAGGGAATATTACTCAGCCATCAAAAAGAATAAAATCTTGCCATTTGCAATGATGTGGGTGAAACTAGAGTGTATTATGCTAAGTGAAATAAGTCGGTCAGAGAATAGACAAATACCATGATTTCACTTATATGTAGAATTTAAGAAACAAAACAGATGAATATAGGGGAATGGGAAAAAAAAAAAGAGAGAGAAAGGCAAACGATAAGACCCTTAAAGATAAAGACAGAGAATAAACTGTGGGCTGATGGAGGGAGGTGGGTGGGGAATGGGCTAGATGGGTGACAGGCATTAAGGAGGGCACTTGTTGGGATGAACATTTGTATGTAAGTGATGACTCACTAAATTCTACTCCTAAAACCAATATTATACTATATGTTAACTAACTATAATTTAAATAAAAATTTGGAAGAAAAAAAAGGAACAAGGGCTTTGAAAAATTCAAAAGATTAAATTACATTTTAATGTGTGAACTGCCTAAAGATAAAACTACCTAACGACATTACCTGGGATTTGGCAATGTTTCTTGGATATGACACCAAAGGCCCAGGCAACAAAAGTAACAGACAAACTGGACTTCACAAAAATTTTAAAATTTTGTAAATCAAAAGCCAGTATCACCAGAGTAAAAGGCAGGCCACGACATGGAAGACTGTATTTGCAAGCCATATATCTGATAGGGGATTAATAACCAGAACATATAGAAAACTCCTAAAACTGAATAACAAGCAAACCAAAACCCCAAGTTAAGAATGAATAGGCATTTCTCTAAGAAAGACATACAAATGGCCAATAAGCACATGAAAAGATGCTCACTCATCATCAGGGAAATGCAAGTCAAAGCTACAAGGAGCTACCACCTCACACCCACTAGGACTCTGCTCAAAAAACCAAAACAAAACAGAAAACAACACGTTTTGGTAAGGATGTGGAGAAGCTGGAAGCTTTGTTGTTCCCGCCCTGTTGATGGGAATGTAAAATGCTACAGCGGCTACGGAAAATAGTATGGTGGTTCCTCAAAAGATTAGGGATGGAATTATCAGAAGGTTGAGCGTCCATCTCTTGATTTTGGCTCAGGTCGTTATCTCAGGGCCCTGGGATCAGGCCCCGCGGTGGGCTCCGCGCTCAGCACACAGTCCACGTGCCCCTCTCCTTCTGCTCCTCTCCCAGCTCATGCTCTCTTTCTCTCTCTCTCTAAAATAAATAAATAAAAACTTTAAGAAAAAAATGGAATTACAGGATCCAGCAATTCCACTTGTGAGTATATACATAAAAGAACTGAAAGTAGAATCTCGAAGAAATATTTGTACACCCATGTATTGGCATTATTCACAACAGCTGAAATACAGAAGCAACCCAAGCGACCACTGCGGAATGAATGATCAAGCAACATGTGGTATCTACATGCCGTGGAACACTATTCAGCCATAAACAGGACGGAAATGCTGACACAGGCTGCAACATGATGAACCTTCAGGACATTCTGCTAAGTAAAATAATCCAGTCACAAAAGGATAAATACTGTATGATTCCATTTACACGAGAGACCTAGAGTAGTCAAAATCATAGAGACAGAAAGCAGAGTGGTGGTTGCCAGGGGCTGGAGGACGGTAGAGAAATGGGGAGCTCTTTAATGGGTATGGAGTTTGGGTTTTATAAGATGGAAAGAGTTATGGTGATGGACGGTGGTGATGGCTGTAGAACATTATGAGAATATATATATATATATATCTTTAAAGATTTTATTTATTTATTTGACAGAGTGAGCATAAGCAGGGCAAGCGGCAGGCAGACGGAGAGGAAGAAGCAGGCTCCCCGCTGAGCAGGGAGCCCGATTCGGGACTCGATCCCAGGACCCTTGGGTCATGACCTGAGCCAAAGGCAGATGCCTAACCGACTGAGCCACCCAGGTGCCCCTGAATATATTTAATACGAATGAACTATACACTTAAAAATGGTTAAGATGGTAAATATTATATTATGTCTATTTTACAATTTAAAAAAACTAAAAAAAAAAAATCAGAAAACTTCATAGCCTAGGTATGTGTATGAATTTCACTGTGGTCTACCTACTTCAATAACTCAATAAGTCACCCAGAGGACTTCTTTCAAGAACCATAAGCTGATGCAAATTATTGCCACTGTGACTCACTGTTAGTGACGGAAGTGTGTCCCGCCCTTGGGCATGTAGGAGAAGAAAAAAAGCCAAGTCAGAAACTATTATCTTGTTTCACATACCCAGGTAAGATCATTTGGGGGAAAAAATTGTGTTAATGCTTTCAGCTTTCAGGAGGGAACCAGGAATAGGAACCCCTGGAGCATGTATTATTTATTAGCCACATGGCGGAAACGGAATACTAGGCACATAGCAACTCCCGCCCATCAGAACCGCACTCTCTAAGGCAAATAAACAAAGGCACCGTTCCAAACACTTTCCCATTTTGTTGTTGTTTCTGCAACTTACTTTCTTCTGGACTAGGAAAGGGGAAACTTTTCCCTTTGTTATTTCTCAAGCTTGTTTTTTTCTGGACTGGGAAAAGAAACAAACTTGACTGTAGATCAAATCTGTCATAATGTTTCCCTCATTCTTCCAATCCTGTTGGAATCATCTCTTCCCCTTCCTTTCAAGAAAACAGATGTCATTTTTCTAATTCTACAAGATAAAGGACATGTGTGCAGGGCACATGGACAGACACACACACACGCACGCACACACATGCGCCCATAAGCCAAATCCTACTGCCTAATGTGGTTTTCTGGGCCCCTGATGTCACCATTTCCCTACAAAAGCCCACTATCTTTAGCCTACCTTCCTTCTGCCTTGCCCATAGGCTTCAAAATAATAAAAATATCTTTAAGAAAAAAAGAAGTGAAACGCTTTTAGAAAAGACTCAATCACTTTTCAGTGTCCCAGAGAAGAAACTGTACTTAGTAAACAATCTAGTTTTACCATTTTCAGAAAATGTTTTTGATAGCTTTTGCCTTTCCTTCCTTTAGCTTCCAGCCGTAAAAGCCAGAAAAGGATTGGGTGTTTGGGTGGATCAGTTAGTTGGTTGAGCGTCTGACTCCTGATTTCAGTTCAGGTCACAATCTCAGGATCTTGAGATCAAGCCTCATGTTGGGCTCCCCACTCAGCGGGGAGTCTGCTTCTCTCCCTCTGCCCCTCCCTGGCTCACTCATGCTGTCTCTCTCTTTCTCTCTCTAAAATAAATAAACAAACAGATCTTTTTTAAGGAGCCAGCAAAGGATTGACTTGTGACTACACTGAGGTGTATAAATATGAACACACACAGAAAGTAAACACAGAAAATCAAATATATTTTCTTTTTGCCCCTTCCAGATACTCTGAAAATAATTTCCTACAATACAAAGATGTCCATTGTCTTTTTTGTCTAAATTCAGTAAAAACAAAATCACACTTAGAAAATCAACTTCATCTCTACTGTACTTTAAGGCCAGGAAAACCCAAACACACAAGCAGCACAGATAGAAATTATTTGCAAGTGTGTTGTTCCTAAAATTATCACAGTGCTTGCCCGGGTTAAGAACTCTGAGGTGGTTCTTTTCAAATGGTCACTTGACATCTCTCTGTGTCCTGTTTTAGCTCAGAGTAACTTAAGGAAAATAGTATCTTTAAGTGTATCTTTAAAAAAAAAAACCAAACCCTAGATAGTAACACATCAATATATGAACATGGGTATTTGAAGGGACGAGCAGTATATGAAGCAGTTACACAGAAGGAAAGACCCGGGACAGATTTTCTCATCTCTCTGCTCACCGACTGCACAAATCCATCAGATTTTACTCTGTATGTTCTGGCATATTCACTAGAATATAAACTCTAGGGGGTGGGGGTGTGTTTATTAGGTGCATTCCCAGCACCTAAAATGAGAGGCACGATGTTGTTAGTC
Source organism: Ailuropoda melanoleuca (assembly GCF_002007445.2). Classification (NCBI taxonomy): domain Eukaryota; kingdom Metazoa; phylum Chordata; class Mammalia; order Carnivora; family Ursidae; genus Ailuropoda; species Ailuropoda melanoleuca. The sequence goes on from NC_048231.1 coordinate 30,123,240, forward strand.
GCCCAATATTCATTTGTTGAATAAATATCCCTGTGTGTAGGCACGTGGGCGTTTACACTAGGACTCTTCAAGTCTTTTCCAGACATAAGAGTCAATGATTTTACTATCTTAGGCCAAACTAATTTTCAGATTTTCTATCAAGAAAGTGAAAATTGAACGTGAGTTTTGGTAAACAGTAGGGAGAGGGAGGGAGGGAGGAAAGGAGGGAGGAAGAAGGAGAGGGAACAGGGCTGAGGAAAGGAGGGGGAGGGACAGTCCTGCATACATTCCTTTGAAGGAAATCTGAATTACAACAAGGTGTCTTATGTAAAAAGAAGAGTATACAGTATCAGGAGGCATACAGACACCTCATACAACATCCTTACCTTCCCACCTCCGTCCTTAACTGCTCTCCGCAAGCTGTCCTTCCTCCTTGAGGCCTCTCTTCTTTCTGGCTGCCAATCTGTTCTCCTTCCCAGGGCTCCTTTTCCATTACGAGTAAGAAAACATAACTCAGCAATCTTCCCCACCTTCCTCATCTCCAGACTCATCATCCATTGAAGACCTGCCCTTAGCACTGAGACATGTGGGATTAGGCTTGCTTCTCTTCCAGCCTCTTCCCTGAATCCTGTCCTTACATTCTATCGCAGACAGCCTCCAAATCTCTCATTCTATCCTTCCAGCATTAGACCTGTCAAGGATCCAATCTTCTGTTCGTCTTCTTTTCTACAGAAGTCATGTGAATCCTGTTTGGGCTGGTGAATAACTTAAATAGGTTATTTACATCGTACAGGAAATTTTCAATCCAAGCACACTTCTTATTTTATACAGGAATCAAACTGAACTGCAGAAAATTAATGTTTTAAACAAATTAATACAATTTTTGTGCTTGGTAATGATACATAGTAAGCTGTTATCATGCAATAATTAGGTAAAATCTGATTATTATCTCAGCAATCTACAAAATTTCAAATTAAATGCTACTGAATAGAATCATATGTTATAAACACTGCTGAGAATTTCAGAAATTTTTTCTCTGGGCCAGAACTCATAGTGTAAGGGTATCATATTTCTGTTTTCTATAATTAAGAAATGCGTCAATGAATTTTAAAAGTAAATTTACTAATAAGGTAAATAATCCAGCATTATCTCTCTCAACAGGATGATATTAGCCTTCAAGTCCCACTATATTGTGAAATAGGACATGACTCAATGTGTTCATTCATTTTTTTCTGTTTATTCACTGCTGTACCCAGAACACTCAAAACACTGCCTTATCAGTTAAGTGAATGAATAAACAGAGATGTACTTCCTACGTGCCAGGTACTATGCTAGCCTCAGGAAAGCAGCAACCAACATGACCCCGTTCTCATGGAAACCACACTGGAGAAGACACACTGAATGGAACAAAAATTATGCAATTATTCAATCACAATTATGATAAAAGCAATGAAGGAAGGTTACATATGAAAACAGAATCTAACACTGCCTAAGAGGTCAAAAAAAAAAAAAGACTTCTGAGGAATAGACGTTTAAGCTAGCACCTACACGGGGCGTGGGAGTGGGATTAGCTGAGGGAAGCATGAAGAGGAAAACTATTGCACATGGATGAAATGATGTGTGTGAAAACCTGAAGGAAGGAGGGGCATACTGCCTCCCAGGAACTGAAAACACATCAGTGGGAAGGATGAGGCTGGAATGAAACGCAGAGCTCAGGCAACGTAGGGTCTTGTAGACTGAAAAATTTTGGATTTCACACCAAGAGCAATGGTAACTAAAGAGTGACCATTATATTTGTATTTAAAATGTATCACCCTGGCTGCTGGGTGGAGAGTTGTTTAGAGGGAAACCAGGAGGAGGCAGGAAGATCAACTTGGGGCGGGAGGGGGGCGGTGTGGAAAGTACAGAACTTACAGGTAGGCGGTGATGCTGTCTTTAACTAGAAGTTACAGTGGAGATGGAGAAGCAGGCAGATTCAGGATCTACCCGGCATATACACTACGGAATAAGGTGATTGAGTATGGGAGATGAGAGAGAGAAGTTCCAAAGTGGCTACTAGGTTTGTGGGATGACTAACCAGGTGGATGACAGCTCCTTTTATTAAGATGGGGGAACAATGAAGTCCAGATTGTAGTAGAATGGGAAATCCAAAGTTTGGCTTGGGAGATGTTCAAAAAAAGATGTCCACATCAGCCAAATGGTAATGGAGCTTATTAGCAAACTAGGACAGGGATAAAAATCTGGCAGCCTTTGGCCAGTAGATGTGAGGCCATGGGAATAGATGAGATTGCCCCTAAGTAATAACGCAGACTGAGGAGAAGATGGCCTAGGACTAAGTCCTCAAGAAGGCCCAATGTTTAAAGTGCACAAAGATGAGCCAACAGAGAAGAAAAGGAAAGGCTAGAAAGGTGGTAAGACAGCCAACAGAGCAGAATGACATGAAAGCTAAGGAAAGATGTGATTTCAAGGAGGGAGAGTTCCATCGTTAAGAAAGTTGATGAGTGGGGGCACCAGGGTGGCTCAGTCGGTCATGCCTTCAACTCTTTTTTTTTTTAAATGATTTTTTATTATAGTATGTTAGTCACCATACAGTACATCCCCGGATTCCGATGTAAAGTTCAATGCTCCATTAGTTGCGTATAACACCCAGTGTACCATGCAATACGTGCCCTCCTACCACCCATCACCAGTCTATCCCATTCCCCCACCCCCCTCCCCTCTGAAGTCCTCAGTTTGTTCCTCATAGTCCATAGTCTCTCATGTTNTTCATTCCCCCTTCTGATTACCCCCCCTTTCTTTTTTTTTTTTTAAGGTTTTATTTATTTATTTGACAGAGAGAGACAGCCAGCGAGAGAGGGAACACAAGCAAGGGGAGTGGGAGAAAAGAAGCAGGCTCACAGTGGAAGAGCCTGATGTGGGGCTAGATCCCACAACACCGGGATCACACCCTGAGCCGAAGGCAGACGCCCAACCGCTGTGTCACCCAGGCGCCCCCTACCCCCCCTTTCTTTATCCCTTTCTTACCCTACTGATCATCCTAGTTCTTATGTTCCATAGATGAGAGAAAT
>NC_048231.1:30126386-30167364 GCF_002007445.2 Ailuropoda melanoleuca
GGGCTATTGCTTCCCAGCGCCTGAGCGCAGAGGCTCCCTCCCCCTTCCCTTTATCTTCCTATATCTGTGCTGGGATTCACAGCTCCCCACTTTGTACCTCAATACTCAGCACTGGAGATGTTCATTTGTAGAGATCCAGATGTATCTTCCTGCGTCTCAGGCTGATTCTGTGGGTGTTCAGAATGGTCTGGTAGATATCCAGCTCGACTCGGACCAGCTGAGAAAGGGTCGCCTACTCCTCCTCCATCTTTTCTCCTCCTTGCAGAAAGTGGTTGCCTTTCTGTTCATAGAGTTTCTGCTACTCTTTTCTTCATTCTCCAGTTGCATTCATAGGTATTCGGAATGGTTTGGTAGCTCTCTCGCTGAATTCCTGGGACCAGACGAACTTTAGGTCTCCTGCTCCTCCGCCATCTTGGAACGCCGAGCTGGAGCTCAACTCCTGTTTTAAACTGGGTTCCTTGCAGAAAGTGGTGGCTATTCTGTTCTTAGAGTTGCTGCTATTCTTTTCTTCATTCTCCAGTTGAGTTTGTAGGTGTTCAGAATGGTCTGATAGCTATCTAGCTGCATTCCTGGGACCAGACGAAATTTAAGCCTCCTGCTCCTCCACCATCTTAGAATTCCCATGCCTCCAACTCTTGATTTCGGCTCAGGTCATGATCTCAGTGTTGTGAGATAAGAGCCCTGCATCCAGCTCCTCGCTGGGCATGGAAACTGTTTATGATTCTCCCCCTCTCCCTCTGCCCCGCTGTCTCCCCCACCACCTGCATGTGCACTCTCCTCTCTCCCTCTCTCCAAAAAAAAAAAAATAATAAAGAAGGAAGTAAGTTGGTAATAAAAAATAACTGAAAAGCATTTAAGACTTCAGAATGAGGTTCAGTGCAGTGTGGGGATGAAAGAAGAGACTAGGCTAAGAACAGAACAGTTGGAAATTATCTATAAAGGGGAGACCAAATAAGGCACAATCTAGAACAGGGTGAGAAGTCTAGGACTTTTTTAAAGAAGGAAACAGACCAGAGAAAGGCCTAAAGTATAAGGTGACCTAAGAGAGGCTGTGTGGAGAAACTAAACCACCTACTCACTGAGTTCATATACACTGAATCCTTAGTAATTATGCAGGAATCTGTTGACATTGTTCTCTACTGGTTACTAACACCTGTTGAGGAAGCAGAAATGAAGGCCTGAGAATGGTCGGGTGGGAGAGGGAAAGTGAGGAAAGAATAAAAACTCCAGTGAGAATGAAAACAGAGCTTCTGGAAATCTCCACTGGCTGCAGGTAGGCTCAGTCATAGTAGTATTGGGGGGGGGGGGTAGGTCCCAAGGAGCATGCTGAACTTCCCGGCATTATGGTGTCTCCACGGCTTCCTCATCAGCACAGAGACTTAACCCCCAACATTATGTTCATTGGGTTTCTTTCCATTAGACACATCACCCACCCACCCTGAGACAGTAAGTAGCACACACCAGGGAAGTTGGAATGAAGCTAGAACCCAGTAGAGAAGCAGGGACTCAAAGGAATAGGAGAGAAAATAGGCATAACATATGGAATGAGATCCCTGGAAAAGCAGAGGACTGGATTCAGAATTCACAGGGACTGAATGACTTTCTAACATCATGGAGGATGGAGGTGGGTAAAAATAAGTTTGTGGATATGATGGTGGAAAGCGGAAGGAATGCCTGACACCATTTTGTTTGTGAGGCACAAAATAAGATGTTCCACTGAGAGTAAAGAAAGGAGCAGGTGGGCCGGAGGTCATGAGAGCGTGGAAGGAAGTATAAACTTTTTCACAGAGTGACTCAGCTGACAAAATTAAGAAAGCAAGACTCCCAGCGAGGCAGAATCAGAGTGACCATGAATTAATAGTGCTACCATCTGCCTGGTTTTGTGTGTTTCAAATCAGGGATTTACCAAAGTTTTCCTAATTCCTTCAGGGGCAGGGGCACCTAGCTGGCTCAGTCGGTACAGCATGTGACCCTTGACCTCAGGGTTCTAAGTTCAGGCCCCAGATTGCATGTGGTGCCTCCTTAAAAAAATAAATAAATAAATAAAAAATAAATCAGAGATGCTAATTCCTTCAGCTGTTTGATTTTATTTGAGCCTCTAAAGCATGTTGTCCATACCTCGAATCCTGCTTTTTACTACCATTCTGCTCTATACTATTTCCCTACTAAAATATAAAACCCCAGAGTAAAGAGACGGCTCATCTCTGTTCCTGAAAGCACCTACAACAGTTCTTTGCAAAAAGCACTATATAAACATTTTTACATTTACTAATGAGTATATCAAATGGCTCATTTAAAACTTTAGTTGTTTCAAGATCAAGTCTCCATACAGTGCATAATCAAGAAATATTAAAGACCCAGAACTTAAACTAAAAGACAGTAAGGGCCACAGTCAACAAAATTATTAAAATAAATATAGTCCTAGCATAAAGGACAGGTATTTTTCATCATCCTCTTGCCTCAGAAACTAAAGAATGATGGCTCAGAAAACAAATTCCACAGCATAAGAGTATGAAAATCAATACTGAATAAACACCATCATCATCATCTAAAGACATATCTTACTCAGTGATTTAGCTCAGCACAGAATCAGATACCTTTTAGCTGCCTCAGAAGAACTTTCTTTCTGGACATCTACTGCTGTTATCAGAGTCCTGTGGTTTAATACAGTGATACAGTTAATATAGTTATCGTTCTATAATTTAGTTACTAGTTCTAACTAATAAAAGTTATTTTAGAGATCAGATTTCCTCTATGTGAAAAGGTTAAAAATCAGTAATTGCCAAGTTAAAAAAATTCTACCAGGAAATGACTTAAAATGTAGGCAGCATTCATCTTCAGACAAAATATCCAATTTTGGAGGTAACGTTAACTCTCTTAGTATCTTTTTAAAAACACTAAGCCTCTATTTCAACATGGACATGGTACTTTATACACACTCACTTTTCATAATTCTTTCCTCAACTCAAATGTTTCAACCAAAACTTCAAACATTTGAGATTGTTGAACACTAGCTGACCCATCAAGAGAACACTAGTAGATGTCTGGTTAATTTTCTGTGTCAATGTGTCTGGCCAGGGGTGCCCAGATGATGTTACTTCTAGGTGTGTCTGAGAGGATGTTTCTGGACATGACCAGCATTTGTATCAGTGGGCTCAGTAAACTGCGCTCCTCAATGTGGGTGGGCATCTTCTGGATGCTGAGCACCTGACTAGAACAAAAGGGAGAAGGGATTGATCCTTTTCTCCTGCCTCACACTGGGATTCATCCCATTGGTTCCTCTGGTTCTTAGGCCTTCAGATTCAGACTGAATTAGACTACTGGCCCTTTTGGGTTTCCAGCCTTCACGGAAGATTATGGGATTTCTTAGCTTCCATAAACACATGAGCCAATTTCTCGTAACTAAAAAATATATATATTTTTAGATATACATTCATCCTATTGGTTTTCTCTGAAAAACCCTAATACAGTGTACATACAGATATTTTATCTGGTACTTCCCTCAATATGCCTCACCAAATACCAAAAGGAAATATACATCCTTTGAAATATCCATTACAAAAGTTTCAAAAAGAAAAAAAAAAAGAAAATAAGAAATATCTGTTACTGCCATGATACAAAATGGTGACATTTACTGAAAATTTCTGAAATCCTTCAAAAATAAGCAATTATTTGATCAAACAAATAACAGAAATTTTTGCCAGAAAATATAGTTTCAATACATTAGTATCAGAGCAATTCGCATAACTACTTTCAAACAGAAGTTCACTTTAGGTTATTTTCAGACCACAATTACAACGTTCAAACTCCCACTGGTTCCTTCTTAGCAGTCTGGTAGGTGCTGGAACTGATATACCTCAATGATTTCTCTAGGAGGTCTGCTAAAAAAAAAAAAAAAAATCACGCAAAACCAAATGCAAGCCAAATAGTCATGATGTATTTTGACATGGGCTGCAGCTACCCGACTGTATCAATCAGAAATCTTATAAATAAGCACAGTCAAGGGATGAGCACTGTACAAACTATCAGCTATCAAGGTGAATCCTTTCCACGGCTTCCTCTGGTCAGCCGGCATCATTTCAATTCCCTTCTCCTTGTTATAAGAGGATAAAGGTCAAGAAATGCCTAAGCAAAAACAAAGACAAGTGATTTTTGCTTACTATCTTATTTTTTTACTACCAACTTCTAATGTTTTTCTCATAATAGGAACAGCTATGAGGTTTTTTTTATATTTCACGTAAAGCTTCAAAGGAACAACCTGAATATCATCTGTACTTGGTACCATTACACCTGAAAAAGGCTGAAGTAAAACTAATTAAAATATTTGGGAACTTAGCTGTGTCAATACTACTCTAACTGAAAGTTCCTTTAAATGAAAATTATTTTGTTTTTTTTTTAATTTACCTAGGATTCTAAGACATACGAGAAGCCAAGAAATCACACTTACTCTGAAATTATACATTATATACATATTGCAAAAATATTAAAAATAACTTAAAAATTGAATTAAATACATGACTACATATAATAAATTTAGGAATATGAGAGCTTTAATAGAACACAAAAAAACTGCCCAAATAAAGTTCTAGATTTTTTAAAACAATAATGTGTGTTATTTATTATCTAAAATCCCATATACTTATTTAGTGGCTATTAAAATAGGTGCATTTACAGAGGATTTTTAAGGCAGTGAAACTACTCTGTATGATACTAGAGTGGTGGATAAATGACATTATGCACTTGTCAAAACTCACAGATCGGACAATACCACGAGTGAACCCTAACATAATCTACAGGCTTTGAGCGATAATGCTGTGTCACTGTAGGCTCACTGATTTTAACAAATGTTATCATGCTGGTGGGAGATGCTGACGGGGGAGGCTGTGTGTACGTGGGGGTAAGGGGTATCTGGGAACTCTTTGTACTTGCTCTCAATTTTGCTGTGAACCTAAAATTGCTCTAAAAAAGTCATTCGTCTCAAAGATTTAAAACACTACCATACAAGGTGATTTCTCCCGAAAGTTCATGTGAGTACTGACCAATATGCCATTTTTCACAAATCTAAGAAAAAAAATTATTTCCAAATGCAGTGTTAGGAGTTCCTGTCAACAGTATAACATAAACCCTGGGGAGCGGAAGCAAAGGACATGTAAACTAGGTATATTCTGTACCTTGTGGACATGGTACCTAGGAAAAGAGGAATTATTTATTTGAGAAAATCTTAATGAGATATACAGAACATAAGAACGAGAATGAAGAGTGTATGCTGAAGCTATACCAAAGTGTCTTCTGGCCTAAAGTATCACCATCTCTCTCTTGGCATCTGTAGAACAAGGTAAGGGAGAAAGAAAAATGGAAGACCATGATCACAGAAAACCTGGTCCACTCATTAGCAAAACTGAAGTTGGACTTTCCAAGATCAAGGATGGCATTATCTGTTTCTCCAAACAGCTGTTCTTTTTGGCCATGGCTTGTATAGCCAATTAACCTGACATTATGCCCACATACTGACTTCTAATGAGTACCTGAGAGAAACTGCTATAGAAAATCGGGGCACCTGGGTGGCTCAGTCGGTTAAGCATCCGACTCTTGGTTTCAGCTCAGGTCACGATCTCAGGGTTGTGAGATCAAGCCCCATGTCAGGTTCCAAGTGTGGAGCCTGCTTAAGATTCTTTCTCTCCCTCTCCCTCTGACCCTCCCCACAAAAAAAAAAAAAAAAAAAAAAGGAAAAAGAAAATATATACTACAATATGGTTTCTTTAAAAACGTGGGAAAATAATATCATGGATTACAGAACAAGTAGTTTATATTTTTAAAAAAGTTTAAAAAAAGGAAATGATTATCATAAAATATTGAAGTTCCTAATTAAGCTCATTTAATTCTGCTAATTAGGATGGACTATATGGATGATAATCTTATCCCAACTCCAATTAACACAAAGGGTAAGCTGTTTGAGAGAGGAAAACATATAGCAAAACGTGTATACACTAGGTTTCCAATTAAACTTCAACCCTCTGGTGTTTTCATTTACTCTTGCCAAAATATAGTGATCTACGTTTCAAGTTTCTTGGAGATCATTTACAAAGTGGCAATGGAATGCCTTTTGGGTAAGAAATGAGAAACACAGGGCACAAATTTTCCCCAAATACAGAAGAGTTGAAGTGGTTTAATTCATTTTTGCTGAGAGAAAATATACAGCAAGAGGTAAACAGTGAAGTCGAGGTCTAAGAATAAAAACCAGCACTGGAACAGTCAGTAGTACAGTCTTCTACATTCTAATAACCAACAGAGATTTGATATACTAGAGTTTTAATATCTAGGTAAAGCTTTTAAAAACCCCATAAACATAATCTAGCAAAAACTACCTATGGTTGAAATTTTCACTGATTGTATAATTTATTTAGTTGCCCCAGCATACTACTCTTTATTTTACTGTCTATTTTGGCAAGTTTTAAAACATGCCCTGTACTTTGGATATTTGATATAATTCACCCCATTTTTTATCAAATTTAATTTTCCATAAGATCTCTTATCTATTACAATTATGACCTTCATAAATAGACAAATGTATTGATTTGTCTCTTCTCACTGGCAGCAAATTGAAATCAGAAGTCTTCTAAAAGAATGTCAAGTTCTTCACCAAATTAGCAAGTGATGTCTTCAAGATGGGTTTAATTTGTGCCACTTGATAACAACCTTTTCTGGATTCGTAACTGTCTCTTTCCACTGATTTGCGGCTTCGGTGTGATTACTGTCCTCGCTTACCCAAATCTGTAAAGGAACAGTACAATCATTTAACTTAACACGAGAATGGCAACTGAGTTCAAACAGTTAATTCCTCTTACTGATGAAAGACAAGTGGAAGTTTGGTTCACATATTTTCAATTTAACAATCTTTCCATTTTTCCAAAAATATGTCAAAACACTTAACCTGTTCAGTCATTCTGAAGACCAATGTTATATGATCCAATCCAACTTCAAAATTTGATGGGAGATATTCTAAAATCATTTCTCCCAAAACAGAAATTAATATCTTTCATTATTCAATAAATCTAGGACTGATGAATCACTGACCTCTACCTTTAAAATCGAGAATATGTTATATGTTAATTAATTGAATTTAAATTTTAAAAATTATATTAAAAAATGAAAATAAATGGTATTGGATAGATGAAAAATAAATAAATAAATACTTAGTATCATTACCACTAACTAGTCAACGGTACTGAAAAACTGATCTTTCTTATAGTATTTATAGTTGAGAAGCTCAGAAACAGACATATTTTTAAGATAATAAAACCTAACTGCACAGAAATTCCAACTGTTTGTATGAAAGCAAAGTCTGACAGGATTTCATTTTTGTGGTGACATTAAATTTTGATTTGTGATGCTGGAGAATTTTACTCTACTCAACTTCAATTTTAGCCTGTATTCTTTTTGTTAACCAACTGTTTCAATGCATAGAAGAGTTCAAGGAAAGAACTGAATATAAAAACTCACTACTAACCTGCCCCACAAAGTGCCTTCTTCTTACAGAGCTCCGACTATAAAGCTTGATGAGAAAAAGAATTTCTTTTTCATTCTGTATAAGTGGAAAAATCATAGTTTCTCCCCACTTTACTCTTCCGTTGGAGGCCTTCAGTAAGCGTGTCTTCTTCTTATAAATCAACTCTCCTGAACTAAACATCCCCACCTTCACGAAGAAACCTAAAAAATAAGAAATTGTGATATGTAAAATTTTACTTTAAATCCCATATAAAGATATATACCTATATATCATATTTGGTGTGAAAATACATAAGCCACTTATGAAGATCTGATGAGCTACTGGCATAACAGAAAAAACGCTGCTAGTAAACTTTACAATTACACTTTACAAAGAACTACAGCGACCTCAAATGAACTTCTCCTCTAACCCGAATGTCATTAAAGACTGGAAATTGTAGGCATCCATACAACCAGCAGTAGGGGAGTATACACTGAAAAGTAGAACTCTTTGGACAGCTGGAGGAATTTATTTCCCAATTTTACACAGGTACAATCCTTTGCGTGAGACTCCAGAAGTTAAACATAGGCCAGCGAGAGAAAGAGCTCCCAGTAATGGCAGAACAGTTGTGCAAACTAACCTTCCCATAGATAACAGTTATAAACTCTGGGGAAAATATAAAAACAACAACAACAAGGACAACAACAACAACAACACTGTTCAAGACCTTAAACACTGACCAAAAGCAGGAAGAAACGGGAGCAGTGTCTAGTCTTAAAAGATGGGAACTGCACCGGCTAACGTTCAGGTTTATGTAGCTTTCCACCTCAGCACCCTCCCCTGTCTGTCGGACGCACGGCACCTACAACTCAGGCAGAGAGTGAAGTCTGACAAGTCTGAGTCATCATGGGATAGAGCTGGAGCTGCAGGGCAGCAAGAAAGGGGGGATGGAACTTCCAGAAAGGAAGGGACCGTTAAGTGAGGACCCAGATGGACCATTAGATTTACAAAATGCAGATCATGGATAATCCCAACTAGCAGTTTTGTTTAAAGAAAAGACACCTCTTAATATAATGAACTGCATCTGTGCTGACATCCTTGTTTCCTAGAACTAACCCTATGTAGTCCTGGTAATTTATTCTTCTCATGCCAAGTTGGATTTTATTTGCTTATTTTTATTTTATGATTTTTCCATCTATCTACATAAGTGGTAATAGTCTACAGCTATTTTGTCCATGCACTGTCTTTTCTGTTTTGATATCGAGAATACGCTCACCTCTTAAAGTTGCTTTTTCCATCACTTCTCATGCTTTGGAACAGCTTATATAAAATAGGAATTAAGTGTTCCTTGAAAGTTTGGTAGACTCTACCAGTAAAATCCTCTTGGCCTGTTGCTTTCATCAGAGGGATTCTTTAACTACCTACACGCATGGTTATCATTTTATTCGGATGTTCTCTCTTTTGGAGTGAAATTCAACAATTTTTTTTCCCCCAAAAATCAGTTATTTTATATAGATGTTCAAATGAACTGGTGTAGTTTTAAATGGTGTTATCTTATTATCGAACCTCTTCGGAATATGAAATGTTATCCTCTTCCTTGTTCATGTTTTCTTTATTTTTTGCTCAATCTAGCTTACTATAGGTTTGTCTATTTTACTGATCTTTTCAAAGAAAAAGCTTTTGCTTTTGATTATGTCTTTTTTTTTTTTAAAGATTTTATTTATTTATTTGACAGAGATAGAGACAGACAGCCAGCGAGAAAGGGAACACAAGCAGGGGGAGTGGGAGAGGAAGAAGCAGGCTCATAGCGGAGGAGCCTGATATGGGGCTCGATCCCATAACGCTGGGATCACGCCCTGAGCCGAAGGCAGACGCTTAACCGCCGTGCCACCCAGGCGGCCCTTGATTATGTCTTTTGCTATCGTCTCCATAATTATCAACTTCAACTTTACCTTTAATTCCTCACCTCTACTTTCCTTTGTGTTTGTTGTTGTTCTCCTAGCTTCCTGAACTGAATGGTCAGTTGCATTTACTTTCAGTCTTTGTAGTTATAACAGACATCCATTGCTTTTGCCTGCCTCCGATAGTCTCTCTTCTTGTACCAGAATAAAGGAGCTCTTACCCCTCTCAGCCCTTCAGGTAGAACTGACCTCAAACCTCCAGCTCTAGGAACAGCCATGTGAACCAGGCCTACACAACACAAAATATCAGAACCCCATCTTGTGCCCCCAGGCAAAGGGAAGGAAAAGTGTTTCAAGGTTTGTCATTGATATTTTCAGTTTTTTTAAATTAAGTTCCTAGTTAGTAGAACATTCAGCGAAGAGTGTAGAACTAGAGAAAGGATAAATTTTCTAGGCTGGTGAAATATATCTGACAGTCCTCTGCACAGTCAACCTATATTAACTAATGAGCTCAATAAGGAATAGCATCAAACGGATAAAAACCAAGCAAGCATGGATTAAAGTAGGCACAATGGCAAAAATGTGAAATCCACTGAAGTAATTTTAAGTTAAAAGGTAAGTATTTAAGTTAAGTAACAAAAGTAACCAAGATTTTAATGTCCATTATTAAGAAATGTAGGAAAAACTACCTTTTACTAAATTTTCTGAAGATTCCACTTTGAACCATGGACATACTTACTCAGAGTGAGAGGTGTTGAAGAGCTTGGCAGGTATTGTGCCTCGAGAATTTGTAACTGAATTCTGCTATTTACAGCTTGAAAACAAGTCCCCAGTTGAAGTTCTGCATGGCAAACCTGGATACCAAAAAAGGGCCATTTGATAATTAAGAATAAGGTTTGGGGGATATTTCAAAAATTCGGAAATAAAGAGCTACAGTAAGAAGTTTTGAAAACGCTGCTTTTTATTGACACACAAAGCTATGATCTAAAAAGATGGTTAGGATAAATGTCATGGATGTGGTAAATATGAGGTGCTCATTTTCATGGATTCTGAAAATCTAAGTCACACCTACATACTTGATCCTTCAAAATCAGAGTAGTCAAAAGACAATTCGAATTGAAAACAGATTAAATTCCTAAGCAGCTGTGCTAAAGAAAATGTCAACAAAATAAACACCAAAAAAGGTACACTTCCAAAACACTTAAATGTAGTCATTTGAATTATTTTTAAGAATACATAAACTACAATAAAAAGTTTCAAATAGGAGAATCATCATTGTTTTTTGTAATTGTAGACATGACAGTAGGTGCTACCCAACTTAGAAGAAAAAGGATTACTACGGGGAACAACATGTGGGTTAAGAGCTGAATTGCTGTGCTGAATGAGAGCCAGCCAAAGAAGAAACTCGGCAGGAAGGGAGCTAGTGAAAATGATGAGGCAGTAAATAATAAGGAAAAGGTCAAAGAAAACCTGAGGCAAACAATGAAATGCAGAAGATACAGAGAAGGGAAAAGTTAAAATGAATTAAAGCTTTTGCTGATTTAAAAAAAAATGCTGCTGTTCTTGGCATTTAAAAAAATAGATTAAAAAGGACATTACTTACTGTTCACAAAACAAGGAAACTACAGGTAAAAATTTATTATGGTTTTGTACCCACAATGTGATCATAGTTATGAAAATGCCTAACAGTGGCAAAACTTCCCTTACTGTGACACACTTGCAGAGCTCTCTCATAAAACCAAGCAGTGTTTGGCAAAGGGTTTGCCCTAACTTGCCAGTGTCATTTCAGAATTGAACTTACTTGTTCTGTTCCAGGATATTAATTTAGATTGTGAAAAACTATTCGAAGTGGTTTTCAATCTCCCAATCACCAAAAAATTAAAATGCCAATCAATCAGCAGGTATATATTAAGTGCATAAGATATGATCTCTGGTCCTGAATAATGTATCATTTTTTAACGAAAAGAAAACTTTCTGAGCCTTCCTAGAATTGTTGTTGAAAGTGAAAAGTTAAGCATAATTGGAGGAAACCACGATCTGGTGATGTTGGAGAATATCTCCTTGGCGGGAACAATATATAGTTAAGCTAAGACAGCCAGTCCTGGAATCAGTGCTTCTGTTCAAATCCTGGCTCAGCAACTACCGGCTGGGGGAAACCAGCAAGTGCTTCGATGTGCTGGTCTCCACGGCAGGAATAACAGGAGCGGAAAGCTCCTAAGTTTGGTGTGAGCATTAAGTCACCTAACACCACCTCACCTGTGCAGTTAAGTGTCTATAAGTCAATATCAGCTATTTCTGCACGAGAACCTCTTCCACATTATTCAACACAGAAATCTGGGTTCTCAAATAAATACTTCCATTACTATTTGTCAAGCTCAACAATTCTGCACCGTGGAAAACATAAGCTCTGTACGAAAGTTCTGCTGTTTCTGGTGACACAGTTGTCAGTGTGTAAGTCTGGCTCTGTCACTTTCACCATTACAGCATCAATTTTCCTCCTCGACACAGGAAACAAAGCCTCCTGTTTTTGCATTAGCCAATAATATGAATCATTCACCCTGAGTAACATAAATTCACTGGTCCAGTATAGCTCCTAAGCTCTTCTTTCAGATAAACAAATGTTTCTAAGACCTCTAATACCTGAAATAATTTGGTGGAAACTTAGCCATAACCATTCATTCAGATTCTCCAAGGCAGGTAAGATTATAACATCTCAATTCCCCAGAAAAGACCTTTGCTGAGTTATCTTCTGATACACTGTATCAGTCTCTGAAGTTTTAATATATGAAGTATCCACTCGAGTAGTCTACTTTTGCCTTTTGTAAAATACAGTTGCAGATTACTGTCTACCAAGCTAATTTCAACGATGCAAGTGACAAACTCCCGTCATGGTTACAAAACAAATTTGCTATAAACGGAATATAAAAATAATCTAATATAGCATGCTTTCATTCATCATTTATTCTTTCATACCTACCTATGTACCAATATTCAATGCAAAGAATGTAACAGGCCTTGAATAAGCACAGTAAAATAGAAAGAAAACAGATGGGAGTTTGAGCCTAGTTTTGTTTAAAACAAGCAACTGAATTCTAAGTTGTAATAAATGCTGTACAGAGAACACACTGGAGATGGAAACAAAATAATACACAAGAAATAACTATTAAAAAATGTCACTTCTTGATTATAGAAATCTTCTGTTTTTTATTTTTATTTTTTTATAACTTTTTTAAAAGATTTCATTTATTTATTTGACAGAGAGAGAGGCAGCGAGACAGGGAACACAAGCAGGGGGAGTGGGAAAGGGAGAAGCAGGCTTCCCGCTGAGCAGGGAGCCTGATGCGGGGCTCCATTCCAGAACCCTGGTATCATGACCTGAGCTGAAGGCAGATGCTTAATGACTGAGCCACCCAGGTGCCCCTGTTTTTTATTTTTTAATCCCTAATTTAATTCCCCTCTAATTCAGTGGTTCTCATAAAGCCAGGCTGCAGAGTAGAATTACCTGGAAAACTTCTGTAAATTACAGATGCTTCTGGCCTAACCCCACCTCCCCTCGCCTCCTACCCCCACAAAATTCTGATTTAATTGGTTTAGATGTGGGCATGTTTATAAAGCTCCCCAGGTGATTCTAACGTGTAGCCAGGGGTAAGAATCACTTTAAGTCACATTAAATATTTTTGAAGGCAGGTAAAATATAAATCCCATATAAAATTAAAATCACATATAGGTTTGACCTTATAGAAGCTTATGACTGATTTTTGTAACTTATCCTGACACAGACACTACAGAATTAAATTATTAGGGATTTCAAAACAATTTAAGGGCAGTGTTTAGCTGGTTAGTTGAGAGAATAAAAATCAGGTCTCAAAAATCAATAAGCAATACAGATAATCAAGTTCTTTACCAAAACAAACAACAGCCCAGCTGTAAGAACCTCCATTTTACCCAAAGTAAGGGTAAATATTTAGCTTACTCATGATTAAAACCAGCTTCCTAATCTATTTTAAGGCAATCTCTGAGTTTGGAGTTTATGGTTCTTTCTTGCTCTTCCTATCAGTTACTAACTTCAGGATTATTTTCCCTGAAGTATGAAACATTTAAACAAAAATGTACTAGGAGAAGGTAACCCTAGGTTATTTCTCAATAGAGAAAGCAAAGCGTCTCTGTTAACCTTTTATCATTTACTTAAAAAGTATTATTTAACAATGACCTTACTGTTATTGTTTCGTGAGAGCCTTCCTGATCCTCTTCAAATTACACTCCAACCAAAACTCACCCACAAAATAGTTCTAAAAGTATAAGACACTTTTAACATTACATACTCTATCACTTACAGAAATTTTTGAAGGTGACATTATATCCAAAGAGTAATCCATTTCTTGTGTGCTAAGAGTTCTGAGTGATAGTGAGCATTCCCCGATGGTTTTCTTCCTGGGAGTCTGGGTTTGAATCTTAAATACAAGCCTTACAGTTTGTAGACTTTGGAGTTTAATAGCAAATACAAAAGTTTCCATAAATTCAATAGTCTAAAAAAAAAAAAACACAAGAAAATAATTTTTAAAATAGAAGTAAAAGGTCTTAAAAAAAGATATGCCGATACAAAAGAAATGAAAATAACATTTTCTAATCTAGGAAAGGAAGATCTAATTTTTTTACAACAAAAAAAATATTTTTCAATGTAACTTAAAATGACAATGACCATGAATTGTTTTTCCAGAATTTATCCTGAATAGGACTTTCTTAATTTCTAAGGAATTCTTTTAATAGTATTCAGGTCAATATCAACACCAAGTTTAGCAGAATACAGCTTTTCTCCTTTTTTGAAAATTGGGTTGTTTTCCCTCTTTGGTTCTGGGGTATCTTTCCTGCTGTTCACCACAATTTTTCAACAGTTAATAAGTGGTTTGAGAATCTCATGTGTGCTCTCTCAGTGAGCACCCCAAATCTAACTGTTCACACTGAGACCTGAATTACTTCTCTTCTCTGTCTAACGTTCTTCCCACCTACCTTGGGCTTTGATTTCTCCTCCGGTGATGTCTGCTTCACTCTTTCCAATCTGGAAACCAACCTCCTTGAAAAGTGCTGCCTTTTCTCATAACCACCCACCCCAGGCAGCAAGTCAGTGTCTTCTGTGCTCAGAGTATTTTCAAAAGTTCTTTTCATTACTCCTAATATTTTAAAAGCCTTGGCTTACCATGGCTAACATCTTCTTGACACTAGACTGATTTCGTTCTATACTACCTTCTTCCCATCTTTACTGCATTCGTTTGAATAGGAGCTTTTTTTTTTTTCCTTTTGAAAAAACAAGATATCTGGGCAATTGACATCAGTATTTTAGATACTGTGCCCACATTTTCACTTTTATTGTAATTGCTTACATCTCTATATCAGAATTGTGTTTCTGAGAGCCTCCCAACCTCCAGAGCTGTCTTTTTCTCTCAGAGTCTCGAGCCACAGGATCACACCAACAATGTAAGTAGACATAAAATGTTTTTAAACTGAGATGCAATGAGCTCACACATAATGCAAGTGTGCTGGTCTACTTCACATTTTGCTACAATCAGGGTCAACAAGTTGATAAATAATAATAAATTTTAAAAGTAAGATTCCATGCAAGGTTTAATACGAGAACAATTTTCCCCAACTTTTCCTACGTTAACTTAGTTTTATTTGAAAATCAAAAAGTGAAATCCTTTCTGTTTAATTCAGGAAGGATTCATCTTGAATGTCAGCATTATAACCAGAGTTAAGACTTACTTCCATCTTAACTTTCTAGAATGCATATTTTCATAAAGTGAGATACTAAGACATGTACATCAATTTTGATGATTGCCTTTTCATTAAGAACATTTTTACACGTCCTTAAAAATTCTTCCTAAACGTTATTTTTTGTAGCTGCCTAGTACTCTATCACATGGTATTATGGTTTAAATTTGGCCCCCAAAAAAGATATGCTGAAGCCCTGAGGCCCAGTAACTCAAAATGTGACCTTATTTGGAAATAGGGTCCTTGAAGATGTTAACTCTTGAAGCAAAGGTGAGGTCATAGTGAAGACACAGTGACAGATGGAAAATGCCACGTGAACACAGAAGCACAGAATGAAGTCAAGGAATCCCAAAGACAGCTGACCACTACCAGAAGCTAGGAGAGAGGCATGGAACACATTCTCCCACACTGCTGACACCTTGATTTCAGACTTTCCCCAAAACTGCGAGGGAAAATTCTGCTGTTCTAAGCCACCCAACTGGTAATACTTTGTTACAGCAACCCAAAGAAACTACAATACCCATGGTATATAGAGCATGACTTTTCTCAACCATTCCCCTATATAAGACATTTAGTTTCCAGTTATTCCCCTAGGAACAGAACTGCCAAGAGTACTTTATATATTTTTTATTTGCATTTTAAGTTATTTCCATGGAACATACTCCAAGTAGAATTACTATGCAAAGGCATATAAATATGTCAAGGCTTTGATGTGTTTTGTCAAAATAATTTCCAGAAAGTTCTATGTTCCAGAGTACTTATTAATTTTTCCTATTTTTAATAAGCAAAGAAAGATAGAAAAGAGAGAGCAATATGTAATTTAAATTTGTATTTCTATAATTACTAGTGAGAATAAATTTTTTTCATGGTTATTAGTTATTTGAATTACCTTATTTTTAAGTCATATGGCCTTACAGAAAACACCTTTCATCTGCATGGAAAAACACTAACCTTTCAACATATATGAGAAGACAAAAATGAAGACATATTTAAAGTAATGTGAAATCTAAAATCTATAAAACCAAATTCAGGATCATAAGTCTTCCAATTATCATAACTGAAAATACTTAAAAGAAAATTATTACAATCATGCAATTCTTCTTCAAAGTCAAAGTGGGCTAGGAGGAGACAAGATGAA
This sequence comes from Ailuropoda melanoleuca, assembly GCF_002007445.2. NCBI lineage: Eukaryota > Metazoa > Chordata > Mammalia > Carnivora > Ursidae > Ailuropoda > Ailuropoda melanoleuca. The sequence goes on from NC_048231.1 coordinate 30,142,678, forward strand.
AATATATTTTCCTTTCATATAAGAAAAGTAGTCTCCTTAGATAATGTTCATTTTGTATATACTTTAGTGATTAAGATCTTCTTTTTAAATGAATCCCAATATTGGACAGTGAAATATCAAGTATTTCTGAGGCACAAAATTGTCTTTAAAAAGCAAGGAATATGTAATTTGCAATTTCCCCAAAATAAAATACTTTCTCATTCCAATTCTTTATATAAAGTGACAAATATGAAAAAAAATAAAAAATAAAAAGAAATTCAAACACAAACGGCCACTTACATTAGAGCCCTCCTTTGCTGAAGATTTGAAATGCACGGGTTTGGGCAATGTTAGCGTTCCTTTTATAGAAACAGTAGGAGAGTCCCCACAACTAGAAGGCCAACTTAAATCTCTGCACTAAAAAAATTAAAAATACAGTTTGAATTTTACAAAGGACCCTGACAATACAAATATTCGATGTATTTCTTGAGTTAATGACTTAAATACAAACTATAAAAGTAAAACGTTAGTGTACGGAGAACTTCTGTTTCATCTACATTAAAATAATTGGACATTTAATGTTCCGGACATCATATCAATTTTCTTCTTGGGGTTAAAACCACAATTCCATCAGACCTACAGATTTATTTTCTTTAGAGTCTTCTAAAAATATCGTTTTCTGCAAAATACTACAGAATCCTAAATTCCAAAGAAGGTATTTTTCTGTTCCCCCAAAGAGAGCAACAGATGTTTATAATGAAAATATTCAGTTTCGTAAGTAAAGTTGGCATTAACTAAATTAACTTACCTGCAAAACTGTGATCCAGATCTGCTCTACTGAAGAATTATAAAACACTTTCACATTCAATCTCCCAAAATCTCTTTCATCTCCTGACAGAGTAATTGTATCTGAATTGTGAAAGGACAAGAACATTTGAAATGCTGTGCAATCCTTCTAATCCAATTACGCTTTGATACAATCCAATTTTAAGAGCACAGCTGAAAAATGCCACAGTTATTTTTTTTAAGTTGCCACTTTAATAAGACAAAAATCACACTTCCATGTTATCATTGGAGTCCTAGGGGAAGATCTACTCTAAAAAGTACGTGGGTTGAAAACTTAACTCAAATATAGCCTGAGAGACTTAAGTTAAAACAAAGATAAACTTTCCCAAATAACACTCCCTTTAATCCTGGATGCTTCCGGAAGTTCCTTCACTAGAATACTTCAAAACAAACAAAAGGAATTTAACTGCTTTCTGTTTTTTTAAAGACGCATTCATAGCCTGAACACTAGAAAATGGGCCACCTGATCTGAGTATTCATATGCAGATAACAGATACAACCATCTAGAGGTTTTCTTCTTTACCTTACCACATATATGTTCACATTACTATTAGGTAGAAATAATTCCCTTAAAAAAAAGAATATAGAAAGAAGGCACTTTATTCCTTACCCAGGCTTCTGTTACTGCCCTGGGAATTTTTCCTTGAAGAAGAAGTACTAGGCATGCTGGACCATGAATCATGTCTCTAGAGATAAAAAATTGTTCTTAAGTCTGGTATCGCACATCAAACTTTAAAGATTCTGAAACTTATGCCCGAACACCCACCCTAGTATCAAACTGCATGCTAACCACGTTGACACTGTTACTGGTCAGAATTTCCCTCTTTTAGACAGTAAAGGGGGAGAAAAGCTTTCTGTGTGTGTTATCAGGAAAATATTCAATAGCTTACTCGATCACATATGGGGAAAGCCTTTGCTGTTTGGGGTTTGGTTTCGTAATAAGGAAAAAGAGGTTACTGCTTGTTTTCTACTTGAAAATACCGGTAAAAATAAGAATACATTCGGAAAGGCCCTGTTACCTAAAAACCTGTTAAGTAGCAGTCATAGAAGCGTGGTCCCTCTGAACCAGCAAGATCACTACCACGGGGGAACTTGCTGGAAATACAAACTGAAGCCCCAGTACAGAGCTACTCAATCAAAAAAGCCCTGGGGGTGAGACCCACAACCTGTATTCTCACAAGCTCATCAACCTATTCTGATACACATTCTAGAGCTGGTGCTATAAAGAAGTAATTCTGCGAAAAATTAACTCGGCTGAGGATTACGAAGGATTATTTAGAATACATTTCCATTTTAACAAAATACATGTATATACGTTCACGTGGAAAAAAGCCCGCAAGTATACATAACAGTATTTTCATGGTGCTTTTAGTCTCAGTTACAGGAATAGAGATGATTTATCTTTTCACTTTGCTTAACTCTATTTTCTAATTTTTAATAATAATCACAATTTACTTGTACTTTTAAAAGAAACTCTTTAAACACCAAAAAGTCATTCTATTTCAAAAATAGGAGGATGCTGTGTTGATATTAATGAATAATTAAAATTCTGTATCTCAACAGAAATACTAACTTTTACTAAGTAGGTAGCTATGTTCAAAAAGGAAGGTTACATCAATAAGCACTTCTAACCACACCGTTTTAAATTCCGACTGCCTGAGTACATACCAACTGAGAGATGTAAAATTCATTAAAAAACAAAGAAAAAGAAAAAAGACTGCCTTTTAGTATTCAGCTGAGAGCATCCTGAAAAAATACACACAGGAAATGCCAAGTGTTCATTATTCAGATATTACCACGTATTTATCTACAAAAGATCTACACATGTTGCTTCTAACGTAATTCACACCTTCCTCAATTTTTAGCTTGAAAATAAATTATCGTATACAATTAAATTTGTATCAATAATTCACCTGCATGAACCGCTGAGATGAACTTGTAAGATCAAACATAGACTTGCTTAGCCCAGGGGAACTGGGTAGTTTGCTGGTCCTTAAATCACAAACTACGAAGGGATATGGAAAAAATTCTTTATGTTAAAGAAGAAACACTGGAATTTTACTTAATCACCATGAACTAAATCTCTATAGCAGTGCATCATGAATATTAATGCAATCTACTTAAGAGAGAAAGTCTACTAAAGTCTAAATTTTTTTCAATTATTTTACTTTTGTTCTAAACAGAAACCAACATAAATCAAACAACACATTTTCACAACCGCATCAAATACCAAGCAGGAGAAATTCATTCTTTTTGCTTACGTTACAATTCTTCATTCCACAGGAATATTCTTAAGAGAATGTAGGTCTTCTGTGCTAAATGCAATTCAACTACATAATAAGCATTTACCACATTAAAAAAAACAATACTGAATTCCATGTGTTCCTGTATTTCTAGTTTATATTTCTAATTTCCCTCCTAAACTAGAAGATTATTTTTTTTGTAAGATTTTATTTATTTGACATTTGATAATTATTTGAGAGAGAGAAGGCGAGAGAGAGAGCACGCACGAGTGCACAGACGGGGAGCAGCAGGCAGAGGGAGAAGGAGAAGCAGACTCCCCGCTGAGCAGGGATCATGACATGAGCCAAAGGCAGACACTTAACCAACCGAGCCAACCAGGTGTCCCCCCCCCCATTTTTTAAATTTTATTTATTTACTTGACAGAGAGAGAGAAATAAACTAGAAGATTCTCAAAGAATGGAACTCGGTATATTAACTGTGTATTCTAACACAGTGTTGAAATAAATATTCAAGAGCACCTGAGTAGCTCAGCCGTTAAGCATCTGCCTTCGGCTCAGGTCATGATCCCAGTGTTCAGGGATCCAGCCCCGCATCAGGCTCCCTGCTCAGCGGGAAGCCTGCTTCTCCCTCTCATACTCCCCTTGCTTGCATTCCCTCTCTCGCTGCCTCTCTATCAAAGAAATAAATGAAATCTTTAAAAAAATAATAAAATAAATATTTAATACTTCTGCCTTGTTTTCAGCACCTCACCCTGAATTCAGTTGTTGAAATAGCTATATACATTAAAAACTTGAAAAACAGAATTTTGTAATCAGATTTGTACATGAAAGTCTAAAACTGGTACAGTCCTCAAATATTACACCAAGAAAGTTCTATGATCACATAGGCATTTTCTGTTTTCTTTACATTTGCAATCTCATCATGAATTCGTAAATTTATAACTTTCACTGACTAGAGCAGAAAAGAAAAAAGCTAATAAATATTTACTACAGAATTTCTGAATGGATAGATGATATATAAAAAAAACGAAACTTTTCAAAAAAGAACAAAACGGCATTTGGAACTACCAATACACACAATTCATTAATCCTTTTACATTAGACAGAACACCACAGAGATGTCATAACATTTATCATATCACTTCTGAAGCCCGCTTTTCTCTTATTTTTTTGTTTTGGATAATAAGAATCATCTCTTCCAAGGTCTTAGGTTTCATTTGATCTACATTTGCTAAAGAGAAACACAAAGAGAAAACACAAAAAAATGTTCATACCTGATCCATACAGTCTCGCTGCTTCTGAGCGAGGAGGAAGGCGCCGGCTCAAATCAGGCGAAATGTGCTGATACTTATAGCAGGGGTTGTATATATCATAGCTGGGTCCGTGCTGGGATGAACTGGAAAGTTCTACCTTTCGATCTCCAAAAGATGCTCTAGCAGATCCTAAAAGTAAGTGTTTCTAAAGTTTTATAATACCCTTTTCTTGGACTTATTAGCTAACAGCCGGTGCATCCAAGGCAAAAGGGAAAAAAAATTTGTCTCAAGTAATACCAAATCACATGTGTTTGAAATATAAAAAAACAAGCACACATTTATTGAGCTCTGCATGGAGTATTCTGCCAGGGATCAGCCAAGAACCCTGCTCTCAAGACAGTCTGGTAAATTTTTGGCATTTTTCTTTGTCCCATGAACTATTCTGTATTTTGTGATCTGAGTTTCCTTTCATTTTTCTACTTATGCAAAGAACATTTTTTAAGTAAAAAGATGATCATTTTTTGACGAAGACGCAGAACATTTATGAAAATTGACCACATTTTTGTGATACACAGAGCAATTCTCAATAACTTCGAAAGGACTGAAATCAGAGAGTAATGTTCTCTAACCACAATGCAATAAAGTTAGAAATCAACAAAAAGGTGATTAGAAAATATTTATATGGAAACACAAAGGACCTAGGATAACTGAACAAAATCTTGAAGGAGAAAAACAAGATTGAAAGATCTGTGCTACTGGGTATTAGGAGCAGAACACTGGCACAATAAGATTGAGCAGAACAGAAAGAGACACCCATTATTTTGTGGACATTAGATTTACAATCAATGTGACACTGGAAAATAGTGCAGAAAGAATAGTCTTTTCATTAAAAGGTGCTAAGGCAACTGGATATTGATATATAGAAAATAAACCTTCATCTCAACTAAAAAAATTCACAAAATAGTAATTTCAAGTGGATTGTGGGTCTAAATTAAATGTTAAGGCAAACCAGTAAAACTTGTATATTTAAGTAAACTTGTAAGACAGTTTTCACAGCCTTAGAGCAGGGAAGAACTTCTTAAATGGAACACAGCATTTATCATAAAATTTTTTTAATACACTGAACCACATTAAAATTGAAATTTTCCATTTTTCTAGACTATTGAAGAGAGTGGAAAGGTAACCCACGGAGTGGGAGAAGACATGTGCAAGAAACATAACCAACAAAGGGCTCACACTGAGAATATATAAGGAATTCCCACAAATCAGCAAGAAAAAGACAGGCAAGCCCAAAAATAAATTGGCTCTAAGACTCAAGCAGGCACTTCAGAAGAGAGGCTATCCAAATAGCCAAAAACATGAGAGGCTGCTCAATTCCATTAGTTGCAAGGCAAATGCAAATGAAAACTTCAAGGAGATTCCACTCCAGACTCACCAGAGTGGTTAAAATCAAAAAGCCTGACAAAAGCAAGTGTTGGCAAGAGTAGCGCAAAGTGAGCTACCAAACTCTGCTGGTGGGAATATAAACTGAGGCAATCACTGTAGAAAACAGTTTGGCAAATTCTACAAAGGCTGAGATAATATATACCCTGTGACATGACAATGCTGTTCTGGGACATGTACACAACTCAAATGCCTGCACGTGTGCACCTCGAGACTCGTACAAGAATGTGAGTAAGCATCATTACCCAGCATGGCCAAAAATTGGAAAAAACTCAACGTCCGTCAACAGTAAAATGGACTGTAGTATATGCTTACTACATAAAAGCAACTTTTGTATGTTATACAGAAACACGACTGTATATCATGCCATTGAGAAAAAAATAAATATATTTTTAATAAATACAATAAAAATATTGTACGGATATTAAAGCTAACTGAAGCTACTGACAACAATTTGAATGAATCTCACAAAAATAACGTGGAATGAAAGAACCCATAAACAAAAGACTATATGCTGAATATATCACTTCATTTACATAAAGGTCAGAAAACAGAAAAAGCTAAACTGTGACATTTAGGGATATGTGCTCAGGTGGTAAAAAGGAAGAACAGCAAGGAGGCAATTAACTATCACAGTTGGGACGCTGATTACTCTGGAGAGATGGAAAGGAGGGAAGATGGGGGCTTCTACGTATGGCTGGTGATACAAATTTGTTTACTTGAGTGGCTACCGTACACATGTTTTGCTTTGTAACAAATCAAGGAGCTATGTATTTCTGTTTCGCTACTTTTTTCTACATGTGCATATTTCGCAATTTAAAAAGGGTAAAACAATAGATCAAATTCCTTTCCAAGTTAAGAATCACATTGGAAATAATATGGAGACATAAAATAAAGTTTCTAAGTGTTTAAATTATTGCCATCTTTTCATCCTTTTTATCCCGTTTAAAATAGAACCCATGGTACAAACCAATACTTTCTGAATTAAGCTAAACCATAAAACAGGTGGCTTCACGCTGAGTTCAGAAAAGAAAAATAAAATATGGGGTTATGAGGTGAGATCTTATCCTCACCCCAGTTCAAATAACTATGTGTGTAATCCAAGCACAATACACAGGCAGAGGGGTGCCAAGACGGAGCTGCGATGCCAGAGAGCTTTGTCAGGAGCCTGTATACCTTAGAAGCTGACCCGTAAATCATTCAGCACACAAGTCTGTTTATGGTAACAAGAATACACTGTCAGGAGTCGTAGCACCAAAGATGACTCACGACCTTTACAGGCTATACCTAAAAAAGAATATTCTGATTTCATTTTTCCTTTACAGAATTCCAAATTTCCCCTCCAACGGTCTACAGTGATATCATTTTTAAAGTTCAAGAGAAATGTCTCTCAATTTACAAAACCACAGCGCTATAAAACTAACATAAAGTAACAGTTACTTTACACCTCTCAAAAGCGCTATCTAAAATTTCAATATCTATTTAAAATGCCTTCTCTTAATGGATAGACAGGTATGTGATAAAGCACGCACCGTAAGATGTTAATGACAGAATCTATGTGTTATGAAGCAGTAAGCAACGGCTGTAATGAGACCCATCAGTAAGTAAGCAATGAAACAAGACGCATTTCTAATACTTGACACGTAATTTCAGTTATTACTGATAGTGGTTTGCCTTATCTCCCTCTCAGAATTTCCTGCTCAGCCCACCCCTCACAGGCGCATACACGTACAGCATGCACACGTCTAGACTTAGACACCAAGAACACTTTCTCAACTCTAATAAAGTCATCTTTCTCTCCAATATGATCAAAATCAGATGGCTTTACCACATACTCATTGAGCCTATAATTTAAGTGTAAACCAATTTCCTCATTCATTCAAATGACAAGCAATCTGTTTTCTAGTGATCTAATAAAACAGACAAAAGAGGAACTACCACATATTGCCAGGTAGGTATTTTTCATTTTCTGATTATGAAAATAATACGTAAGATACCCTAGATGTTTAAGAATACAGAATTTATTAAATAAATTATGGTACATCTACAGACTTAATACCATGGGGCCATTAAAAAGCAATGAATATGAAATCGTGTTCACAACGTGTGATATGAATAAAAGAGACCACAAAACTGTTTATGTGGTTTAATCCCAATCCTGTTAACAAGTACAAGAGAAAGAGAAAGACCGATAATTAGGGTACACTGTGGCCAAGAGCTTTTAAACACTGGTTTTTGTGGGGTTTTTTTTAGATTTTATTTATTTATTTGACTAAGACAGCCAGCAAGAGAGGGAACACAAGCAGAGGGAGTGGGAGAGGAAGAAGCAGGCTCCTAGCAGGAGCCTGACGTGGGGCTCAATCCCAGAACGCTGGGATCACGCCCTGAGCGGAAGGCAGACACTTAACGACTGCGCCACCCAGGTGCCCCTTAAACACTGTTTTTGAGAGACACTGCTTATGTGCAAAACAAGGTGGTGGGCCAAGCACAGGGTTCCTCTTTCCGGGAACGANGGGGAAGGGGGGAGGAGGGGGGGGGGGGGGGGTGGGCTGGCTCATCAATCAATCACTCCTACCAAACCCAAGTCTCCTATAGATAACAACAGTACACTGCAGACCAAAAACAAAATGAACGGAAACCCTGAAGGGACTGGAGAGTGAGAAGAAGCAGGGCATATTCAGGACAGCATTAACTCCTGGAAAAAAGGGAATGGCCACCTGTTTTTAATGACTGTTAGCCTGAGCACAAGCCAAAGTTGGCACTGCACAGGGCAGATAAAATGCCAAAAGAAAATCCACACTCTTTCTGGACTAAGGAACCAGAGGGCAGAGTTCAGAGCAACCACAGCTGCTAGAAAGTAAGATGGAAATCTTGGAAAGGAGAAAGCCCCAAATTCTGTGAATAAAGTCTGCTCAAATATCTAGCTGATCCCTGAGCACACATATGCGGGACAGATTCCAACTAAGGATACAAAAACCAATCTGAGATAAAAGCTGCCATCAAAGACACAGAATTTGCAGCAGAGTCCAACCAAGTTCATTGCCTGCTTAAAAGAAAAAAGGAAAAAAACAAAAACAAAAACAACCCTCTCATCTCAGAGTAATATAACAGATTCTAAAGTGTCCACGACACAACATCCAAAACCCAGAATACAATCCAAAATTACTCTGTACACAATGAAACATGTAAAGGTGACCCATTCTCAAAAGAAAGACAAACTACAGAATCCAAACCTAAGTGTCTCAGATGTTAGAATCAGCAGATAAAGATACTAAAGCCCAAAGACATAGAAGAAAATGGGCTTACAATAATGAAGAAAAGAAAATGAAATCACAGAAAAGAAACAGAATCTATAAAAAAAGAACCAAATGTAAATTCAACAACTGAAAAACACAACGTCTAAAATAAAAATTCACTGGATGGGCTTAACACCTGTATGGAAATGACAGAGGAAAGAGAGAGTGAACTGGAAAATCAATAATATCCGATCTTAAGAAGAAAGAAGAAAAAAAACGCTGAACGACAACAAGCAGAAGTCTCAGAGGCCCATAAAAACAATATAAAAAGGTCCAACATATGTCTCATTGGAATCCCAGAATAAGAACAACGATGGGGCAGAAAAACATATTTGGAAAAATATTCTAGATTTTGATAGGCGTTTCGATTACACTGTTATATGCACTTGTTCAAACTCAACAAAAACAAAGTTAAAACTGAGGCAGTTCATTGTGTGTAAGGTTTAGGTCAAAAGAAGAAAACTAAACAGACACTGAACTCTGGTAAATTACATATATGCTTAAGTATTTAGAAAAAAGTGTATTAATGTCTGTAATTTACTGTGAAATGTGCTCTCCAACCCCCCCAACCCAACTTAAAGAGGATTAATAACAGAAAGAGGAATGGATAGATATGTGATTAAGTATGGTAAAATATTAATGATAGATTCTATGTGGTGGCTATGTGGGTAATCATATTCTTTCAACTTCTCTGTATGTTTGAAATTTTTCATAAAAAAATTTTGCGGGGGAAAAACATTGTGACAGCGTTTAAATGGACTAAAGCAAATTATTTTTAAAATACAAGAATTACATGTTGTTTCTTCTTATCATCATTATTCCATTGGCCACTAACAGCATCAGCCAAAATTTACCCAATGAATCTATCTCACTCAAGCAGCTATTTAGACTGGGAAGTTACGTACAGTGGAATATTACTCAGTCATCAAAAAAAAGAAATCTTACTATTTGCAAGGATGTGGATGGAACTAGAGAGTATTATGCTAAGCGAAATAAGTCAGAGAACGACAAATATATGATTTTACTCATATGCGGAATTAAAGAAACAAAACAAACATAGGGGAAGGAAAAACAAAATAAGACGAAATCAGAGAAGGAGACAAACCATAAGAGACTCACGCTATACGAAACAAACTGAGGGTCACCGGAGAGGAGGTGGGTGGGGAGAAGGGATAATTGGGTGACGGGCATTAAGGAGGGCACTTGATATAATGAGCACGGGGTGTTCTATGCAACTGATGAATCACTAAACTCTACCTCTGAAACTAATAATACACTCTATGTTACTTAATTGATTTTAAATTTTTTTAAAAAAGGCCACATCAACACACAGATGTGTTGATTGTGATCAGATTTCATAAAGGGACCATTCAAAAATATTATAAATTAAGTTCCTCTACAGAAAGAGCAAAACATAAAAAACAAAATATAAATTTATATATAAAAAAATTTTATATCTTTCAAGATATAAAAGAGCAAAATCACAGAAACAATAGCATTTAAATGCTATGTGTTGATTTTTAAATCCTGCCGTGTCATTGCTTACCTTCCAGTTCCTCCAGATGTGAGGGAGTTCCTTGTACCCGGGGCTGAACATATGATAGCTTAAACCTGGGCACCACAAATGGTACTTCTTTGCCATCAGATGGTAATTTGGAAAGTAAGTAATCCTCAGTACAGCCAACCTGAGGCTTTACCGAAACAGAACTCAATGGAGGGACACAGACAGTGGTATTTTGACTCTCTGAGACTGCTGCTTTAAAGTCTCTCTCCCTGGAAACTGTGTGTAAAAGAAGAAAAAGAAAAATCTCAAATATGATTGTGGAGTTAGATATAATAATCTAAAGTTAGCATGCTCTGGTACTTACTTAATCATTTTAGAACAAACTGCTGATACGGAAACTACTACGTAGATTTCCTATCAAGCACTTCTGGAATCTACATTAATTCTGTCCCGGCAATATTTGAGAAATTAACACACTATTGCCAAAGTATATTAACTTATCATAATGGCAAAAGCAGTTCTTAAAGAAACTCATTCCCACAAAAGAGTTCGCAGATGGAAAACAAGTTTATTTTGTGGTTAATTCCACAATGCTTTCAAGTAAAATACTATCAATGAAGCAATTCTTGCTGTCGGTACTGGTGGTGAACACCAGTCTTAAATATATAAAAGAATTCTAAAAAAGAAGCTAAAGGTCTCTAAGTCTACAAAAAGCCTTCACCCAATCACAAAATAAAATGTATTTTTACCCTAATATAATAGCGACTCTCCCTGCTCTAGCTTCTATGACCTATTTCACCCCTGTCTCAAATGCTGTGTGATTCCTAAGCTGGTGACGTAGGATGGGGAGGTGAGGGACACCCAGAGTTCATCCTTATGTACAATTAGTATTGTCTACTGACTTCAGAATGAAAGTACAACTACTACTACTGGGTAGGAATTTATGAAATGTTTTAATGCAAAAAGAAGCCTTCGTACTCAAATATACTAGGAAGCTATGCTCTAGATGAAGGAATACAAGCAAAAGCCAGAGAAAAATAAAGTTCCAGTCATAACTCTGAAGAGAGGAGACCACCATGCAATTGAAAGGGAACCCACCAGGAGTCCTTCATAAATATGGGGTCTTGATGAAATAATGGGTCTCCTCTCCATCAGTCTCTCATTTGTGAGAGGCATTTTTTAATGCGCTGTTCATAAACTAGAAATTGTCTTTATTCAAATGAAAACATTTGCCAGAGTATACTGCCCCCAAACACACCCAACACTTCTCTCTCCCTGCCTTTGCCTGTACAATTTCATCCGCCTGTCCTACCTGATCAGGTCCAATTTTCACCTCTTCTTACTTCCTTCTTCTGACTGAGCTGCTGAAACCCTCTTGAGACTCCCACACCAAATGCCATCCCCTGGGTGGTGACGTCCCAGGGTGTCTTTGGGTTGAATGTTGAATTTATCTCTTTCCCCCACGCTCCAGGGGACTTTAATACTTACCTAGTGTGCCCCAGACGTATGTTTCTGTCTCCCCCATGAAGTTAGGAAACATGTCTTACTTATCTTTATATTACAAAATGCCACAAATAAAAAAGACATTAAATACATGTTTGTTGAAGTCAAAAGAAGCCAAACTCACAATTGTGCTTTTCTGTTTCACCATAAAAACATCCTCTACAGCAACTCTTTATAAATTCTGCTGCCATTACATCCAATTTCCAATATTCAGCAACTGATACAAACTTCCAATTCTAATATTAACCTGTTGATAGAATAGAAAACAAATTAACATGATCATGCTTCATGTCACTAGGTATCATCAAATAAATCATATTATCTGTCTTTCTAAGATGAATGAGGAATACAAAACAAAAATGTTTAGAGGAAGATAGATTTTTCAACTTACATGTAATTTTGTATGACCTACGCCCGTTATAAGTTATTAAAATGACATACTCAAAAATCACTAACTGAACAATCTCAATGTTAAATCCAGGGGGGAAAAAAAAGAAAAATTCACCCTCAATTTTCTTTTTTGCCAGGTATACCCAAATCAATGCCCAAGCAAAATTTCCAAGAAAATATAGCACTCACAAAAAGTGTGAGAAAAATTTCACTTCCTCCAAATCAATTCTTTTGGTAACCCAAAGGTCCTATAATGGGGCCAACAAACAACTTCATACTTTATAAGTTGGTTTAACATTTAGAATTACACTAACAGAAAAATATATCTGAAACACTATATTACACACACACACACACACACACACACACACACACACACAAAGATATCAGCTACCTAAACCACATACAACATAAACTGGAAATAAAGGGAGTTGGTTTTATTTTATTTTTTTCAGGGATTTTATTTTTAAGTAATATCTACACCCAACATGGGGCTTGAATTTACGACCCCAAGATCAAAAGTCATATGCTATAGTGACTGAGCCAGTCAGGCACCCCCGGAGTCTGTTGTAAGTTAATTAGGAACATAAAATTGTCTAAGAACTTCACATCCAAGGGCACCTGGGTGGCGTCTGCCTTCCGCTTGGGTCGTGAGCCCGAGGTCCTAGATTAGAGCCCCATGTCAGGCTCCCTGCTTGGTGGGAGCATGCTTCCCCCCCTCACTCCCCCTGCTTATGCTCTCTGTCAAAGAAATAAATAAAATCTTAAAAAAAAGAACTTTGCATCCAATTGCCCACCTTGGACTCACTGACTTAATTCCAAATGCACTCTCTTCATTTATGCATACTTGCACTCTGTATATTTTTCATGGGAAATATCAAAGGTTTACAAAAGATAAAATGGTATAAGAAAACCCCTAACACCCGGACTAAACAGTTATCAATTCATAGTGAATCTTCATACATCTCTGTGTCCCCACTTCTGTTTCTGGGATCTGTAAGTAACAAATTTTCTGACTTTACTTCCTTTGTGTGGATGTACTGAAATTGCACCTTCAATCAAAACAACCCTGGGGGTTTTCACTTCCCAAAGTGGGAACTCAGATGATGAGGGAGCTACCTGCCAACCCCTGTAGGTGGCTTGCATCTCCCCCTCCCGCAGGTCATAAGCTACATATTCTCAATGTAATACACTAGCTCTGGCTTCCACACACGGTCACCAACAAATTTGTCAAAATGCTGGGCTTTTGCCCATCTGATGGGAAAGAAATGATATCTCGTGTTGTTTTAATCTGCATCTCTTTTTCTGTGAGGGTGGGCACCTTTTCATATAAGGTTAATCTGTATTTGTTTTTATGAACTCGCTGTTCATTATCTCTGGCCCATCTTTCTATAAAGCTATTGGTCCTTTTCTGCCTCCATTTTAGACTTTTATATACTTGAGAGATTAACACATTGTCCATGACATAAGTGGCAAACATTCTTCCAGTTTGTCATTGTCTTTTTATGGTATTTTCTGCTGAGAAAGAGAGAGAGAATGTGTGTATATATAAATATATGTACACATCTATATAGAAACATACAAGTGTTTGGATACACACACAGGTAGTTATACTTATCCATGTTTTCCCTTTGTGCTTCTGGATTTGGAGTCACAAGAAAGTTTTCCCCACACATAGGTCATAAAAGACTTCACTCATGGTTTCTTCTAATACTTAGTATGGTGTTACTACTTTCCATACTAACAGCCTGCTATACAGTATGAGAAGATCCAATCCTACCTTTCCCAATTGGCTATTCTGGTATCATAAATACCACTTACTTAAAATTTCATATTTTCTCCAATAATATTAGAATACTGTCTTTATTACAGACTAAATTTCTACATACAATTGGGCTTTTTTGTATTTTCTACTCTCTTCAATTGGTCTGTCTATTCTTGTACCACATTTTAAAAATTATAATGGCTTATACTACATTCTTTCAAATGTAGGAGGGCTAGCCTCCCATCCTTACTGCTGTTCAGTTTCAAGGTTTTCCTAGCTATGTCTTTGCTTGTCTGTTCTTGCAAATAAATTTCATAATCTGTCTATCCCCAGGAGGAAAAATCTAATAATACTTTCATTGGGATTCTGTTATATTTATAAATGATTTTAGAAAAAACCGACATTCTGAAGATGTTGTGTATGCCTACCCAGAAGATTTGTTCAAGTCTGTGTTTGTACCTTTGGGAGTTTTTACAGTTATTCTCATATAAAATATGCAGAACTTTTCTTGTTAAGTGTATGCTTCTCACAAATGGCATCTTTTCTTCCATTGTATCTTATAACTAGTTGTTTTAAAAATTTATACATTTTCAGGGTGTCTGGGTGGCTCAGTTGGTTGAGCATTCAACTCCTGATTTCGGGTCAGGTCACGATCTCAGGGTCGTGAGATCGAGCCCTGCATCATGCTCTACGCTCAGAGAGGAGTCTTCTTGTCCCTCTCCCTCTGCTCCTCCCTCAGCTCGTGCTCTCTCTCTCTAAAATAAATAAATAAAATCTTAAAAAATTTATACATTTGCAAAATCCCTTTTCAACCCTAGTTTAAAGAATGCATTCCTTGACCACTCAGACCATATTAATTTCTCGCATTTGTAAACATCTAGTGAACTTAAAAAAAAAAAAAAGAATTTTATGTTTTTCTTGACATTTGTGACACTTGTTCTCTCTCCCCTTCCAGAATATAAACTTTTCAGAAACAACATTATACTCACTTTCTACTTCACACTCAGCACCCTATATGATGCTGGGAATATAGTAAGAACTCAACTAATATGTAGTTGATAGATAAGGGAACAGAGTAGGACAACCAGCTCATATAAAAACTCTTAACGAACTCATCAAACCACATTTCTTTTTTTTTTTTAAGATTTTATTTATTTATTTGACAGAGAGAGACAACCAGCGAGAGAGGGAACACAAGCAGGGGGAGTGGGAGAGGAAGAAGCAGGCTCCTAGCAGAGGAGCCTGATGTGGGGCTTGATCCCAGAACACCTGGATCACGCCCTGAGCCGAAGGCAGGTGCTTAACAACTACGCCACCCAGGCGCCCCCATCAAACCACATTTCTGACCCCAGTCAGCCTGCAAATACTTTACATTCATCATGAGAGGGCTGCGGGAGGACTGGTTAAAAATGATTACTACTTCTGGGGAAAAGGTCCTCCAAGTTGATGGCCTTGAGTCATCCAAAATGAACTGGGGACTATGGGGGAGGAAGGCAGCAAAGGAAACAAGTTTATGTGAATAAGAATAAGGTAGACAGAGTGTGCATGGCCAACTAGTAGAGGGCAGAGAGGTGCACACAGAGAGAATCACACATCAGCAGAGGGTCCCATTCCGGTATTCAACTGATCAGAGCACGCATGCAAGCAAATTGCACACTTATGGGCAAAGACCACCAGAAAAGATTACAAAAGCCATACCAACACTCACCAAGGTTGGTAAAAATGCCTGTCCCCACCCATCAACCTGGGAAAACCACACAATTCACAGGATAGTGGGTAGAATACTCAGAAGGGTCTTGCTTCCCTTGTGAGGAATAAATAGCCCTAAATGCTAGTGTGCTTTCCACCTAACAAATTTAAAAGGCAAGACTCAAAAGGATCAAGCCATTTTCAAAAAAACTATGTCCCAAAGCAAAAAAAAAAATTATAAAAATCTAAATAATATCCAGCACACAAAGTAAAATTCTGGCATCCAATAAAAAAATTACCAAACATGAAAAAAGAGAGAGAGAGAGAGAGAGAAATCAACCAATTCTGAGTCCCACCCAGAAATGACACGGACAGTTAAGGATATTAAAACAGTCCTGACTGACTCCATATGTTCAAAAAGTTAAGAAGTGATGCAAAATATACAAAAAAAGACCCAACTTCTAAAGATGACAATTATAATATGTGAGATGAAAAATATACTGGATGGGGTTAAAAGCAGATGTGATATTGCAAAAGAAAAGATCAATGAACTTGAAGGTACAGTTAAAGAAATTACCTAAAATGAAACAAAGAGCAAAGAAGAATAAAGACAAAAGAGTATCCGTGACCCATGGGACAATTTCAAGCAGCCTAATATACACGTAATTGAAGTCCATGAAGGAGATGGCGGGAAGCAGAAAAAATATTTGAAGAAAAAATACCAAAGTTCTTCAAATCTGGTAACTATCAACCACAGATCTAAGAACCTCAGCAAACACAAAGCAGAGGAAGTAAGAAGAAAACCACAAGACGCATCACAATAACACGGCTCAAAGCCAGTGACAGAATCTCAAAAGCAGCTGGAATAAAAAAAGATCTTGGCTTTTATTTTCTTAAATATAGCCCATCATAGTTATTTTATTTTCTTTTAAGCTTTATTTATTTATTTGAGAAGGAAGGCAGAAGGGGAAGGGGGAGAGGGAGAGAGAATCTCAAGCAGACTCCTCACTGAGCATGGAGCTCACAACACTGAGATCATGACCTGAGTCGAAATCAAGAGTCAGACGGCCAACCAACTGAGCCACAACACAAGGGGCCCCCCCCCCCCCCCCCGCCATCATAGCTATTTTAATAATCTATGACGGGTAATTTCAATATGTAAGCTTTTGCAAGTTTACTTCTACCTGTTGTTTTGCTGATTCTTATTCAGGTTGTCTTATTTCCTGTGCATTTGGTTATCTTTGACAAATTATTCAGTGACCTTGATACTTTACTTGTAGAACTTCTTTAAGCCAAAGATGAAAATATACTCTCAGAGAATATTTGCATTTGTTTACCATATTATTTTATTTTATTTTATTTTATTTTATTTAAGCAGGCTCCATGCCCAGCATGGAACCCAAGGTGGGGCTTAAACTCACGATCCTGAGATCAAGAATTGAGAGGAAATCAAGAGTCAGATGCTTAACTCACTGAGCCACACAAGCGTCCTTTACCATATCAGTTTAAATTCATACCTTGGCATAGGACCTAATTTAAAAATGAGAAAAGGATGTGAATAGATATTTCTCCAGAAACAGATAAATGGCCAATAAACACATGAAAAGGTGCTTAACACCATCAGTTATTAGGGAAATGCAAATCAAAACCACAATGAGATACCAATCCACATCCACTTAGTTTGGGTATAATCAAAAAGATAGACAAAACCAAGTGTTGGCAAAGATGTGCAGAAACTGGAACCCTCACAGATTGCTGGTGAGAACGAAAAATGGTGCAGCTGCTCTAGAAAATCGTTCAGCAGTTCCTCAAAAACTTAACCACAGACTTACCATATAACCCAAGAATTCACTCCCTAGGTCTCTTATACCTACGAGAATGAAAAATATATATCCACACAAAAACTTGTGCACAAATGTTCATGACAGCATTATTCATAATAGCCAAAAAGTGGATATGACCCAAATGTCCATCCATGAACAAATGGAAAAACAAAATGTGGTATATCCACACAAGGGAATCTTATTCAATCTCAATCTTATTAAAAGGAATGAAGGACTGATTTGTGTTACAACATGAAAAGACCTTGAAAACATTATGCTAAATGAAAAAGACACAAAAGACCACATATTGTATGATTTCATTCATATCAAATGCCCAGAATAAGTAAATCCATAGAAACAGAAAGTACATCAGTGACCGCCAGGGGTTGGGGGGAGAGGGGGAAATGAGGAGTGACTGCTAATGGGTACGAGGTTTCTTTCTGGGGCAAATAAAAATGTTCTAGAATTAGTGATGATGGTTGCACAGCTTTGTGAGTATAGGAAAAACCACTGAACTGTACACTTTAAAAGGGTGAATTTTATGGTATGTTAATTATATATAAGGAAAAATAAGATATTAAAAAAATTACACCTTGAAATGTTTTTGGACCACCGACGTGATATGAACCAGCCCCTACACCGCCCATGGACTGGTGGTTACAATTTCCCAAGGACAGGATTTCTTCCCCTGTTTTACTTGGCATCAAGGCCACTTTCCTTGCAGATCTTTGAAAGAGGTAGAGTGAGATTTTGTCCTTGATACCACACCCCTTTGGGAATCCCAGAATTAAAGGCAGAGAGTCTTTTGTTAGCTTGCCTTGAATAAACCCAGGGCTGACTTCAAATAACGCCTCCAGTCCTGCAAATTCACCAAATTCTTAATCAAATCTAACCAAGTTTCCCCAGTTCAGCAAATGCCCTCAGAGCAAATACGACTTAAGGGCTCCTTCAGTCTCAGATTTTCAGCTTTCTTTTAGATTTTGGCATATTAATTCCTAAATACCTTTTTAAAATATTTAAATAAGCATTTTCAGCTATTTGCAATGTGAAGGTTTTTCCAAATATCTTAACTATATTCCCAAAATGAAAATTCTAATATTTACTCCTCAAGTTAAAATAAACCCTAGTGAGTTAGGACAGGATTTGCAAAAACAAAAGACAGCCTGATATAGTCTACATTAAAGTAGCTTCAGGGGGCTCCTGGGTGGCTCAGTTGTTAAGCTGCTGCCTTCGGCTCAGGTCAGGACTCTAGGGTCCTGGGATAGAGGTCCGCATTGGGCTCCCTGCTCAGCTGGAAGCCTGCTTCTCCCTCTCCCACTCCTCCTGCTTGTGTTGCCTCTCTTGCTGTGTCTCTATCAAACAAATTAAATCTTTAAAAAAATAAAAATTAAAAAATTAAAAAGTAGCTTCAGTATTATGGGGCATCTGGGTGGCTCAGTCAGTTAGGCACCCAACTCTAAATTTCAGCTTAAGTCACGATCTCAGGGTTGTGAGATCAAGCATGACATGGGGCTCCATGCTGGGAATAGAGCCTGCTTAAGATTCATTCTCTCTCTCTCTCTCTCTCTCTCTCTCTCTCTCTCACCTTCTGCCCCTCTCCCCTCTCTCCCTCTCTAAAAAAAATAAAGTAGCTTCAGCATTATTTGTGACCTCAGCTGATTACAGTAAATATTTAAGATAAAAAATACACTCCAGTGAAAAGTTTACTTTAGAAAAAAATTAATTTGAAAGGGAGTCTAGTTTTAAAAGAACTGTGAGAAGATGACTCGTTCTTTTAGGTATCATGTCTCTTTACACAACTAACGTAAATAAGACTGCAGGCAAGGATATACAAAGAGACCAAAGAAAGATTAGTCCAGAAACATATGCACACATATATGGAAACTTGACATATGATGCTTATAGATCACAGGGAGGAAAACCAGAATATTCAGTAAATGATGTTGGGAAAAACTGATTACCTATATGGAAAAAAAAATGAAACTGGATTCCCCACCTCACACCACACAAAAATCAAAGGCACATGAATTAAAGACATAAATATGAAAGTCAATATTTTAAAGCTTTCAGAAGAAAATATCAGACTATATCTTTACAACCTCAAGGAAGAGATAAATGTGTTACACAAGATGCCGAAATCACAAACCATAAAGGAAAAGGCTGACACATGCAACTACACGGTAGAATGCACCCATCAAAAACCACATAAAGTAAACACACACACACACCACATAAAGTAAAAGACAAGACAAGCTACTTACTGGGGAAAAGATATTTGCCACATGTGTTAACTGATAAGAATAAGTACCACAAATAAATAAAGGCAACTATACATCAATTTATAAAAGTAAAAAAAATAGTCAAAAGACAGACATCTCATAGAAGAGGAATTATGGAAGGTTCGACATCATCAATAATTAAGGAAATGTAAATTAAAAACCTCTAATGGAGTACCAATTCTCACCGGCCAGATTGTTGAAAAGAAACAATTCAGATTACTACAAATGTTGTACAAATGTCTCATATGTTGAGGAAGGGAACAAAGTGAACACCTAACACAGTGCCTCTGAGAGTATAAGCTGGTACAACCACTTTATAAAACAATTCAGTTATTATCTAGCAGACCTGAAGACCCACAACTCTTTTTTTTTTAATTTTATTTTATTATATTATGTTAATCACCATACAGTACATCCCCAGATTCCGATGTAAAGTTTGGCTTCATTAGTTGCGTATAACACCCAGTGCACCATGCAATACGTGCCCTCCTTACTACCCATCACCAGTCTATCCCCTTCCCCCACCCCCTCCCCTCTGAAGTCTTCAGTTTGTTTCTCATAGTCCATAGTCTCTCATGCCCACAACTCTTTCTACTCCTAGGCAAAGAGACATGGATCAGAATGGCCCTAACAGGTGCGCCTGGGTGGCTCAGTCAGTTGGGCATTTGCCCTCAGCTTGGGTCTGGATCTCGGGGTGCTGGGATCGAGCCCCATGCTGGGCTCTGCACTCAGCGGGGAGGCTGCTTCTCCCTCTCCCTCTGCCCCTACCCCCCAATCACGTGCAGGCACGCACACGCACTAAGTAAATGGATAAAATCTTAAAAAAAAAAAAAAAAAAAAAAGAATGGCCATAACAAAACAGCTTTTAATGGCAAAAAGTAAAAATTAAATTGAAAAGAAGAAAACTGAATACAGTCCTAAATACCCATTAACAGGGAGATGGATAAACAGTGGTAAAGTCATACAATGGAATGCTATAGAGCAATAAAAAGTAAGTGAACTCTAATGCATCAACATCAATGGCTCATAAATACAACGTGCAAAAAAAGTCATGGAATAGACAAAACTAACCATTACATTATTTACGAATACATACCTATGTAGTAAAACAATACAGAAAATCAAGGAGCATGGAAAGAGAAAGACTCAGAGAGAAAGATACCATCAGGGCTTTGAAAATACTGACAACGGGTTATCTCTAAAGCATGATATAAGTACAGTGTTTTTATCTGTATTCTCTAAATCTATGGATGTGTCAAAAGTACTATTTTGTACATATGAAATAATTTCTCATTTAAAAATTAAAGAAATGCATGCCCATGGTAGTAAATATGAAGAATACTGAAGACTACATGAAGAAAATAAAAATTATCAATAATCCCATCACCCTGAGATAACTACAATATTTAAAAGAAAAAATAGGGGTGCCTGGGTGGCTTAGTCAGTTAAGCGTCTGCTTTCGGCTCAGGTCATTTCAGGGTCCTGGGATGGAGCCCCCACATAGGGTCCCTGCTCAGTAGGGAGTCTGCTTCTCCTTCTCCCTCTGCCTGTTCCCCTGCTCGTGCTCTCTCTCAAAGAAATAAATAAATCTTTTAAAAAAGAAAAGAAAGGAAAAGAAAAAACATAGTGTGTTTTCTTCCACTATTTTATTTACTTTTTTTACAGCCCTATTTACGTACTGACTTGCAGCAAATTACACATATTAAAAATGTACAATTTCAGGACTCAAACATATGTACACATCGGTGAAAGTGTCTTCACAATCAAGAAAATAAATAACCCACCAACCCCAAAAGTTTCCTCACACCTCTTTCCAACCATCCTTACTTTCCCTTGCCTCATCCTCAAGTAACCCTAATCTGTTTTCTGTTGCTTTCAGCTAGTTTGCATTTTCTAGAATTTTGTCAGGTGTAGTTTGAACAGAGTTTATGCATATTTTTTGCAGTAGTTGATACATTTTTCCAAAATGAGTTACCAATTTACACTTCTACCGGCAGAGTACAAGAGTTCCAGGTGCTCTATATCCTCGGCAACACTTGATTATTGGCCTTTTTCCATTTTGGCTATTATTTTCATA
Organism: Ailuropoda melanoleuca; assembly: GCF_002007445.2. Taxonomy (NCBI): domain Eukaryota; kingdom Metazoa; phylum Chordata; class Mammalia; order Carnivora; family Ursidae; genus Ailuropoda; species Ailuropoda melanoleuca. Next base: position 30,164,768 of record NC_048231.1, read on the forward strand.
TTCCAAACGTAAATACACATAAAACAACATGTCTGAACAGGAACAAAAAAATTAAACTTTCAATGATGATTGAAGTAAAACTCATTATAAAGAAATTTTCACCTAAGAGCATTTTCAATTATTGTAATAATAATTGAAGCAAAGGCCCTGACATATGCCTCATGAATTCTGATTTAACCATAATGTCTGATTTCTACATAAGATATTGAGAAGAGGGGTGCCTGGGTGGCACAGTCATTAAGCGTCTGCCTTCGGCTCAGGGCGTGATCCCAGCGTTCTGGGATCGAGCCCCACATCAGGCTTCTCCGCTAGGAGCCTGCTTCTTCCTCTCCCACTCCCCCTGCTTGTGTTCCCTCTCTCGCTGGCTGTCTCTCTCTGTCAAATAAATAAATAAAATCTTAAAAAAAAAAAGATATTGAGAAGAATCACGGAGATATACAAGAAAGAATCACATGACTTAAATGTAAGCTGGGAGTATCACAGTCCTGGAACTCAGGTGAAACGCCATCCAACAGTTTGTGAAAGTGTCACTTTACCACTGGTAACACCTGAACCCAACAGAGCAAAATACCACTACAACAGTGGTCATAATTCAAACGGGGGAAGATGAAAATCTTTCCTATAACAGTTCTATTCAATACGCTCAGCTACTTGCTCTCAGCTTTTCCTACTTCACCATGAGACAAGCACAACGCTGTGAGAAGCACTTTAACACAAAGGTATTATTCTGTTGTCCTTATATTCTTTCCAAACGGACTATAAACTCCCTTCTACCACCCTGTCACTTCTTCTAATCTTTGTCTCTCAAAATAAGGACTCTACTCTCCTTATCTTTATTTCTTCATTCTCTATTTACTCTTCAAATTCATTCATATTTGACTTCCATCCTTATCATTTTGCTTAAATTGTGTTTGCTGAGATCAATGACCTCCTATCCTAACTACCAAAGCCAAGACACACTTAATCAGCTCCTATTTTCCAGATCCCTCTGACTCATTTGACTGAGAGAGATTTCTCTCCTGATTCAAACTCTTTCCTCTCCAGGCTCCTAAGTACCACCGTCTGCTAGATTTTCCTCCTCTTTCCTGACTTCTCACTCTCCACGGTTGTCTCTCTACATCACTTAAATGTTGGTATTTCGGCATCCTTGGTCTTCCCACTCTACTCACTTGAATGATTTCTTCCACTCCCACAGCACTAACAACCACAAATCCACCATGCTTCTAACATTTACAACTCCTGACTTCAAAAAACCCCAATACTAACACATCTGCCAACCCAACAGGTCTGCCAGACGTTCTAAAAGAACCTCACTCCTTTTCTCTCAACCGGAATTAACCGGAATCTCTCAATTTGTTAGCTTTATTCATGAATACAATGATAATTCAAGTGAAGCTAAGAAAATACAAGAGATACTTTTGACATACTTTTCTTGAAGGGTTTAAAGAAACACAAATGTTTACGAAGACTTTTTCCTGCAGTTATGAGGGTAACTCACAGTCCTTGACAAAAGCTGCAATACAAGAGATAAAGGTAAATTTCTTCCAATCCCAGCTCTCGAGGGCAAGCAGTATTAACTTTCCTTCCAGAAGAAGCAGTTTGTAACCACAATAAAGTTACATATCAAAATATTAAATCGGTAAATAGGGGATGTTGTTGTTAACTTTCAATATCTTCCAGGCTACTTTTTACAGTAATCAGGAAAATAAATAAATAAATAAATAAATAAATAAATAAATATTCTCCTACATGCCTACCTGAAGTCAGAATCAGAATAATATTCTAAAAACCAAAGCAATCTTTCCACATGCTGTGTTTTAAGTATGCTAAAGGAACCAATGTTTTTGGCTTGGCATCTATCTTGGCTATATCTGGACATCTATCTGGGTGCAATATACCCCACAAATCAGCCATACCGTTTCCCTTTCTTTAAAGGAAGCAACAGCAAAGACGAAAAAAAAAAAAAATGGAAGAGACAGAAGCCAAATCTAAAATCAAGCTGGGTGTATAATTCCTGTTTTGCAAAAGCCATAGGGAAGTGACATTTTAGCACCCCCTCTCTGCTTCTGAAAGTTTTAGAAACATCACAGAAGACACTCAGAGAAATCTGTTCTTATCCGACTCTCCAGGCAAAGAAGTTCGCTTCCCTCTTTCCCGCTTTGCCCAGAGCCCACCTGGGCCCGGCAGAGAGCGGGGCGCGCGGCCGGGCCCGGCAGAGAGCGGGGCGCGCGGCCGGCCCCGCCGGAGCTGGGGTCTCTCCTCCCTGCGGTCCCGGGGCTCCCTCTGAGCGGACCCAGGTCTCGCCCCCAGCTCCGAGTCACTGCCCCCCCGCCCCGCCCACGGTGAACGCGGCCGTCGAGGGGCCCCAAACCTCCCCAAGGCTCCCGAGAGCAAGCGTCGCTGAGGAGACCGGGGAACGGTCCCCGGGGCCCCCCAACGCAGGCGACATTTCTAAAGAGTTAAAGGAGATGAAAACCCCTACAGAACAGTATGCCCCGTGAGGCTGGGGGCGAGGGGCACCTCTGCTGGGGCAGGGGCCCCGGACGCCCGGCTCGGCGGCGGCGCCAGGCCCGCGCCACGCTGCGCGCCCGGCAGCG
>NC_048231.1:30167516-30426284 GCF_002007445.2 Ailuropoda melanoleuca
GGGCGGGGCGGGGGCAGGGCGGGGAGGGGCCCTCCCCCGAGTACCTGAGCGCGCTCTGCCTGCGCCCTCGGCCCCTCCCGCGTCGCCGCTCCCAGCTCCTGCTCTGGCTGCTCGCTCTGGAAAGGTCTAACTCGGAGCCAGGCGTAGTTTGGAGCGCATGGAGGGGTCAGAAGGGAAATTAAAAACTAAAGGAGGTACAGGACTGATGAACTTCTTTGTATAGGGAGGAAGGAGCAGTCATTCTTGCCAGAGGTGTGAATGCACCCTTTTCCTGGAAACAGAAGAACAGTTTTCTTAGCTGCCGTGTGTTGTTACCTTAAGAATCAGCCTGCCTCTTCACTTCTGTGGCTTTATACCTACTACCACCTTGCCAGCAATAGGTATGTTGGAAGGAATCCTAAAGGTATCTGCTTCAACGCCCTGGCCCCCCATATTACGCTAAATCCCCTCTAGCACTCTGGCAAGGTGTGGACTGGCCCTTTTATGCCTCCCATGGTGGGAATCTCAACACTGTTCTTAGAAAGTTGTTGAGTGACTTCCTAGATGATCTGTTGATGAATGGCTCAGCTTTTGAAAAACTGATGAAGTATTAATTGAAATTCCTCTCCTTGGGAGTCAGGACACTTACGGGCCTAAGAACTGTGTTTACTTGGTATCATCCATAGTTCCCAAATTTATTTGACCTGAAGGGTGGCAGGCCAAAATATGTCACTTTGGTATTAGATTTTTTTTTTTAATTAAAAGCACTTGAGAAACAGCAGATACAAGATCGCTCTGACCTTCCTTTTTCTTCCTGAAAGCAGAAGATGAAACTCCCAAATGAAAGATGTTGTCCCTATATCAGGAGGCAAGAAACATTCTTATCACCAGAGACAGGGAGTGGAGGACAAAGGAAATCAATACACACAAACTTTCCTAGTCACTTCACCATTAAGTGCCTCAGCTCAAGCCCCTTTTCCACTATTTACGACCCTTTGTCCAACTTAGTATATAAGTGTTCAGCTCTGGGGCGCCTGGGTGGCACTGCGGTTAAGTGGTTAAGCGTCTGCTTTCGGCTCAGGGCATGATCCCGGCATTATGGGATCAAGCCTCACGTCAGGCTCCTCTGCTATGAGCCTGCTTCTTCCTCTCCCCCTCTATCTCTGTCTAATAAATAAATAAAATCTTTGAAAGAAAAAAAATAAGTGTTCAGCTCTGCTTTTGCCCTTCGTTTTCCTACAAGGGCAGCTGCGTACATGTAAAACTCTGTACGCTTTACTCTTGTTAATCCACGTCAATTTAATTCTCAGCCCCAGCCAGAAACCCTAAAAGGCCGGGGGTAAAGTTTTGCCTCCCTTACACACCACATAACTGTCTTCTTCCTTTTTTTTTTTTTTTTTAAGATTGTATTTATTTATTTGACACAGAGAGAGAGAGAGGGAGAGAGCACAAGCAGGGGGAGTGGCAGGCAGAGGCAGAGGGAGAAGCAGACTCCTGGCTGAGCAGGGAGCCTGATGCAGGGCTGGATCCCAGGACCCTGGGATCATGACCTGAGCGGAAGGCAGACACTCAACCGACTGAGCCACCCAGGCGCCCCACAGCTGTCTTCTTGAGAAATGCCTGTCGCCATCCTGGGCCATTAATGTTTCGATGCACACAGTTTGATAAACACTGCTTGAGAGCCCTCGTACATTCACCTTCGATAATTTCTCTATGACAAATGTTTGCAAAGTCCTGTACTGTTTACACAAAGTTCTCACATGAGTCATCTCATCTAACCCTCACAATTATGATGTAACTGTTATTATCCTTGTTTTACATTTGAAAATACTGAGAGTCAAACAAATAGTGGTTGCCCACTAGAGTCAAGATTGACTCGACTTCAGACTCCAAAGCTCTTAAATATGTATTATCTAAAATATGTGTGTGCACATATATGTATATATACCTATATGATGTGCTGTACTTAAAGGTTAAATGAGAAAGAGAATATATACATATTCTCTGACACTTTGTATTAGAAAAACTCAGTTTTCCACCTGTTGGAGGGGAAAACCCAGTTCTTTCCTCCTGTGTTTCTCTTGCCCCTGAATCTCCTTGACTCCTCATATGAAACACTTTCATTCTGACATTTCTGGTCACCAAATACGTGGAGGTTTTACCCCACACCACGCAATTCTCTGCCACACCAGCTAGATATTCCACGATTCAACTCAGTTCTGGCATTACATACCCAGAGAGAGCATCAGATCCCACAGGTGAAGGGCTCAGTCCCACAAGACTGCCCCCTGCACCACCACCCCCAACATCCTACGCCAGCCAAAAGCCCTGGTTATCACCTGTGCTTCTGACCAATCAACCGTAGATCAGAGGTTCCAATAACCCCTCCATGGGTTCAATTAATTTGTGAGAACATCTCGCAGAACCCAGGGAAATGCTTACTTGGTTTTATCAGTTTATTAAAGGATATAATGAAGTATACAGATGAACAAACAGATGAAGAGATCTATAGGGCAAGGTCTGGGAGGGTCCTGAGCACGGGAGCTTCTGTCCCCATAGAGGAGGGGTATATCAGCCTTCCAGTGTGGATGATATGTTTGCCAACCCAGAAGCTTCCGGACCCCTGCGCTATTGGGATTCTATGGAGGCTTCCTCATTTATGCACGATCACTTACTAACCCCATTTCCAGCCACTGTCCCTTCTTTGCAGGACAGGGGGTAGGTGGGAAATTCCAAGTTTCTTTCTTTCTTTTTTTTTTTTTTTAAAGATTTTATTTATTTATTTGACAGAGAGAGAGAACACAAGCAGGGGGAGTGGGAGAGGAAGAAGCAGGCTCCCAGCAGAGCAGGGAGCCCAATGTGGGGCTTGATCCCAGGACCCTGGGATCACGCCCTGAGCCGAAGGCAGACGCTTAACAACTGAGCCACCCAGGTGCCCTGGAAATTCCAAGTCTCTAATCATGGGTTGGTCTTTCTGGTGACTAGCCCTCATGCAGGAGCCGTCCAGGAGTCCACGCAGAGCCACCTGGTTAGAACAAAAGACACTCCTAGTGCTCTTATCGCTTGGAAATTTACCTGAGTTTTAGGAGCTCTCAGCTAGGAACCAGGGCCAGAGACCAATATTTATTGGTCTCTTAAATAGAGCGCATCTTTGGCTAGAAACCTCCAGACGTATGTGTTAGTTCTCAAGGTGAAGGACCTTTACCTATCTCTTACTCTCCTGTGGCACCTGACATCATAGTGCAGGGCACAAAAGTGTCACTCGAATGTGCTGAATGAACGAAGAATGAGTGAATGTGTGAATGCTCAGTAATACTTATTAAACTGGACTGAGAACTTGGCTCCTAACTGAACAATCTTAACCTTCTCACTGATGGAGGAGTCCCAAGAGAAAGCACTCCCTGAATTGTTCTTAGTTTCTGTCCCTCTTCCATCTGAAAAGGTTTTCTTAGAAGAATCCACTCCTGTTGACAGATATAGTTCTTGGCAAACAATGAAACCATTTCCTTTGTTTTCCCTGAAATGAGCCTTCTTCCTGTTCCACTTTCAGAGGCAAGGCTACCTTGATAGGGATGGAGGACCCGGTACACCTTCCTTTGTGTCCTTGTGTTTAAACTCTTCCCATAAAGTGTTGCAACATTCAGAGTTGGCGTTGATTTTTAATGTTAAATATTAATGTGTTTAATGTTTAATGTCTTCTATTCATTGGAGCAGATCCGAGGAGAAAAATATAGCTGGGTGGGTGCGGATGACACTGCTGCTTAGATTTTGCTATCCCTATTTTTTCATTTGATAGAGATAAATCACTTAATCCCTGTCCTAATCCCTTTTCATTCATCCTTCCTTTAGTGCCATTTATAAGTGCTTGGTGACTCAGTCCAGCCCCACGTCTTCAGCCTCACCTCCCACTACCCCCCACCACACGTTTTTGACCTTCTGAATTAATTGTTGTTCCCTAAATTGCCAAATTCACACTACTGTTCCCTTTACCTCTATTTTACGGGTCATCACTTGACAAATGCATTTTCATTCAGCTGAAGTTAGCACCTCTTCTGGAAGGTGAGACTTCGTAACACCCACCCCAGAGTGAATCAGGTGCCCTACCTCAGCCCTCCCACCACCACGCATCCATATCTCTGTCATGGCCCCTACACAATAATTGTAATTGTTGGCTTCTTTTCCCTCTTCCTACTAAACTCATTCCATGTGAGTTACCAATAGACAGGAATTATGACTTTCTGAGCACCTAGCATAGCACCTGCCACATAGAAGGCCCTCAAATATTTGTGGAATGAATGAGAAAAAAAAAAATCTTTAAAAGAATATGAACTCTTAGAGCACTCATGAAAGAATTTCACAAATATAAATGGTCATATGGATAGAAAGGGGTAGCAGATGGATTTCTGCTTTCCCCCAAAATTATTTCCTTCTCATTTTCTGCCTTAGAAAACAGAAGGCTATACTTAGTTTTTCATTCATTCGTTCATGTGCTTGTGCAACTAACATTCTTGAGTACCCGTGGTGTACCAGGAACAGTCCTGAGCTCTTGCTTCAGAGGGAAAGTGACATTTCAGCAGAGCCAGTAATGCTCACTAAACTTTCAGTCCTTTTCTTAAACATAAAGCTAAATTATTTTTTCCATTCCCCCTATACATGTGGCCAGTTCTCACCAATGGAATCTGAACAGAGGTAGCATTTCACTTCTGGGTCTAGGCAATTAAGAACTGGTGAGCCTTTTCCCCACTCTCCTTCTTCCCATTCTTTGACTACCTTAGACCATTGCTAAAGCTGAAAATGCAACCAGGTGGATGTCTAGGTCCCTGATTGACTTCGAAGAACAAGGCTCCACCCCACCACCACCCACTAATCTTGACTGGATTGTGATGTAAGTGAAAAATAAACTTTAGGGTATGAACTACTAACATTTGGGGATTTTTCCCCCAGCAGGTCTCTTTACATACCCTGATTAACGCTGTCATAAATGATGGCATATAGATTAAGACACTAGAACATTGTTGTCTCCTGCTCTAGGCATTGCATGGGAGACATGGAACATGAAAATTTATCAAAGGTATTAAGGTCATAGAGACTTTAAGTTTATCCCAAGTGGACAAATAAATGTCTTTATGGATACACAGCGCTCTCAGGTGGCCATCAGATCAGAACGCTGACAGTTTGGGGCACCAGGGTGGATCAGTCAATTAAGCATCTGCCTTCAGCTCAGGTCATGATCTCAGGGTCCTGGAATCGAGACCTGCTTTGGGCTCCTTGCTCAACGGGGAGTCTGCTTCTCGCTCTCCTTCTGCCCCTCCCTCTACTCATGTGCGCATGCTCTCCCTCTCTCTCAAATAAATAAATTAATTAAATTAAATAAAAAGAATGCTGACATCTTGATCTGAAAGACAGCACAGAATCAGACTCATCACATGATCTTCATCATCTTTATCAGCCCTTGTGAATCTTTCACGTGCACTTTGAAGAATTTCCCTGAGGGAGCTGCAAGAGGTCCGGCATCCCTCAAAGTGGAGTACAGAGTTGACTCTTGAACAACATGGGTTTGAATTGCACAGATCCACTTATACATGCATTTTTTATAGTACGGTGCTATAAATGTATTCTCTCTCCCTTATGATTTTCAGTAACATTTTTTTCTCCAGCTTACTTTTTTATAAGAACATAGCATATAATACATATAACATACAAAATACGTGTTAACTGACTACTTATGTTATCAGTAAGGCTTCCAGTCAACAGCAGGCTCTTAGTAGTTAAGTTTTGGGGGAGTCAAAACTTATACCCAAGTGTTTGACTGCTCAAGTGTCTGGCATCCCTAACCCTGCCTTATTCAAGGGTCAACTGTTTGTTGAGAGATATAAAATAGAAGTGAGAAGATAAGCTCTGAAGGCTTTTGAATATCTCACTAGGGAGATTGTATACCAATCTTCAGGACACATGCTGAATAAATGGGACTGTTTGCAGTGGGGTGAGTTTCTTCCTTTCTCTTTTCCTTCTCCCATCATCTTCTTTCCTGGGTAACTAGGACCCACCAAAGCTAAGGTAACAGTGGGAAAATGGCTGGTCATAGATGCTCCACCAAGAGACCTGGCGTGATGGAGGCCTCTTTTCTCAGTGCCCTCACCCCAAAGCCCTTCCCCAATGCATTACCATCCTCCCTCCTCTTCCATACCCCATTAATCAATGATACTTCATAGCACCAAAAGGCTGACAGTTTCATGGAAGCCTAAATGAAAAATATTCAGCCCCTAGGACAAGAGGAATAACACCAGTAGGATCAAAGGAAGGTTATAAAAGAGGAACAGAAGAAAGAAAGGATTCAGAAAAAAAAAAAAAAGAGGATTTTCTACCAACTACAACATCAACTCACCTGGACGGGAAGCTGGTCCAAAGAGGATGAAAGACAAGTGGAGCACATCGTGTGGACCTGCCTCAGGATTCCAGAACAAATGCCCCCAGACTCACCGAATAAAGCAGAGAAACATCTAAATCCCTACTTCCTGTGAACGCTGCATGGCTTGGAAGAAATGATTCAAATCTGAAGCAAATGGCTCTGCATTCCTCTGGACCCCATTTACAATGGCTCAAACCATGTCCTAACTTGCTTAAGCTGGAACTACATTTTCCAAAATTTCTTTCTCTATATGGTTCTATGTTAGACTGACCTAAAGAGGAATTTGGACAAGATCTGGAAGGTACAAATGAAGCAGAGATTTTACTCTTGAAAGATTCACATGAGTACAGTGGCAGAAAAACAGAGACGCTATCAGAGTCTAGCTTGTCCTTGCTCCCCATGTCTTGCTCTTCTTCCTAACCACCGGCCCTGCTGACTGCCTGAGTCCCGGGCCCACGCTCAAAGCTTGGCTGGGGACCTACAGAGCTGACAGCTCTTCTGTGGACTCTACGTGAGCGGCTAGGTGTGCCCAGTTTCCTAGATACATTGCTGAGTTCTGACCCTCTAAGTTCATCTGTACCAGGGCTTCTTGGGGGCAGGTTAGACTTTGATCCTTCAATCTCACTTCCAGACCTTTATTTCCCCCATTTCTCCCACAGTTCTCTAAGATCTTATTCTCATATTAGTAATACTCTAATGGTCCTGCTTCCCTGATTGAAGCCCTCTGATTCACCATGCATGTACTTGGCTGCCAACGGGAAGATTCCATGGATTGTACCTTTCTTCCCCTCCCCTATGAAAGACAAAGTGCCGGTGTTATATATAGGACTACAAACATTTGGGTAAAATTACATACCGGTAGAGGTCTCCCCAAGGGAGAGTAGTTATTTAGTGCCCACTGGCTTCATAGCATGACTCCACTGTAGTGTGGAAACTGACTTTCCATTTTTCAAGCTCAGAACTTGCTTCTTTTCCCCTTTAGCGTTCTAAGTTAAACTCTGTTGAAGAAGTCTCAGTCAAGCTCCCTAGGGACTGAACTAGACAATAGGGTCTATGAATATTAATAGGACCTTACTGTGAATATAGCCTGAGGAATAGAATTGTTGTGGGTCCCAGAAATTTCTGTCTTATGGTCCGAACATGACACCCTGCAGAAACAACCACATGGGAAGCTGAGTGATCATCAGAAGGTTGCCTGGGGAGGGAAGTGGAACCAAAATTAAAGGAGTTAGGAGAAATACTGAGTGATGAATAGCATCAAGTTATGATAGCCGTCATCGATACCACAGAACAGACTGGCCTGTCTCAGTTGCAGGCAAACTGTGTGGTTTCACTCACCAAGGGTACAGTCCTACTCATAGACCTCTCTGTGGTAGATGACAGTCTTGGCCCCAGTTCTTCATTCCTTACTGTACCCATCCTCTTTGCCATGACTTTGAATTTCCTTCCACTCAAGGAGTGGAATATATTTCTCTACCCTGTGATTATGGGTTCAGTCATTTGACTTGCTTCAGCCAATAAAATGATACAGAGCTAAGAGTGTGAAAGTTTTGAACTTAGCTAAAGAGGCCTCGCATGTTTCTGCTTGCCCTTTTGTGCTTCTGCCAATGCCAAGAGAACATTTTGCCTGAGCCAGCCAGCTGGTCCAAGGAGGGAGAGAGACATGGAGCAGAGTCAATCCAGATAAGCCCAGACTGGATGAGCTAATCCCCAGCTGACCAGCAGACACATGAGAAGTAATAGATGATTGTCATTTTATATCATGGCATATGGGGACTGTTACACAGCAGTAGTTTCCTGACGCCCTCTCCAACCGTGATTTTCTGTGGTGAGGTGGAGAAGGAGCTCCTACCTCATTGCAGCCCCGGAGTTCCAGACCAGTGTGGCCAGGACCCCCTCTCAGGTCGCGAGGGGGCACCAATTGGGCCAATGGTAAGCAAGAGGATTCAGCCTCACACCTTCAGTAAAACTCTGTTTGATGTTTTCTATCCTTTTGGTCGGACATAAAATCTAAATATTTGTCACAGCAGAAAAAGAGAAAGATTTAAAAACTCTTCGGTAGACTATGTCTGAATATTAGTGGTTGTTTACAAATGCAACTCAAATTCACTGTCTGAAATGAAATTTGAAGGCTATCATTTGTGATTTTTGTTTTCATCAGTTTTAAGAAAACTCATCCGCCCAGCAAAATCCCCAGGCAGTTTAGGGTGCCAAGACTTTCCTTCCTTTTCTTTAAAATTGCTCCAAGTCCATAAGGAGAATTTATGAATAAATGTGGTTGGCAGACGAACCACATACCCAAAGATGAATTCTTATGACAATCGCATCTTAATTTGTTAGTTTGAAGTATGCATTGATCTTTATATAAATTAGAGGCATGGATTGGAAGGGGAGGTGTCCTCAAAACATTTTACAGTCCTTTTTTTTTTTTCAGACATTCCTTCTTTCCCCATGACTCTTTGCCTTTCACTAGCTTCTCCCACCCTTCTAGTTTATGAGGGGATGGATGAAGTTGGGATATTTTTTGAGGAAATGTGGGAGGTCTGCAATCCATTTCCTACTTGATGTGAGCTTCATTTACCAGAAGGAAAAAGAAAAACAACAAGGCAAACACACTTCCCCAAAACCGGACAGCAGCTCTATGGACTGGCTTTTAAAGAGCTATTGTATCACTTTGTGAGGTGACAACACTCCAGGGACGGGATGGGGTCTGTGAGGGCCAGTGAAGCATACTCTTCCATTCCTAAAAAACATCCCCTCAGGAAACAATTTGGCGTTTCCTGCAAAACATGAACTTACTTGGCAGTCTGACCAACTCATCACCCCTGTTCATCTCATACCGCATGCCTGATTAATAACAGTAACTAGTCCGAGAACATAGTGAATACAACTTCAATAGGAAAAGGGGGCAAGGAGAACAAACAACACCCTTGCCAAACGGATACGCATGCACACGTGCCTAACGCTTATACATACACTTAACATATACATATGCTTACATAGAAAGCCACTTAAAAATGTTGAGAAATGTAAAATGCCTCAGTCAAAACCAATTGGCATTACTGAGGACAGGGTTAAAAATTACTTCCCTCCCCCATTCAAATACATTTGGAATGTTAGCAGCTGCTGTTCTCTGCTGACCTATCATGTGCCAAGCACTGTGTAATGGTCTGTACATAGACTTGGTATGTATGATACACACACACACACACACACACACACTTATTTTTAATTCTTGCAACAACCCTGCAGAGTGGGGATTATTGCCTAAACTTTATAAATAAGTAACTTTTCTGAGGTCCCAAGGAAGCGATGAAGGAGTCAGGATTTGACCCCAAGGCTGTGTGTGTCTCTAAACGTCAAGCTCCTTTCATTAAACCACAGGCTTGGTCAGCAAACTGGGAAGTCCAGACACAGGAGTTGTGTTTACATAAATCCAATTCATTACTTAAGGCCTACTGAAGTCGCCATCTCCTCTATGAATTCTTTACTTGTTCTAGAAGGAGCTCCGATGATTACAAGAAACAGAAACCCAGGGGCACCTGGGTGGCTCAGTCAGTAAGCCTCTGTCTTCGGCTCAGGTCATGATCCCAGGGTCCTGGGATGGAGCCCTGCATCGGGCTCCATGCTCCTCTGGGAGCCTGCTTTTTCCTCTCCCACTCCCCCTGCTTGTGTTCCCTCTCTTGCTGGCTGTCTCTCTCTCTGTCAAATAAATAAATAAAATCTTAAAAAAAAGAAAAAGAAAGAAACAGAAACCCGCTTAAATTAGTTCCAGTAAAAGACAGAGCATGGTACTCTGGGCAAGGAGACAAAAGGCATATACTTTGTCAGGAATCTCAACAAATGAACCCCAGGAAGGACAGGACCCAAAGTAGACCAGACACCCCTTGGCCCCTCATCTTCCAGAGACTGCTTCTTTCTGCATGCCTGCACATCCCAACCCATTTCTTGGAGTCTCTAATCCCTCAGAGCTGCAGTCTGCACCCAGTTCCACAATGGCTGCTTTGAGGGCAACTCTGCTAGACCTTTGAGCTCAGGGCCCACAACCCAAAGGACCTAACTGCATGTCCCTTTCCAGATTCCAGTCACCTGATAGGCTCAGCTCAGATTTTCCACACACAAGGCACAGGTTGCTGGCCAGTCTTTCTCAGCTTACAGATGGGCACCCCTGAGTCAGATGTTGACCTTGGCCTAGTCAGAGGCAGTGGGGAAGGGAGGATCACATGATCTGCTGCTGTACCTTCTGGGCAGGGAAGCACCCTGAAATCCAGTAAGTGTTCAGCCCTTACTCTCCTTTTCTTTACAAGGCTGGCTTATGCACCTGCTTTAGCACTCAACTGTTAAGTTGCCTCCTCTTGCTCTCCAAATGCCTTTTATCTTCTAGTCTCCTAGAGAACCACATCTTATCTTTATGTTGCAATTCCTAGGGGAATGCTAAGAACACAGTGGACACTTAAACATTGTTTGCTTTGTTAGAGTTTATCATGGGGCAGAACAATGCAGATGACCAAGAAGAATGTCTTTATTCTTTTCCTCGACTAGAAAGACCAACAGAACTAGAAAGAGAATATAAAATGTGATTGCAAGTCCTTAACCTCACTGGCTTGGCTTCAGCCTAGTGGAGAAGAAAAAGGATTTGACCCTGAGCACACAGACTATCTAGAGGTCCTTCTAATTCTCACTTAAAGAAGCATCTGGGCCAAGAGCTCTCAATCTAGAATAACGCTTAGATGTAGCATATTCTTGCTCTGATTCCATCCCTTTATCACCCATTCAGAGAAGTCTACTAGAATTAAAATAAATGACTCTTCTGTTATTATAGTGGTAAGCTTGATTCTACTCCAATTTGCAAAAAGAAAAAAAAGTAGTTTCAAAATTGGTATTCAATTACTAGTAACAAATTACCGGAAGCCATGCTACAATTGGCATTTTAATTGAAAGCTGTTAATGTGCAACATTCTGCTGCCAACCACTGAGATGACACTAACTGCATCAATGAGGATACTTAAGCCACAAGCAACAAAAAAACCCAACTGAAATGGTCATAAAAATAAGGAAATGTATTGATTTGTGTGGTGGCTTAAATCATGTTCATAATTCTTTGAAATTCCTCTCATCTAAGGTTGGGCTCTGCATCCTCTCTCTTTTATGTAGCTAACCATTGTGACTGGTTGACCAAGAGAGTACTGTGGAAGTTACAGAATGTGGACATAAGGAAATAGGACCTAAAAGGCAGTACAATTTCTACTTGGCTGTCTTTGGGTGCTTGCTCTTGGAGTCCAGCCACCATGCTCTGAGGAAGCCACAGCAGTTTGTGGGGAAACCCACAGGGAGAGGCCCACACAAAAAGAACCAAGGGCCAAGACCCTCAGATCCAATGGAACCATCTTGGAAGTGGACCCTTCAGCCCCTAGTTGAGCTGCCCCAGCCGGCACCTTGTGGAGCAAAGACGAGCCTTCCCCACTGAGCCCTGCCCCTGCAGCATTCAGAAGCTACATAATGATAAAACGCTGTTGATTTAAACCTTACATCTTGGGAGGGCTAACTGGAAAGGAGGTGCAAAGGTAGACGGGACTCCAGAGTCATTGCTTTAGTAATCCCGTCTTGTGTCATTGAATGTTTCCCTTCCTTTTGCTCTGCTCTAGATTATGTAAGCTTTATCCTTGATCAACTTCACTCATGTTTGTAGAATGGCTTCCAGGGACAATCAGACCTTCTTTCTTCAGTTCAGATGAGGGGGATAGAATGAATTCTCCCAAACTGCTCTTGAGAGATCAACTTTTCCAGACACCGGCTAACATCTCTTCCTATCTCTTTGGCCAGAACTGGGTCACAGGCTCATTCTTGATCCAGTGACTGGCACAGAGGATGAGATAACATTTTGACTAAACAGGCCTACCCCTTAAGTTGAGATCAACTCCCCAGACCATACTGCTGATAATTATGGGATAGAATTGATGCTGGGAAAGCCACTTCCCTGATCTAAGACTTTTGAAAAGAGGGTCTAGAACATGGGAAAGCCCTCACGTTGTGGCCTACCCCAGATATGATAACTAGGAGAAGATTCGCAGGATTGGGACTGTCCTGAGTAAGCTACGCAAGAGCTAGCTTTGTATAGATTGTGAAAGACTTAAAGTCTACTTTCTAAACCCATTGACTAAGAACCTTTCCTTTGTCCCCTTTCCTGGCATCTCCTATTTTTATCACGTCTCCCCTTTATCAGCCATCTGCATATTTATACCTACTCTCTGGCAAAGGTTGGCCCAGCAGGAAAAAAAAATGCCCTATACAATTTCTAGTAGCTTTATTTCAATTTCCCTCAGAAGAATAACCTCCCTAAATAGGCAAGTGTTGGTGTCACTATTTTTCCTATTTTTGCTGATAAAATAATTAATGCTTTATGGCTTCAGCAGATTACTTCTCCCTGCATCTATCTATTCAAATGAAAAGTGAAAAGAGCAGTCAGAAGATTGATAACCTTTCCAGCTCCAAGAATCTCTACATTCTGCGTCCTATCCTCTCCAAGACGGCTATAGCCATGCCTGAAAATCAACGTCATTTTGTGGCAGTCAAGCTCTATGTCCTTTCTTAGAGTCACCCACCCTCTCCCTATCTTTAGTTTGCTTTCACTGCTCTGGGCCATCTTCAAATTCTGTCTTCCTTCTTCACTTCTAGGATGGCTAAATGTAACAAGGTTTCCTTAACTTTTCTATATGGAGTTTTTCCTGCTCATACCTGTTGGCATTGTGCTGACTCCTTTAAACACAGTACAGTGTTGGGATGGAGTCCAGAAAATATTTAATTTCCCAAAATTGAATAGATATTTCTTGGGGGGAAAAATACACATGTGGATTAAATTTAGGGTGCTCAAAGTAGACATTTACTTATAGTCTGATCATAAGAACCACCCTGTCCTCCACTCCAAATGTGTATTTCTAGAAGTGGCTGCCATATTTTCCCAGGATGTCACCCCCCCCCCCAGTCAGAGTTCATTGACTCACAAGAAGGCACCTGACCTAAGGAACATCCATCAAAATCTTTCTTTAGAATTTTTTTTTTCAAACTATAACCAGGAAAGAGCAGTCAATTCTCTTTTTAGTGATCGAAGAAATTTTGGTGGCCATATCTCCAAGGGAGAAGTCAACATACGATAAAAGAGATTAAGTAGATATTCTGAGAGAAGTAAAGTTGGTTAAGAGGTTCCAAAGGCACTAGATTTTTTTGTTCCATTCAGTTCTGAGGGAAGATGCACCCTGTTTTTCCCACTGTTCTAGTACATAAGCCACACTGGTTATAAACCCACAAATTACGTCTTTTGTCTAACTTAACACAAGTTTAGTTTCTGCCACTCAAACACGAGACACTTAACGTGAATTCTCAAAAGAACCAGGTCCCTACAAGATTCTCTGGGTCTTTGGCTTTTTCATTTGATTGTGATTTACATACACATTCATTTGCTTTGCGTGCTCACCTCTCAGTATTTGTTTAAGGCATAGGGCACTGGAAAAAACCACGGGATTTAGAGGCAGAAAACCTGAGTTTAAATTCTGGCTTTCACACTTTTTTTGTGGCAGTGCAAGAACCTCACTGAGCCTCAATCTCTTTCCTGCAAAGTGGAAATAATAATAGTCTTTGCCCTAGCAACCTCTCAGGGTCATTCTGATGATTAAAATAAGAAAAGAGGGAGGGACAGGCCATATTCATCTTTGTATAAAGATGAATAAAGGGTAGGATAGGTGTAGATACTGAACAAATCTTCCATGGAGTGAAAGAAAAAAATATCAAAGCATTCTGTACACTAAAGCACTATTTAAGTGTGAATTAAAATGATTAAGACCATTTCACAATAGCGGAGTGTGTGTGTAAAGATTTATGTTGGTAGGTTAAGTTGATCTTTGGGCTGAATGACAATTTTGTAACTTCCTATAAGCTTTCTATAAACCAGATGCGAAGTGAATGGAATTTGTGTCCAGTACCCCTCCATTCTCTTTGGTTGCCCTCCCTCTGTTTGGTCCAGACAGTGTGTCAGTGTCTCTGGTCCCAAGTTCTAAAAGTGGCCAATGCTTTGAGCTGCTAGATGCTGTTGCAGAAGCATCAAGATGGCGATGATGGTGAAGAAAGTGGTTATTAAAATGATCCAAGGCCCTTTCACTTATGATCAGCACATAAATTTAACTCTACCACTGAAGCATCAACACAGCTAAGGGTCCTACAAAACTCTCAGGATGGAAATTGCCCATTTGTGAGTCCTTTTTCCCTTCCTAAATGCCTACTGTAAAATTAGACAAGGAAGACATGAGGATTCAAGAAGCACCAATGCCTGGGGCCATTCATTGCAGGGGCAAACAGATCTATGCACTGTATTATAATACAGCAGAGTGTAGCCACCAGTGTTTATAATGATAATCCTGAATCATCATCAAGTAAATCTTCACACATGGCATAGTCTGGCTACCAAGACAAGAAAGTGGCTAATATTTCATTTTTAAAATCCACCAGAATGACTGATATTATTTTAAAGATTTAGTGCTTCAAAAGGTATATTCTCAGTTATCTGAAACACATCTCCCAAAATGATTTATTTTCTAGCTATTCAAGAGGGCCTTAGTTTTGGGGTATTGTTGCTCATTCAATGGATCAATAAGTTAGTTGCAGGTACTAGATGCCCGTAACTTAAAGCTCCCAACTCTTAACATTGTACAGTAGGTAAAAATGAACAACCTCCCAATAATAAGTGTATGCTGCTGGGGGGCGCCTGGGTGGCACAGCAGTTAAGCATCTGCCTTCGGCTCAGGGTGTGATCCCGGCGTTGCGGGATCGAGCCCCACATCAGGCTCCTGCTGTGATCCTGCTTCTTCCTCTCCCACTCCCCCCTGCTTGTGTTCCCTCTCTCGCTGGCTGTCTCTATCTCTGTCAAATAAATAAATAAAATCTTAAAAAAAAAAAAAGTGTATGCTGTTGGGATAAAAATGCTTTGCCCCACTAACTTTGACTTCTTCCATTTATAAGGGAAAATTTATCTTTGGCTAAATTTCCTACAGCAAAGATTGCCGAAAAAAATGAATTCTTGTGGGCTTTAGATATTTTTTTTAAATCTCCACCAACAGATCACGACCTTATTGTTAATTGTTTGAAATAAATTATCTCCCACTTTCCTACCTTAATAGACATAATATTATAAGTGTGCTTTAACCTCTGCTGTACTAATGAACCATACAGAAGAAACTTGCTTGGCATATTTAAGAAACAGTGAGAGGACTGGAGCAATTGGAGCAAGAGGAAGGGGGGAGAAGGAGAAACCAGGGACAGAGGAGCATAGGGCAGGGTTCAGAGTAAAAGAGATAGCATGAGCCATCATAAAGACTTTTGCTTTTATTCTGAATAGGCTGAAAAGCTATTGGAAGGTTTGGAGTAGAGGAATGACATGAACAGATTTAACTTTTATTTGGATCACTCTAGCTCTTGGGTTGAGAGGGGACATCAGGGAGCAGGAGTAAAGCTGGAAGCAGAGAGACTGGCTAGCCCGCTAACTATAATGAAGGCAAGAAAGGAGGGTGGATGAGACCTAAGTAATAGCCTTGAAAGGTGATGGGTATGAGGGTTGAATGATACAACATGAGCAAAGACACAGCATAGTGATCGGCACAGTAAGTCCCCAGTAAATGAGGGCTGTTATCAGTATGATGGCATTCTGAACCCCAAAACTCATCAACAAATGGTTGGTTGATCAAATGGCAGACCCAGCTGCGTGATTACAAGTCAGAGTGAATGTCAGGATTTAGAAAAGGAATTTTTTAACATTTCTACATAGATCAGCCAGATCTGAAATTGAGTCAAAACTAAAGAGTTCGTGCTTCCCCTCCTTGAACTGTCTGCTTGGATCATTTAAAAAATTGGGGCGCCTGGGTGGCACAGCGGTTAAGCGTCTGCCTTCGGCTCAGGGTGTGATCCTGGCGTTATGGGATCGAGCCCCACATCAGGCTCCTCCGCTGTGAGCCTGCTTCTTCCTCTCCCACTCCCCCTGCTTGTGTTCCCTCTCTCGCTGGCTGTCTCTATCTCTGTCGAATAAATAAAAATAAAATCTTTAAAAAAAAAATTGCACACACACACACACACACACACATACACACGTGAAAAACCTGTGATCAAAAAGGTTGTTGAAATGTTGCCATTGCCCAGAATCCAGCCTGGCCTTGCAGCACTCGTAGATATTAAAAATCATTTCTATGCTCTTACATTTTTTGGTTTAACAAGCACAAGAGGCCATGAACTCCAGTATCTGAAGCAAACGTGTTAAACATCTGGGATCTGGCATAAGTTTCTCCTGTGGGATGCATTGTTTGTGCAAACTTTTATTGAATAAAAAAAAAGGACTGAGTTTCAAAATATTCGTGTAACCTAGTAAGAATCGTTCTCTGAAACCAGAGTCAAAACACAGAGTTCTTCAAACCATTGAATAAACTTAATTTAAAATCAGGCTAGAAATCAGTTCTTAAGACAGAGAGTGTCTAAATGGAATCAAGCTTACGGATCCCAAGCTCTCACGCTAACAAGAAGATTGCTCATCTAAATTAAGTGGATTTTTCCAGGCTAATGGCTAAGGCTCACACTACTCTCAGAAAGGCATGGCAAGCTGTCACTTAAACACAGTTGATCTTGGGCAATTTACTTCGCCCCTGGGCTTGGTTTTCCTTATTTCCTATAAAAAATTGGAAAAAACAACACTGTTCCACAGGTCTTGGAAATTTGTAAGCACAAAGAAAATAGAATACAAAGGGCGACAGAACTTTAAAGCTCTCTAAAAGTACACCCTTAGAAGAGGAAATATAGAGGGGGAGGGGAAGGAGGAGAAAAGCTAAGGGCAGTCTTCTGGAACAGTCCTCAAGGATGGGACAACCTCTCCTATTCTTTGTCTGTCTCCCCAAAGTGCCCAGGGCAGCATCTACTGAATGACAGATGGACAAGTCCCGCTGATTTCTACAACCCATACCCTGAGCATTCTAAGGGTGGGTGCAGGTAAAGAAACCTACCCCACAGTCTCCAGCAGGCTGAAGACCAGGAAGTAGAAAAGAAATACGTCTCCCAACAGGGGAATAGGTGTGACTCTTTAAATCCACATCTCCCTTCTGAGAGGGGCTGCCAGTCCTTGCAAAGTATTTTCATGCAGAGAATGCATGAGAATCAGGAGGGTTTGGGCCTGAACGGTGGGCTGGGGGCTGAGTTTGAGAGCTGGAGTTCTGCATCATAGGGTAAGATGCTTTTGGAGTTTGGGGACTTCAAGGGCAGAAAGGATGTGGAGACAGGATGTGCATGGAAGAGGGAGCCAGTGAAACAGCAGGGACAGAGAGCTAAAATGTGTGTTCCTCTCTGTCTCATCTCCCCTCTCAAATCCTCGGTAAAGCTGACTACACACCCAAATGAAGATGGTGTTTGTGTTAGCTTCCCATGGGTACTGTAGCAAAGTACCACAGACTTGGATGAAAACAACTGAAATTTATTCTCTCACATTTCTGGAGGCTCAAAGTCCAAAATCAATGTGTCAGCAGAGCCAAGCTCCCTCTGAAGTCTCTAGAGAAGAATCCTTCCTTGCCTCTTCTAGCTTCTGATGGCTCCAAGGATTCTTGGTGCTTTTTGGCTTGTGACCACATCATTCCAGCTTTGCTTCATGTTCACATGGCCTTCTTCCTTTCTGTGTATCTTTATATGTCTTCTATTTTTCCTATAAGAACATCAGTCATTGGATCTAGGGCTTACCTTATTCCAATCACTGCATCTTAACTTGATTGATTACATATCCAAAGACCTTATTTCCAAATAAGTTCACATTTTGATGTTCCAGGTGGACATGAATGGGGGGGGGGACACTGCTCAATCCACCAAAGTGTTGTTTCATCTTGTTTTTGTGGAAATCAAGCAAGAGGCAGAGTTTTATGTCAGGGTCAACTCGGCAAGGGACTGGGTTGGTAGTAGAAGGGCCTGTGAACCAAGTGAATTTAAGAGAAGTTTAGTGTTTGGAGTTAGAGGTGACCATGAAAATAAAAGCCCCTCTGCCTCCCATAGGAATTTTCAGAAATCGGGAAGGACTTTGGAATTTCATAGGGCATGGAACGAGGAGTTCAAGGCAATATTATCTAGACCTTGTAGACCAAGGAGACCACAGCTGGCTTTTGGGTTACCAATAAAACAAAGACACCTGCGAAAGGAGAAAACAGAGAGGTGGAAAAGAAAGAAGAACAAAAGCAAAAAAAGGGTAGGGAGACGAGTAAGAAAGACAAATGAGTCTTTGAAGGACGACCAAGGAGAAAGCAGCACAAGCTCTTTAGTCGCGGTTACGGACCTAGCCCAAGACCTGGTATATAAAAATACTCAAGGTGAGTTTGGGGAAGAAAGAAAAGAAGAGAGGGTAGAAGGAGGGAAGGCGAGAGAGAGAAGGGGGGGGAGGAAGGGGACTCATGGCAGGCATGGCAGGCCTCATGCACAGTCATCAAACTTTGCCTCCGCCATCACCCAGAGCTGTCCATACAGTGGCTGCCTACTTATGATCCACATTAACTTTGAAGACCAGAGTGCCACATGGGAAGACTTTTTACTTCTCTCTCTGTATCACAGATCCTTGACTGAAGAGGTGGCTGTCCATTTTCTACCCAAGGTTCTGAACTTTTTCCTTTTCTGATGACGCATATTCCATCTCAGCTCTAGTTGGAGCTGCACACTTCTGGCCTCTCTGTGTGGTCTTCTGCAGTTCCTCAGAGTGCCAGAGCTCACCTTACTGAGTCTCCTGAAAGGACATGAAAGTGTCCTCAATTAGTGAATGTCCTTCAACACAAAAGGGCAAGGAGCACCCTGTGGATTAAGCAAATAGCTTTCAAATCACTTGAGATACAAGCAGTTGAGATGGTTTAGGAGGGTCTAAGGGGAAAAGGGCTAGAGCAGGAATCAAGGAACCTACATGCCTGTCTACCACCAGGTCAAGGGGGTTAGTCCATTCCCCAGCCCCACCTCAGGTTCTTCATTGTAAAGAAAGTAATTGGACCTTGTGACATAATCTCTAAATTGTTTCAGACTTATATGGTCTCTATGGGGCATTATCAATAAAATTCAATAGAACTACCTCCCTGGGACATCCAGAAGGTATTGAAAGAGTAGAAATGTTGCTAGAACCCATATTCCCAGTTTGTAGAAAGAGCCAGTGATTTTGGGGTGCCAGGGTGGTTCAGTCAATTAAGTGTCTGACTCTTGATTTCAGCTCAGGTCATGATCTTAGGGTCATGGGATCCAGCCCCAGGTCAGGCTCCACCCTCAGCGGGGAGTCTGCTTAAGATTCTCTCTCTCTCTCTTCTCCCTCCCTCTCTGCCCATCCCACCCCCCACCCCCCCTCACATGTGCGTGCTCTCATTCTCTCTCAAATAAATCTTAAAAAAAAAAAAAAAAAAGAAAGAGAAGATGATTTCAAGTCTGAAATGAAATGGAAATCCCAAGGGTAGGCTGAAACAAATGGGGCCACTCTGGTCCTTCAAATTCCAGGAACTGTTTATAAACTGAGTTGTGGCTCAGGCGAATGGTTTAGATATTTAGAATATTTGAGGTGAAGAAAGGCATGGGCAATTTGCTGCTTGCTAGGATAATAGGGAAGAGAAGCACCAAGCATTTCCACGTGCAACATCTTATTTCTCAAAACAACAAGGAGGTACCATTATTTCCATTTAACAGATGAGGAAAGTGAAGTTCATAAAACCTAAGCAACTTACTTCGGGTCACAAGCTGGTAAGTGGCAGAACTGGAACCCAAATCCAGCTCTGTTCAGCTTGAATCCCATTGGTCCTCCTGCCTCTCCGGACTGACACGATTACACCCAGGTGTCTGAATTGTACAGAGCAAAATTCCTATAAAGAACCTGAGTGGTGTCCAGTTCACTTTTCCATCCTCTGGCGTAAAGAATGCAGACATGCTTTGAATTGAAAGTGATGGCTATCTGGCCAGGGGCCAGAGCAAAGAGTTGTGAGAGCAGGTCAGAGCCAGGAACAGAGTAGAAGCTGGATAAAAATTGGTTGAGGAGTTGAGTAGGAGCACCTGGGTGGCTCAGTCAGTTAAGCGTCTGCCTTCAGCTCAGGTCATGATCTCAGGGTCCTGGGACTGGGTCCTGAGTCAGGCTCCCCACTCAGCAGGGAGTCTACTTGTTCCTCTGCCCCTCCCCCTTCTCATGTTTGCATTCTCTTTCTCTCCCAAATAAATAAAAGCTTTTTTTTAAAAAAGGAGTTGAGTAAATATAGGATTCAGGGTTAAAATTTTCTATAGGTCACGAAAGAAGGTTCTCAGGCTCTGAGAGGCCACATGACTTGCCCTAGGTCAAGAGAACCTAGAAGAGTTCTCTCTTTTTTCCAGAGAGAGCTGGGAAAAGAACCAAGCATGTCTAGACTTCTAGACTAGAGCAGTTCCCACCACATTACCATAACTCCTTAGGCCAACGGAATTTTTTCTATACATTTAATTAAATGCAGTATACTTTGGGGGAAAATGAATGCTAACCTCCAACCCAGAACATTTATTTGCCTAATGGGTTAACTAGAAAATGACTCTGCTGCTTCAGGAAGCTACTAGGTGGCATGGTTAGTGCAATTTTCAGTTTTCATGTTAGGCTATGAGTCACTTCTGTTTATCTTAACATTCTTTCCTCGCATGTGGTATGTGCAGACCATAATCACTGAGGATAGGCACCCCATCACTCACTCAAGGAAGTGACTGACACTCTGTGAGTGGATGACTGAATGTGTTTGATCATCTAGGTCAAAGCCTGGATCCTCAGTCTCTCATCCCCAAGGGGCCACTGCTGCATCCCCAGCACCACTTCTCAGAAGGACCCCCATAGCTCAATATCCAGCACCAAATTCTCTCTTCACACACACACACACACACACACACACTTCTGACCATCTTCAGAATACCTCCAGCTGATGTCTTACAGTCATCACAAGTTCCGTCCAAGGTATCGGTGTCGTTGAGACCTATGCATTTACGCCACTGTATGTAAATTGTACCTCAGCAAAAAATAAATAAAAATAAAGAAGCAGGCTTAAAACGGAATTCATCTTCCCCCACTACCGACACTCCTCCTGAAATATTCTTTGGCCTGGTTCTGGGGGTCCCTTAGCCTCCAAACCCAATACGTCACCAAGACCTATTGATTCCATCTATTTCAATTCTCTTGAATTTTTCCCCTTTTCCTCAATTTTCTCTTGCAGTTTCCATGATCACATTCACTCACATGACACGGACCACCCACTTTGTGCCAGGCACTGTGCCAGCCCCTCAGTCTATAGTGATGAGCAGCATGCCGTGTCCTGAAGGAGTTTGCAGTTTAGAAGTCCATGTGGCGGGGCGCCTGGGTGGCACAGTGGTTAAGCGTCTGCCTTCGGCTCAGGGCGTGATCCCAGCGTTATGGGATCGAGCCCCACGTCAGGCTCTTCCGCCATGAGCCTGCTTCTTCCTCTCCCACTCCCCCTGCTTGTGTTCCCTCTCTCGCTAGCTGTCTCTATCTCTGTCGAATAAATAAATAAAATCTTTAAAAAAAAAAAAAAAGAAGTCCATGTGGCAATCACAACCTTGGAGATGCAGGTAATGCAGAAGGAGAGATTTGGTCTACACAGGAGCAGGGGGTGGGGTGCCAGGGCATGGGTCTGGAAAGCTCGTAGAGGAACGGACCTCTGACGGGAATGTTGACAGATGAACAGGCATCTGCCAGGTGGGTAAAGAGGAGAAATGCCAAGGAGGACAGCTCTAGCAAGAACATCTGGAGAGAATACACAAGCCTTTCAGGTTCGGGGAATTTGTTTCAGAATTGGTTGTAAAGGAGGGGCAAACAGTGGGAGATGGCGTTGGAGAAACAGGCAGGGAACAGACTGTGGAAGGCTGTGTCAATCACGTTCGGGCATTTGAACCTTAACCTGTGGGCAGGGTGGAAGTCAGTAAAGTGTTTCAAGGAAGAAACTAGTCAGCTTTACTCTTTAGAAAGATAATTTAGAGATAATGATCTCTTATGTGAACAGCCACAACAGTTTTCTTGACTTCCGCCTCTCCCATCTCCACACACCATTTCCAAAATGATCTGCCTAAAAATGAGACCATGTCCCTTCCCTAATTAAAAAGCAAAACAAAGCGAAATAAAACCCCTACCATAGCTCCCCACAGCAGACAACAGCAATTCCCAAACTCAAAAGAAAATTGTTCCTGGAGATGTTGATAGTTGTTCTAGCGGGGGAAACATCCCCTGCAAATAAGTTTGATTAACCTTTATACAAAATTAAACATGTTTCCTTTTTATTGCAGAACTTCTCAGAGCCTTTAATTTTCTAATGTCAATTGTGAATCTTTAAAGAGGAGATTCAGATTCCCCAATTTATGAAGCAAGTGAACTCTTGCATCTGAGAGCACTGGCTAGCACCTCCACGGACCAGTGTTCTGTGAAGTGCCCGCCTCTCCAACAAAGTCCGAGCTCGATTAGATGAACAGGACATAAGTAATCTGGCCTCAACCTCCATCACTCCCTGCCACACATGTGTCCCTTCATCCCCTGCTCTGACCACACTGGTCTTCCAGAACCCTTCCCTTCCTCCTGCTTGAGGAATTCTTG
This sequence comes from Ailuropoda melanoleuca, assembly GCF_002007445.2. NCBI lineage: Eukaryota > Metazoa > Chordata > Mammalia > Carnivora > Ursidae > Ailuropoda > Ailuropoda melanoleuca. The sequence goes on from NC_048231.1 coordinate 30,190,532, forward strand.
GTCATTCTTTAAGGCATAGCCAAATATCAACTCCACTGTGAAAACGCGGTGTATGGGTGACAGTTGCAAGGATATACAAAAGACTGAAAAGACCAAAGGCTGCTATCCATAAAACCACACTGTGTTTCTTAAATTCCATATATGAGTAAAGAAACAAAACAGATGAACATAGGGGAAGGTAAGGAAAAATAAAATACGATGAAAACAGAGAGGGAGGCAAACCACAAGAGATTCTTCAAAAAAAAAAAAGATTGTATTTATTTTATTTGAGAGAGAGAGAGAGAGAGAGGGAGAGCACAAACCAAGGGGACAGGCAGAGGGAGAGGGAGAAGCAGACTCCCCGCTGAGCAGGGAGCTTGACTCGGGGCTCAATCCCAGGACCCTGGGATCATGACCTGAGCCGAAGGCAGATGCTTCACTGATTGAGCCACCCAGGCGCCCCTAAGAGACTCTTAACGCTAGGGAACAAACTGAGGGTCGCTGGAGGGGAGGTGGATGGGGGGATGGGGTAACTGGGTGATGGGCATTAAGGAGGGCACGTGATATAATGAGCACAGGGTGTTGTTTGCAACTGATGAATCACTAAATTCTACCTCTGAAACTAAAAACAAAAACAAAAAGCAAAAAAACGAAAACCAGAAAACCCCCATACTAGGTACCATTTTGGAATAGTCTGGGTGAATAATTCTATAATCTGTCAATCTGTGAAGAGTGCATGACTACGTTTTACAAAGAAAGGGAAGGGCTGTTGCTGGCAGAGAGAGCCTGGTCTCTGGAGACTCTGCACTGTCCTGTATTTAAAGGGAGTCTGGTTTTTCCCAGCCTCTTTGCTCCAGATTACATGAAGAATCTAGGCATCGTGTCCAGCCCCTGAATGCCATGATGGACTAGGGACAAAGAAAGGGCTAGAAAAACTGGGTTTTTTAAAATGTATTTCTGGGAATGAGTGGGGGTAGCCTGACTCCTGGACAGGGGCTGTTGAAATGAAGGAAATTGACCCAAGAATGGAGAGACTAGCGATCAGAAGGAACCCTGAGAAGGAATCCTCATGAAGAACAACCATAAGGAAGACCCAAGGTCAGATCACCAGCTGAAGATACTTCCTTTTTTGTGCAGGACAACAGGAGAAGAAGGAGAAAAAGAAGAAGAAAAAAAGCCAGTCCTGGCTCTATTCAAGAAGGGATGTTCTAGAGCCTGGGGAGAAATTCTGTGTGCTGGGAAGAGAAGACAAGAGGGGCTGGAAGGGCTGTACTTTGCCCTCAGACCCCACTGTGCTTTCACCGGTTGGGTCCTAGCCCTGATCCCCTCCTTCCAACTTTGGGATGGAGATCCGATGGTGGGGGTGGAGGAACAAGTCAGAGAAGGAAAAAGGAGAAAGAAGAGAAGACAGGGAAGAAATGGGAAGAGAGAGCGGAGGGGCGAAGAATTCCTCCTCCCCGAGCGCATGACCTCACTCAGAAGCACAGCACGGAAGTGGAGTTGAACCTCCGGAGAAAGAGTAAGACCACCAGCTCCATGTCCAAGCTCCGTCCCTTCTTTCCCACCTCAGCCTTCAGCAGGTTGTTGAAGCGCTGAGTGAAACCTGGTGAAAATGAAGAATGAGAGCCACCTGGAAGCAGTTTCCCGAGATGCAAGCACGCAGGGAACGCCTGTGAGAGCAGAGTATTCATGGAGCATCAGCAGAGCATTGGCTCGGTATTAGCGGGAAGGAGCGACCGCCTCTCCTCCCAGGCCTGCCCCATCTAGAGACGCTGCTCTAAGTGAGGCAACCCACTCCTTTTCGTGTGCCTTATTGTCCCCAAATCCTTACAGGATACCTGGGAACTCTTCACCACCTGCTTGTGAGAAGTCCTGGCTTGTATGATGAAAAATGATGCCCTGGAATTTTTTAAAAACCGGTATGGAGGACCCTAAGAAGAGAATACATTCCAAAGTCCCAACAGGGAAAAAAGCAGAAGGCAAGGGGTTCTAGCTCTCCCCAAATATGCATAAATTCTGAGCTGAAAAGATCCCGGTGACTAACCATGATTTTCCTGGAAGAAGTAGATGATTTTGATAGTGCCTTTGCACAGAAAACTTCAGCAGTGTTACTGGACCAGGCGTGAGTCTGCTTTTCAGAAACACGGGCAAAATGCTGTTTGGAAATGCCAGGCTTGGGGTGGAAATCTCCATGGGGCATTTTTCAATGCAGAACCAGCCAAAAATAAAACAAACCCAAAACATAAGACTACAGGTTACTGTAAAGAGCTAAGTTATTTGCAAATGCCACAGCCTGGCATCCCATCCGTGATGGCTTTCTCGGTAACATTTTTAAGAGCAGGGGATGTTATATTTCACAAGTATAACAGCAATCCATGTTCCACGTTACAGATAAATTACAAATGGTTTGTGATGTGGGGAAACAAAGCCAGAAGAAATTATTAAATTTCCTTACTACCTACAGCCCATTGACAAGTCCTTCAAAGGCAGAGTGACATTCCTCGTAATTTCCTTTATCTCTAAACCCCCCAAGTGTATGGCTCACCGATTTACATCTGAAGAGTCTCATGACTCAGGCTTTACTAGGCAGTAATAAATGATCTTTTCCCAACACTAGCTAGGCCCCCTCAAGGTCCTAGAAACCTTGCTTCCAAAATTCCTTAGAGACTTACGCTGTCCCAATCCCGCTCCCAACTTGAAAGTATATAATGGGCCACTCCTCATGACCCCGGGGCAGCTCTTTCTGCCCCCGGGTCCTGCCCCCGGGCTTTAATAAAATCACCTTTTTGCACCAAAGATGTCTCAAGAATTCTTTCTTGGCCATCAGCTTCGAATCCTTACATCTTTCCTACATCAGTTTGTACATTCAAATGCAGAAGAACTCAAGGCACCTGTTTTAGAGTTTTTAAAGTAGAGTTGCTATCTTGTGACAGGCCAGTTCTGCAACAGCAGGTGCATTCTGTAGAACAGTGGAGAGCAAGAATTAGAAAAACGGCTAGGTTGAAACCAAAACAATCCTCCCCAAACAAAAACTACCTTTACGTGACATCAAGCTATCCAATGACTCTCAGGCCCTAAATCAGTTATAATGAATTAGTTAATCTTGATAAACTAGTTTCATAATGACCTTGATGTTTGCATCTATGTACAATTTATCCCTACCTTCATTTTACAGTATTGCTCAAGACTATCCTAAATTCCGGGATGCCTGGGTGGTTCAGTAGGCTGGGCATCTGCTTTCAGCTCAGGTCGTGATCCCAGGGTCCTGGGTCCAGCTCCCTGCTCACTGGGGAGCCTGATTCTCATTCTCTCTCTCTCTCTGCCCCTCCCCCCACTCGTTTTCTCTCTCTAGTAAATAAATAAAATCTTAAAAAAAGAAAAAAGAATATCTCAAATTCCTGAAAAAAACAAAAGTTCTGTCAGTCACTGCCTAAGAACACGTAGTTCCCCTCTATGAGAAGACACCAACAACAGCAACTTAGTAGCTCATTCCCAAACAGTTGAAACCTGTTTTCTCACCCACATGATTTCTTTCACTGATGGCTGCAGGCAAAGATTCACAATGAGGAAGCATTAGCAAGTCAAAGATTCTAACTGGCAGCTGTCATCACGAAAGCTACCAGTGATAAATCTTGCCTCTTTTATCTTTCTGTTGCTCACAGATTCTAATCGAGACATCAGCTATCTGTTAAAATAAAGGCACTGAGAAATCTGAGCACAAAAATACTGATAAGAAAAACTCTGTATATTTGTGGTTGACAAGCATCAGCCCGTTCCAAAATAATGAAGAGCTTTAACAACTGGTTTTTTTTTTTCCTAGAAAAGAAAACACTGCATTTCAAAGTATAAAGTGTGTTGGGGTGCCTGGATGGCTCAGTTGGTTAAGCATCTGCCTTTGGCTCTGGCTCAGGTCGTGATCCCGGAGTCCCAGGGCTGGGGGCCCTGGACTGAGCCTACATTGGGCTCCCTGCTCAGCAGGGCATTTGCACCTCCCTCTGCCCCTCACCCTGCTCATGCTCTCGCTCTCTCAAATAGATAAATCTTAAAAAACAAAAACAAAAATACAAAGTGTATTGGGGCGCCTGGGTGACTCAGTCAGTTGAGAGTCTGACTCCTGATTTCAGCTCAGGTCATGATCTCAGGGTCTTGAGTTCAAGTCTTAGGTCAAGCTCCATATTCAGCACCTGAGTGCTTGAGATTCTCTTTCTTCCTCTCCCCCTGCTCATGCTCGAAGTAAGTAGGTAAATAAATAAAAGTTCTCAAAGTACAAAGCGTACCAAAGAGAAAATTTTCACCTAACATTGATTTTGTTTCAATGTATTTAATAATTGTAAGTAGAAGCATCTTATACTAAATTTCAAATATGTATCTCTAGATGCTCATGAGAATTTTTGTTGTACAAAATAGATGTCTTAATAATTAGGACAATCTAACCAAATCATTTTGTTCACACTGCTAAAAGGCACAGATCCCATTGTAATGCAGTTTTGTCTCTGCGTAAACCCTTGGGCAACGATCGAATCCGTAGACTGTATGTCTTGTTCAGAAACTGGCTGAACCGAAGTTGGGTGGGCAGTTGTTCAACCAAAGCACATCCCCCCTAAAGACAAAAACCTTCTGCGAACAGGATTTCATGTGTTGAGAGGGGAATAGAGAATACCTGCTTCTTTGTCGTATCATCGCTCTCTGGGCTCACGGCTTACCAGCTGAAGAATTTATGCACGTGAAAATAAACAATCAGGCCACAAAAATACATTTATACCACTGAAAATGAACTAATCAGACCTGTTCAAATATTTTCACCATCTGGAAAAGTAACACCCCAAGGGCCAAGACAGTTACCTAAGAAAATTTCTAAGTACATTACCCAGGACTGAGAGGTAACAGGCAGGTGGATTCCATGCCAATTAGAAAATGTTATGATTGGCAAAACACTGTGAAACTCTAAAATTGCAGTTTAATGGAAATGCTGGCTGTCATCCCCTAAGTACATTTCAAGGAATCACAAAGCTTTAGCATTAGAGGCAGCTGAATGGAAGTTTTCAACGGTGTTGAACCCAGAAGATTAGGAGGTAACACAAGGACTTTTGCAGGTGTCCCAGCTCTTCATGCGGCACCCCTTCTACCAAGGAGCCCTTCATTCCTCAGGACCTGATGGAGCCGACCAGAGCAGGGCTCATATGAGAGGCTCTCGGCCCAGCTCGGGGATGAGGCAAAGTCGACAAGCTCCGGCTCTGAGAGCCCAGGTATCTGAGCCCAAGGGAGCAGCCCCTCCCATCAGACTCCAGGGAAGCACAACGCTGTGACTCAGAAAGCAAGCTTATCCCCAATCTTGTGAATATAAGGTTTCCCAAGGGGTGGGGGAAGCCAACAGCTTTTTGGGTCCTGGGAGCCTCTATAACTGTTTCCCAAATGTTTTGGGTTTGGCCTTACGATACACACTTTGCCCCAGGGCGTTTTTCCCTTAATATTTAGGCCCCAGTGTATTTTAAGGTAAATTGATCCCACATGCTTCTGATTCATTTACACTGAACTTATCAGACCATGTTTGGAAAGAGCGATCTGAGGTCCAAGAAGCCCTTTGAGCCTGCTTTTATGAGTCTCTCCGTGCCTTTTTTTCTTAGAAGCAGGAAGCCACGTTTTGACGTGGACAAATAAAAGGCGAGCCCCAGAGACTGAGGTCTGGTTCCAAATGTGGCACCTCTGAAACCGATGGGTCCTCAAATCACCAAGACGCAGCCTTCCTTCCTTCCGTTCCTGACATTAAAGGAAACCTTACCCTTGTGCTGTGTTGAGCGGGAAATTCAGAGCTGCCTGGGGCCGAGCTCACCTAAACCATCAGTCAACATTCCAAACTCCACAATGATCCCTGACACCCAAGCCTCCCAGACGAGGGGAGCCCCAGGCTCACGGCCACCTCCTGCTCTTTGCTCTGCGGAGAGCTGAGCAGGGGGCCCCGGCACTGGCAAGCCTGTAGGAAACTGTCCTTACTCTTCTGAGCTACCAAGCCCAGGCGTTCTGAGCCATTTGTTGTTGATGCTGTTAGCAACACCCCTTGAAACCGACTGCCCGAAGGGAAGTGGCTTGGATGTGCTTTGCTTTAGAGGAAAAAGAATCACCAGCTGAGAGAAATGCTGTCTGGGGGAGGGAACCAAAGATGCTCTTCCCTCCACTGAAGACCCAGCTGTGGAGGATCCATGAAGCCCCTGCTTGCACTGTTGACTCTCTTTGCCCCTGCCTGAGGTGCTGAGTCCTGAAGGAAATCCAGAGTCTTTGATCAGAAAAGGGATGATGAACCCTGCCTATAACTGAAAGGATGCTAAGGGCAAGGTGACCGAGGCGGGGCCGTATTTGTCCCCCCTCGCTTTATGGGGCTTATAACAAGCACTCTCAAGTCCAGCTATTTACTAGAGATTTTAAAAGTCCCAAGGCCCAGGATCTACCAAAAACCAACTAAATCAGAATCTCTGGGGGCAAAGCCCAAGAAATCAGGCATTTTTTTTTTTCTTAAAAGCTCCACGAGTTACCCTACGTGGCAGTCAGGGTTGGGGACCACTGATTTAAAGTACCATGACTACACTTGTGTTCTGGAAGCGTACTTGGGAATAATCTACATGCCAGAGGGCTGGTTAGTTGTTTCCTAATTGAATGAAATAGGATGCAGGTCCGAGCTAACCCCTACCTTCCCCCACCTCCATTCCTCTGCCCCGCCCCCAACTCGCCATCACGTACCTGAGTTATAAAGGACTATCGAGTTCTCCAGGGAGTTTTCAAGTCCATGCACAATACACAGGTTTAAAGAGAACTAGAACCAACCCCAAATGCTGAATCATCTACGATAGCCAAAATGAACCAAACACAAGATCTCTTCAAATATTTAATCAGTTTAGAGACCTCTGCCTTCCAACCCAGTTGGGTAAAAATTCTAAAGAAAGCGTGATCAAGGGGTCCTCAAAGAAAACACTGGGGTAAAAGGGAGAGGAGACTGGGTTTGGGAAGTCAGAACAGAACATGTGTCTTAAGGCCTTTTTAAGGAATTCTACCGCTTAATTTTTAAAAAATACTCAAAATGCTCAAGAAAGGATTAAACAGTTATACAAATTTGAGGACAACAAAAACTTCTTTTATGGCTGAAAATGCCACACTTGGTTTTGAAATAGACTCTTTAAAAACCCTTAGATCCTGCTGGGGTTTCTTTCCATAGCCTTCTCCGTGCATACAAGAAGCGAACTAGCTGCAGCCAGGGGGCCTCGGCAAAGAAGCAATCAGCGGATCAGCAAGAGACAGAAGCCATGAAGAGGTGACCGCAAGCCTTTCACAGTCTTTGAACATGGACTCAGACCCCAGCGAGCCTAATCTATTTCCCTTGAAAAATATGAAAAGAAACTGAAGGCCTTGAAAAATCACCGTTGATCTCAGGTCAGGGTGCCAATAATACTTTCCAATAACTGCGTCATAAGAACTGGGGAAGCATGTCCTTCAGAGTGATGGGTCTACCACGATACAGGCAGGGTCAGGACATCGGGGCCAACTCCTCGGGAGACGGTCCGCAAGAAAAGCGTAACATCTGTCCCACTTTACTCTCCCTCTTGTTTCTTCTCTTCTCCTGTCCCTTGGGGCTGCTGAGAGACAGTGTCAGTGGCCCCCCCAGCCCGGGGCTCAGAACGGGTACTGGGACACGTATATCCGCAGTCGGATCACAGAGCTGCCTCTGAAGTTGATGACGGTGTTGACAGTGATCATTTCCAAGTCCAGCTGTATGTCCCGGGGCCCTTTGATGGGGCGTGTCATCACCAGGGTGGCACTGATGGGACCCGTTTGCTGTGGACAGAACCGGGGATACCAGTTAGACAAGGCCTGGCCAACGTAAGGGGGCAGGTGAGCGGGACCCCCGAAGCCGTTAAGCAACATGGGAGAAGGTTGGGGAAAGCCATCGTTCTGAGGGCACCTCTCGTGCAATCACCAAAGTGGAAGGCCGGGTGATCTGGCAGCAGCCCGCCTCTGCAGCCCCAATCGGGGGTCTCCCCCTTCAGCGCTGCCATCAACCTGGACCTCCTCGGTGCCACACTCTGCCCTTGGCTCTGCCCACGTCCCAGCTGGCTTTTTCCTGCTAACCCTCCAGGGCTCACCCAAACTGTCACTTCCTCAGAGGGGCCTTCCTTACTTCCCCCAACCAATTCAGGTCCCCCTGGGACCCTCTGCCCCTGCACCCAGTCTGCCTAGGGTGGAAAGCACTCACCACCGTGTGGCACTGTCCACACTAACGGGTCTGTGTCTGATGTCTGAGTCCCTACCAGACTATGAGCTCTGTAAAGAGCAAGGACTGGGATCAGGTTTTCCACCGCTGTCCTCCCCCAGAACCCAGCCTGGTGCCAGGCACACAGTAAGTGCTCAGTAAATATTATCTTGAATGAAATAATGAGCAACTGGCGGAACTAACAGCATGCCATAGGGCTGTGGCTTCACGGCTCTGGGGCTCGGCTATAAAATGAGGGTTTGTACCAGATCACAAGTTCTCCAGCCAACAGCCTCCAGGGCACCTAGGACACTTTTTCCTAAACTAACAATTCCAGGGACCCATTCCAAGATTTTCAGCTCAAGTGGATGTTTGGATGATGCCGGGGAAAGTATAATTTGTTTACAGGCCTCCAGGTGCTTCTGATGTGCAGCCGCCGCAGGAGCTCCCATTAGACACCCTGTGGGTCCCTCCAGCCTCACACCACCCTGTGACCCTAGTGCTGAAGCCCTAATGATTTCATGTGAGCTCTTCTCTTCCACTGAATCTTGCTCTAAGGCTTTTGAGGAGCTCAGCAGGGAGTCAGCTTCTCCCTCGGCCTGCTGCTCTCCCTGCTTGTACGCGGGCCTTCTCTCTGACAAATAAATGCATAAAACCTTTAAAAAAAATCGAGAAGTGCTGATCTAAAAGCACAAGTCCGAATCTGGGGACCCTGGCTGTCCTAGAGGTATGTGTCATTATTTCCCCATTTTCTAAATAAGCAAACCAAGGCCCAGTGAGGTTAAGTCATTACCTAGGGTCACCTGACTAGTAGGGGCAGGGCTGCTGTCTGACCCCCAATCCCAGGCCTTGTCCACTGCACCACAGTTATCAGAAGAGACTGCTAAGTGTTTTACTTCTTCTTCTGAGCGCTGCCCTTGAGGCGAGCGCTCACGGTCCATGCTAGATAGTGGGCTCCTGGAGAGGAAATGGCGTGAGAGAACAGGGAGATGCGGGACTAGCACTTTCTATAAGCGCCAGCGCCCAGCAGTGCTCAGAAACTGAAAGCAACAGGCTTGCAAAATCAAGAAGCTTGGCTTACTAAAAGCCACACCACGAGTTTTATCTGTCTCCATAAAGGGAGGACTCCCCATAAAGATCCGACATCCCTGAGCTGCCACAAATATGACAAGGGCGGGGCAGGCAGGTAGGTGCTGGCCAGGTACTGGGACCTCCCCTGTCCCCTGGGCTATCAACAGCCTGACACCCATGCCATTTCCTCTTGGCATCCGCTCCCTCTGTTCCCGTCAGCATCGGCGCAATTGGCACCTCCTTACACAGAGGATCGCTGGGACTTCCTTGTCGACTCTTGCAAAACCTCAGAGCACTGGGCCAGCGTTTCAGAGGGACAGGCACACAGGGAAATGCCCGCGGCATTTACATATACAAATATCTCACCAGCTTTCACTGTTTGCAAGAACAAAGGCCAGGGGTTGAGGACCTGGAGCTGTGGGCAGCCCTCGGGAGGGAGACCTGCAGAGCCCAAGGTCCAGGAAGGGACTGGAAGGACTGGGAACTTCCAAGTTGTTCACTTGGGCTTTCCTGGTAAAGGTCTCCGGGGGGTCACTGCCTCTCCCATCTGGAAGGAACCCCAGAGGTCAGCGGGTCTGAGGTTGGCCAGGGCCAGATTGCAGCAGCCTGTGGAAGGCCTGCCTACAAGCCCATGGGAGGACCCAAGCACCTATCAGGAGAGCTGAGGACAGCCACCTTCCCTACTCGCTACTCGTTAGGCTTTTAGGGCATAATCAAGGCATTAATGAAAGAGGCCTCCTGAGAGCCCCTGGTCACTGGGAGGCTTCATGGTCACTGGTGCAAAACGATGCTGATGGGGTGGGGGTGGGGGGTTATGATCCCAGGCGTTTGGCCATGACCTTTTGTACACCTCTTATTTAATCCTCATGCCCCCACCACGTAAGTAGCTAAGTACGCTACAGAAGGGCCCCAAACTAGCACATGATACCGGCGTGTCAGAGCCCCCAAACCCTGCTCTGTGATAAGGTCTCAGGACCTCTCAATTTCCTGACCATCCCACCGCACGGACTCCATGCAAGCATCGCCACTTTACATTGTAAATATTGGCCTGGTGGTGTGTCCCCCTCCCCACCGGTGTGGGTTCCTCAGGGACAGAGGCCACATCCTGTTTGTTCCTGGACTCTCAGTGCCTGACTCAAAGCCGCGTATGTCATGCTGCTGAGTTTATGTTTGCGCTGCAAGAAGGGATGAGTGTGGCCGACCGCAGCGACTGCAGGTTGCAAACTGCCCACCCGATGTGTGTCTTCTTGGCCTTTTGCTCTCACGCGACTCGGGTCTGTTCTGAATCGACCTATGGGATGGCCCTGCCTGACGGCTGGCCAGCAAGTCAGCTTGCCTTGGACCTGCCACCTGACCCACACATGTCATAGAGTAGACAGTAGACATGCTTTGGCAGTCTGAACCCCAGGACCGTGCTCCTTCTTCTGGCCCTAATTGTGTCCCCGAGGCACCTGGCCAAGGCCAGTCAGTCACCAGTCCTCTGTCCAGGGCTCTGAGTGAGACGGGCTGCCAACAGTGCTCCTGAAAGAGGCATGTGGGTGTGCATGTGTGTATGTACACGCGCCTGTGTGTGCACGTGGGTGTGTGTGGTTTGCCTGCTGTGTGCTTGTGACACAATCAGCAAATCTCAGGGGGGGAAAGCCTGAGTGGCCATCAAGCCCCCCACACGATGCTCTAGTCCCTTGGACGGCACTGCCAAGGCTCCAGGGCTGGGAGCTCATGGCCTCCTGACAACAGTAACAGCATCTGCCACAGCAAAAGCAACACCACTGGGGGCACCTGGGCGGCTCGGTCGGTTAAGCATCTGACTCTTGGTTTCAAGCTCAGGTCATGATCTTGGGGTCGTGAGATCGAGCCCCACATTGGGCTCCACACTCAATGTGGAGTCTGTTTAAGATTCTCTCTCCCTCTCCCCCTCCCCCGCTTGAGTTTGCGCTCGTGCTCTCTCAATAAATTAATAAAATCTTTTGAAAAAGAATATTACCAATACAAAATAACTAACACTTATTGAACATTTTCTACTATTACTAAATGTTAAACTAGACTTTCTTGTTATCTCAATTTCTGCTGCATCCCAAAGCTAGAAGAGTAGGTGAAAATACCCCACATTCTAAAGGGAAATGTACAGATTTTGATACCCTCCTGACTGGGTTCGAATCCTGCTCTGGGGCTTCCTAGCTGTGAGACCGTGGGCAAGCTCCTCGGCCTCTCTGTGCCTCAGTGCTCACATCTGTAAGTTGGGATGGTCATGCAGGCCCTATGTCACAGGACTGTTGGAAGGATGAAGGGAGTGATATATGGGACCCAGCTGGCGTGATGCCTGGTGCGTGCTGAGCGCTATATAGGATTTGGGTAGTTCCTGTAGCTGTTACCCGTGACTTGCAAAGCAGTGGCCCAGGCCGATCTGTTTCTCTCACTCTCACCACCATGCTACGTCAAACACACTTAGCAGCCCCCACCTCAAGTCAGAGGGGGTTTCAAGAGAACCGTTCAGGGATGCGGGTCCTCTGGGGTTTAAGAGTGCAGCCAGCGGTGCCTGACTCTCCTGGAGTCTACAGACGACGCCCAGATACCTGGAACCACAGTGAGGTGAGGGGCTTCTGGGGAGCTCCCTGTTGGTGTGCCTGCTCTGCCGACGCACCACCACCCCCTCCCCACCCACAGGAAGTCTGTGGGAGGCACAGCACCAGAAAGAGGCTGGGAAGGTTTGGGGTGGCAAGTGGCCATCAAGGGACCCGACTGCCCACACAAGAAAATGGTCAGTGCAAAGTCTCCAGGGAAATCTCCAAAGAATCCATAAAGCATCCCCGGAAAACATGAGCATTTGGGTCTCTGTTCCAGACACAGCACCAATGCCTGCTTGCAATGGCAACAAGCCAATAAGACCCCAGTCCCCCTAACGCTCCCCTCCCTTCATCCTGGAGAAAGAGCCAGAAGCAGCATCGTCAGTGGGAGGAGGGGAAGAGGAAGCTGGCACAGAGGCCAAAACCCCTCCACGCCCGCCCCACCCCTGAGCAGGGGAAGGGGGGAAACTTGACACTGAGTGAGAGACAGAGAGGTTGAAGTTTCCACTGCAACTGGCTAGGACTTGATACGGGAGAAGGAGACAATTCAACAGTAAGTCAAAGCACCTGTCAGTCCTGTGGGATTAACCTAGCCGGCACCCACGTGTGCCCAGGTTTGGAGCCAGCAAGGTGAGAAAAAGGTTACTGAATGTTTCACCGCTGCTAAATCCTACGTGCTGGAGAGAAACAGTTGCCCTGTGTTCCACGTACTGGACTAAGTAGATGATCTCATCTAATTCTAAAGTAAATACTATTATTATCCCCTCTTTACAGATGTGGAAATTGAGGCCCAGAGAGGTTAGATAATGTGCCCAAGGTCACACAGAGGGTACGTTGTGGAACTTGAGTGAAGCGGGTCAGCCTGGTTCCGGAGCCCATGGAGAACAACCATGGGTGCCCCCTGATGGAGCTGCAGCTCAGACAGAGGGGAGCGTGGAAGGCCCACCTTGTCTGGCAGGTTTCTCCGTCTTCCTGCCTCCATGCCCATGGCTGCACAGGGCCCCCCTACGGAGCCTGTTCTCTCTTCCCAGGCGCAGTCAGAAACCACCTCCCCGTCCCTGAACGTTCCTTCAGCCTTGGGAGTCCTGACAGCCTCTTCTGAATAAGTACTGAAGAATGATGGCCCTTCCCAGTGTCCCAAGAGGGCACAAGCATACAGCTCAGCTTTGTGAGTTTCCAGGGTTCCCCAGGGGCTGTGACAATGTGAGTCTGAGAGGAAGCCTCCAGGAAGGGTCTTCGCTCTTGCCCACTCTACCTGCGGGACAATCTGCCTCCCCCTGCATCACTGGGTATCTCTCACAAGTCAGCCTCATAGGGAACATTTGGGTCTAGAGGGATTTTAGCAGGTGGTGATCTAGTGAATGAAATCTCGCCCCGGTAAAGTCACCTTCCGAGGATCTTCTTTTCTGCTTGGGGAAAAAATGCAAGGCAAGAAGTATCACTGATGGTATTTTAAATCCCCAAAAGGGGCATCTTTGCACACTATGGTTGGGCCCCGCTGTGTCTGTACAAATGAGAAGCCAAACTGGAGAATGCCAGGGGGCCAGGCTTCTGCTCCCGAGGGCAGCAAGGCCACCGCGGCTCACAGGATGTGGGTTTCTGCTGGAAGCGGAGACAAGACAGACAGAAATGCAGCTCTATCCTTCTCATCTTGCAGAAGCGCCTCTACCTTTAACTCATTCATTCCATCTTTCCCCAAAGCCTTTGGCCCTATTGCATTTGTCTGCAGATGCTGGCTCCATGGACTATGTTACTACATGTGACCTGGTCCTGTTAGGGTCTTGCCAAAAACATAGTAGTGAGGATACAGGCAAGATACCAGCCCCTGGGACCTTCTCTAATCTGTTCTAACCTCTGCTTCTGAGACTCCCCCGTTTTTAGAACATCCCAGCCCCAGAGGCAAGGACTGGAAGATTCTGCCAGGAGACAGCAAGAGGGTTGTAGAGACCTCAGATAGGCGGTCCTCTCACAGGACCAGGGGCGGGAGGCTCCCTTCAAAGTGGAGAAGCTTCCATGGCCCTATAGGTTGCCTCTGGAGGACCGCATGCTATAGTTGTTAGAAATGCAGGGTAGAGGGGGCTGAATAAGGGCCCCCTGAGATCTCATGCCCTGTAACTACATCCCCAAAACCTGTCAATACTACCTTATAAGAAAAAGGGATCTCTGGGGCACCTGGGTGGCTCAGTTGTTAAGCGTCTGCCTTTGGCTCAGGGCGTGATCCCAGAGTCCTGGGATCCAGCCCCACATCAGGCTCCTCCGCTGGGAGCCTGTTTCTTCCTCTCCCACTCCCCCTGCTTGTGTTCCCTCTCTTGTTGGCTATCTCTCTCTCTGTCAAATAAATAAATAAATAAAATCTTTTTTAAAAAAGAAAGAAAAAAGAAAAAGGGATCTCTGGCCTGTGATTAAGGTAAGGATGTTGGCTCATGGAGATTATCCTGGATTATCTGGGCAGGCCCTAAATCCAATCACACAGGAGCGGAGAGAGAGAGACAGGGAGATTTAACACACAGAGAACCAGAGGCAGTGTGTCCACGGACGGAGGCAGTGACTAAAGGGACATGGCCACAAGTCAGGAAATGCTGGCTGTCGCTGGGACTGAAGGAACCAAGGAATGGCCTCTCCCCTAGAGCTCTGGAGAGAATATGGCTCTGGGGACACCTTGGTTTCAGCTCAGTGAACATGATTTCAGGCTTTTGGCTTCCAGAACCATGAGAAAATAAATTTCTGTTGTCTTAAGCCACCAAGTTGTGGTAATTTGTCACAGAAACCACAGGAAACCGATACACTAGGCCTCAACCACTGTCTTCTGAAAGAGATTCCCCAGAGAGGAAGCTCCAGAATCCACTATTTGGATAAGAGCCCAAATTCACCCTGAAATGTGAAAAACACGGCTCTAAAGCAGGGGTCTCCAAAGACGTGCGTCCACCCCTGAGTGGCAGGAGATGGAGCTCAGGAACACAGGGGCACAGGATTACATGTGCGTCATCAACAAAGAGACGAATGTATTTTAGGACGTGTGCTCTAAAATGTTTTCTTGATACGGCTAAGGCAGCGCTATCCATCCACCTTCCTACGGTGATAGAAATGCTCTTTATCTGAGCTAACACAGCGGCCACAGGCGACCACTGAGCTCTTGAAACGTGGCCAGTGCCACGGAAGAACCTAATTTTTCATTTCATTTCATTTTAGTTCATTTAAAATTTAAAGAGCCCCCATGGCGACTCTGTTGGACCACACAGACGGCGCCCACTTCTGAGAGGAAAGCCTTTACATTTGCTGCAACGGAAGTGCCACAAGAGCAAGGATTTGGGGATTTTTTTTCACTACTCCAGCTCAGTTTCTGGAAGCGCATAGGAGGCAATAAATATTTGTCAAACGAGCGGATGGATGACTGGATATGTGAGTGCCTCCTCCAGGCAGGACAGAAGACTGCAACGCAGTCTAACTTCTCAGGGCGCAGACAAGGAGCATGTGGAGGCTCACAGAGGAGAGGCAGTTTTCACACAGCTGCCCAGAAAGTCATAGGAATCAGAACCTCAAAGTCCCGACTCCCACCCACTCCCCTCTTCCCACCCACCCCTCCTAGCTGCTCTCTGACCCGTTTCTAGAAGCACGTGCCAGGCTAACAACATAAACATTGTTAACGATGGTGACCATTCCCTCTTACCCGCATATAGAATTCTCTGCCCTCGTTCCCAGACTTGATCTGGAAGATGTAATACGCCCCAGGGTAGCGGGTGGTGGCTTGCATTTGGAAGATGTCGGCAGGAACAGAGCGTCCTGACACCACATCCATATCCCGGTACAGGATGGTGAAGGGTTGGTCTCTGCAGCCAGGATTCTCAGCAGGACACATACAGCGGCTGTTGGCAAGGGAAATCATGCATGAATGCGATAAATCCTTTCCAGATGCTCCTTGTACCTACTTCCTCCCTTAACACACTGAAAAGGAGGCTACCCCATTTTTATCATCCGAACGCTGTAACTGTAGATCCCCTCTGCCCCGGGTCTCACCTAAAACCTCACCAGGGTGTAGGTGAGCTCTCTGACCCATCAGGTATTTCTGCTGCTAGAGTATAAACCCTAGATATCTGCTTTGCACATTCTCTAATGCACTTTACATCTGTCATGTGTTTATTTGGCAAAATGCTTCGCTGGTCATGTAGCCCTTCACTTCCGCAGACGTTCATACTCAGGAAGAAATTCTAAAAATGAGAAATCACATGAGATTGACAGGAACTCGGTGGTCCTTGTACATTCTCTACAGCACTTAGCATGGGCTGTGCAGAACGTCGCTTCATCTTTTCATTCGATAAACAAGAGCTTAGAACTCACTAAACTCACTGTGAGACACAGCGTTAGACACTTTGGAATTGCCAGGATCAATAAGATTCTGACCTCAAATAGTTCATCTTCTTGTAGGAGAAATAAATCATGGACACAAATATCTCTACTACAAAACGGCTAATTTGAAACACTAGTAACAGCATTGTCATAACATGAAACCATTGACTCTCTTTCCCAACGAAGGCCTGTTGTAGAGGCCCGTTGATGTCTCCCTAACCACCCTATCTCTCACCTCATCCCTGAGACTCCCCCAAAGGGTCAGAGTTCACAACAGGATGAGGACATCTGTGGGTACAACGCCTTGATGGGCAGAACTGGGAGTCAACCTTGTCTTGTTTCCGTTGCTCTCCTCAAACTTCTGATCTATGTTCAAAACATTGGTTGGTTCCATCTCCAAAACACAGTCCAAGTCCACCCACCCTTCACCATCTCTTTTATCACAGCATTGCCATTCAGGGCACCACCGGGTCTCACCCGGACCTCTGGGGTGGCCTTTTAATAGGTCCCTCCCCCGTCAATCCATTACATGGCAGAGAGAGCGCCCGTCATCAGAAAACCAGATTCTGTCTCTGTCCCGCTTGAAGATCCTCCAAGGGCCACCCCTTGCAATGTGAGTAAAAACTAAACACCCACTTTAGCCTGTAAGACCCAGGGGATCTGGCGTCTGTCAATTTCCCACCAGTCACTGCCCACTTCGCTCACAAGTCTGCAGCAACCGAGCCTCCTCTGGTCCCTGAGGACGTCAAGCTCCCCACCACCTTGGGTCTCTGTAGGTGCTGTTCCCTCTGCGCTTCCACTCTCTGTCAACACTGGCTCATTCTCTCATTCCAGCCCACATGCCATCCCTCAGAGGAGATTCTGGACTCCCCAGTCTAGACCAAGTCCAACCGACATGGTCCTTTTATAAATCCCCATTCCTCTGGCTCACAGCTCCTACCCCAATCTATGATTATGTTTTCGTTTATGGAACAATTTGCTTAATGGCTTTCTTGTCCACTCTCAGAAGAGCAAAAACTACAGCGCCTGACACAGGTGTCCAGCACAGAACTGGAGCTCAACTGACACCGAATAAAGGAACATAGAAAAATTATTTCTAAAGTTTTGTTTTTTAAGGCTGATCAAAACAGCCGAGCTAATACGTCCCGGGTGCCCAAATGCCCCTTAAAATGTCACGTGTCACGCAGCAAAGAATTGCTTCCCAAATTAAGAAGCTTGGAGGGCGTGCTGACTGAGGGCAGCTGAAGAGGGTCACAAACAGCTGGGGGACGCGGCACTGGAGCTCAGATCTGAAAGATGGGGTGGATCCGTCTATGTGGCGGTGGAAGAAATGCCTTCCATATGGCAGAAGTGGGTGCGCGAAAGTCAGGAGGCTGGCCGCTGCAGGGTGTGGGTAAAGGTGAGGGCAAGTCCCGCTCGGGTTGGCAGGCGTACAGGACACACAGACAAGGACACGAGCTGGAAGGGGGTGGCTGGAGTCGGGAGGAACAGGTCCTGGAGGCAGGCAGTTTTCAGCGGCGTGCCAGGGACCTCCCAGGCCACAGTAGCTCAGTGCTAAGCACTGAACCGGGCCAATTCCCCGGCTACAGACAAGGGTGGCCGGAGGATCCCCGGGAGAAGCAGCAATGGGAGCTGGGAGAGCAGCCTGACACTCGGCTCTGCTCAAAGGACCCTGGAACCAGAAAACAAAGGGTTGCTTGAAGCATAGCTCTTAGCATGGAGGGAGGCCATCTGCCATGGATCCCCGCCTGCCTGCCCCTGCTTTGTCCTCTTTCGCCTGTTCTTGTACAGAGCAGGGAGCACCCTGGTAAGCCATGAATGGCTCTTGGAGGCTGCACTCCTAGAGGACAAGACAGATGTGTCTGATTCATCTCTTTATCTCCAGTGCGAGGAATGGGTGTTACTCGGAGTAGTAAATGTGTGGCTGGAAGAAAGGAGGGCAAAAGATGTACGTGTGTGTGTGTGTGTGTGTGTGTGTATGATAGGCAATAGGCCAGGCAGGGGCACTCTCCTCTCCACCACACCGGCAGCCTCCTGAACCAGGCCCCTCACTCATGTTCCCATTTCTCAAATGACTTACTTATCGCTGATCCGCAGATAAGGCTCCTCACAGCGGATGGGGTCAATGCACTTGAAGCCCCCCTGCAAATTGTAGCAAGTCTGCTGCAGGTTACACGTGTGGTTTCCATGCTCACACTCGTTGATATCTGCAATGCAGGTAGATAAGAGGCTGAAACAGGACAGCGCTTCCCAGGTGTTGGCTCAGGGCCAGGGGTGTGTGTGTGTATGTGTGTGTGAGTGTGTGCGCACAAGCACGTGCAGAGGGGGCAGCCTGGTCTTTACTATAGGACTGCACTGTCCACTATGACAGCTACTGGCCACAGGTGGCTACTGAGCACTGGAAATGTGGCTAGTGCAAGTTGAGCTGTGCTGTAAATGGAAAAGACACACAGATCTTGGCCATGCAGTACAAAAAAAGAATGCAATATCTCATCAACAGTTTTTACATTGAGTACATGTCGGAATGATAATATTGTAGAGGTAGTGCATTAAATAAAATATATTCTTAAAATTAATTTTACCTATTTTTTTGATTCCTATATGGCTCCTATTTTGTAGCTGACTTTATACTTCTATTGCCCAGCACTGCCATGGAGAATTCTTGCTTGGTGTTCAGGTAAGGTAGGTTCAAGGAGCTGAAATGGGTCAGTGGCTCAGGCTCACCTATCAGCCTCTCCAACGGCCCCAGTGGGTGGACCACAGGGCTGGGAATCAGCCCAAACAGCCAATCTGAAGGTGACCTACCCCCGACACAGCCTGGGGTCCTGACCCTCTGAGGGATACACAGTTAGACGTGTGAGTTTCCCTGGCTTCCACTCTCTAGGGAATCAGGAGAGAAACACTAATTAGGCTACCCTCCAGGAGCCGTGTGAAAGCCTGGACCAGTCCATGAATGGGGCCAGATCACAAGAAGCCTAGGCTGGGGCAGTCCTCTGAGGGGTCACTGAGATCTGCCCAGGGAGGCCAGACAGGCCACCTCTTCCTGTGGAGTTCATGACAGTAGTGAAAGTAGCCATGTCCTTTCTGAGGCCAAGGTATGGGTCACAGGACAGGAAGGCCAGACATCCTAGCCAGAGACTGCCACTCTGGGAGCTACTAGAACCCACTCATGCCCTCATCCCTGCCACCTTCCCCAGGTGAAAACATCCATGACCCCCTGAGTCAGCCCCACCTCACACCTCCCCCAGCCAGGCCCCCCTGGACAGCCTTACCCTGGCAGCTTCGGTTGTCGTCCAACAGAATGTAGCCAGGGGGACAGGAGCAGAAGTACGTGCCGGGCTGGTTCACACACTCGTGTTGGCAGAGGAACTCAGAGAGGCTGCACTCATCCATATCTGGGGGTGACAAGTCACACCTGCTGCTTATAATCAGACCACCTGGGGATGGGGGCTTAGTGGTTTTCTCCTCCAACTCCCACACCCTCCTGACACATGTGATGGCACATTTGTGGCTACGAAGTTGCCATTTTAGTTCTTGCACACTCAGGTGACGGGGAGCTCACTACCTACTGAGGAAGCCTACTGACATTTGGACAGCTCTAATTGTTAGCATATTCTTCCCTATAGGAAGCTGAAATCTGTCTCCATCCAACTTCTCACACGCCTACCTCAGCTACATTATCTACTAATTACAGACTCATTTTGCGCAGCAGGTAAATGTAACTCCCACTTCCAGAGGTGGGATTCGTTTGCCCACTGGAGTTTTCCAGGTGCAGAGCTCTCTCCAAAACCCAAAAGACATTCCCTGGCCCCAGTCTTCTGAAAGGGCAACTTTACCAGTGCCAACGGCCCTCTAATCACCCCAAAGTTAAGAAACAATATTATTTCTATAGTCACAACTCAAAGGAACATATCCAGGAGGCCAGGGGATGTCCAGTACATTAAAACGTCTTTGTGTCCAAAAATCTCCTTGAAAGAGAAAACTCTGGAGCGGCACCAGGTGGGCCCGTGTATATCCCTGGGTGGCCCGCCTGCCTCAGGAGGTCGCTGGGACCTGGGAAGCTGGAGGTGGGCCACCCTCCAGCTGCAGAGGTGGGGACGCGAAGGAAGAGCCATTGAACGTGTTGGCCGTGGCGGCTGATGCAGAGGGTGGTTCGGAAGAGCCAGCTCTTCATCACACACAGAGTTTGGCAACAGAGCCCCCGTTTGAGCCTCATTCGATAGGCGGGCCAAAGAAAACATGTTTTTCTTTCATTTATTGTTTCCCGAAAACTTGCTTTCACTAGTTTCCCCATGTGACATGTCCTCGGATTGCTCTCTCACTCACAGACCACTGGTGGCTGGAATCACCCGTGGAGGGTGTCCGCACAAATAAGGCAGCTTCCCCACCACTGGCTCCTTCTGGGAGTGTGACATGCGTGACACCTCTCCCATCAGAGAAGGAGAAACTCCTTCCCGCCTCTCCCACCGGTCTCCAGGCAAGGGGTTTGGAGCCAGCAGAACCGGAATGCTGATGTGAAAAGTTAAAGCATGCTCTGTGAGGCAAGATCTGCTTTTGGCAGCTCCCCTCCCTCTCCCCCGGGACCTTGTAGGGTCCCATCAACAGAGAGTGTCCCCTTGATCTTGGCTATGTTTGTAGATTCCGGTCCATACCTCTGGTAGAAGCATGAATATAAACCTGCAGCTCCCAAGTGCTTGCGACATACCAAGGGCTGAGTTAAATGTTTCATATGCCTCACCTTATTTTTTTTTTAAGATTTTATTTTTAAGTTATTTTAAGTCATCTCTACACCCAGTGTAGGGCTCAGACTCACGACCCCGAGATCAAGAGTCGCACACTCCACTGACTGAGCCCGCCAGGTGCCCCATGCCTCATCTGATTTAATCCTCACCTCAGCCCTATGAAGGAAGTACTATTACTAGCTGCGTTTTACAGAGGAAAATGTGAGGCTTACGGAGGTTAGGTAGCTTGACTAAGTTCACAGATAACGAGTGAAAAGGAAAGCTGGGATTTGAAGCCAGCCAGCCAGCCAGCCTCCCGATCCTGATCCTGCGGCTAGTCAGCACAATGCGTAATGTCTCCCTGAGTGATCGTGTTCGGAACTTATAATCAGTGCATTTGAGGGGTTCTAAGGTTGGGGGCATCCCCAGAGCAGGACTGGCTCCAGGGCAGGCGGAGAGGGCAGCACCCACCTCCGCCTCCTGTTGGGTAGGGAGGGGCCCTAATAGGCCCACTCGGTTTATCTTGGGGTCTACAATCCCCAGACTTTACTAAGGCTGTGACTCTAATCTCCACCAAAAATTGAAATACAAGCCCAGTTTCTGGCCAGGAGCACACTTGAGGCTACTTTCACTCATCCCCATGACAAGCCACCATGGTTTCCAGGACAAGCTCAGCTTAGCAGGTCCTTGAGAGATAAGGGGACACAGCCAGGAAGGGGCTAGTGCTGCACAGAGGGGCCCCACTAGCCTCGACAGCATGGAGAGGTACAGTTCCTGGGGAAAATGAGAAGCAAAGAAAGGGGGTGAGTAGGAAGGGACAGAAAACAAACTCCCTGTGTCGCACTGTTATCCTGGGCCAACCCTAAAGCCTGCAGCGGCCACGGGTCACTCTAAGTCTTAGAAAAGTGGGTGTCGTGTGAACGTGCAGAAGATGGCGATTTCGGGTGAAGTGAGTCAACTGAAAATCCTTGCCAAACCACCAGGGATGTAAAGTCTCCGAAAAGCCAGAAGTCTCTTACACGTACACCTGGAAAAAGTCAACTAACATGGAACAACACAGGTACACAAGCTTTTTTCATCTCTATGACCACCCTCATGACTTGGCCAAGGAAAGAGCTAGAATTTGAACCCAGCTCCGTCTGGCTCCAATCCCCCTACCATACGACCTCTGCAGATGGTCAATAAACACCTGTGGATTCTGGAGCATGGACTTCTGGAGAAACAAATAATCCCATCTCATAATGCTAAATTTTCCCCCTCTCAGTGCCTTGGCCCAGATTCCCCAAGGAGTGCCTTAGAAGGAACTGAAATCAGGAAGAAAGTAGCTTTTCATGCCTGAAGGTATTTTATTAGTTTCTGGGACTAACATTTAATCCCTCTAAAGCTCTCTGCAAATGCCTAGTTGGGGCTCCAGCTTTCCGGGCCCCAGAGAGAGGTGCTCAGTTATTCAGAGAACTCTGTCCCCAGAACACCCCAGTCCTCAGTGAAGCTACCAGACAAGTCTCATTCATGACCTGGGTCAGTTTCTGTCACAGTGAAACCCAGGATTAAGAAACTTTCCATTCAGCAGGACAAAAAGATTTTCACGCCCTAGGGTATGGTTCGCTTATTTTGAAACATACAGGGAAGCATCGTTAATTTGGACTGTGCTAACTCACAACTCCTCAAGATGCCAAAAGTGGATGGAAAGGAGTTTACTTTAATCCAGTATTTACAAAAAAACAAGGAATGAAGGGAAGGAAGGAAGAATGGAAGAAAGAATGAGCCGTACACGGCTCTGTGTGGGATGCTACAGGGATTTATATGAGTAAAACTGCCATCCCTGTTCTCAAGAGTTTATAAGTTTCTTGTTACAGGGTTTAATAAAATTATAATTGAGTTCACAAGAAAGCACTGGCAAAGAATCATAGCTTCTTGGTCTTGGAAGGAATTTATAAAAGGTCAACAAAGCCACCATATTATGTTCTCACAAATTATTAAGATAGATTAATTCAATATTCAATCATTCGTTCACTGCTTTGAGAACTGTTGACTGCATGCATGCTATGTGCCAGTCCTAGAGCTAGGCACTGATCATTTGTAGAGATTTTAGAAGTTCACAAAGTATTTTCACTCACCCATATGATCTCACTCATTCAGTGCCCCCACCAACCCTACCCTGTGAGATACGCTATCATACCAAAGTCACTTCCCTCTACAGGTACTATCTAGGCTAGGCTCAGGACTTGTCAGTGCAGGGCAGGGACAGATAATTCAAACCAACACACAAAATCAGGCAACTCCTTTCCCTCTTCAACCCCATGTCAGACCCTAAAGGCCGCTCCGTTGGTTTTTGCATTAGGGGTCAAATGACAAGGGAGGGGACTCTACTCCACCTTTCGGGAAGTGACTCATTTCTGCTTTGAGTGGCTGTGATTCCACCACACTGGGAAATATCCCAAACTGGGGATGTGTCTGGGAAAGGAAAGGAAACACCTGTAAAGGAAACCCTGTCTTCTGTCCCCCACCCCTGCACCCCTACGACAGATGGAAGTCTCCAAATACCAAAGCCCATTACCACTGCAATGAACACCGTCATCCTCAAGTTCATATCCTGGGTCACAGCGGCAGATGAAAGAGCCGTAGGTGTTGACACAGGTTTGCACGCAGGGGTTCTCAGTGGTACACTCGTTCACATCTATGGAAAGCAAGAGCACATCACCGACCATTCCCACAACAGAACATCCCCACTGACGTGGCAGAAAATGCACTGGCAACAGAATCTACCGGGCACCAGGAGACCAGATTCACAGGTGACAATGCTCTCCATCCAGGACCTCTCAGGTCTACAGCTCAGACCCCAGAGTGTTCACCGGAGGACCAGGGCCTCCATTCACATCTCCCTCCTTGCTCACAAGTTGGGAGGGGTAGAAACAACTTGTACACACATATCCATGTGGATGCGTGTACACACATACCCCTCCAGTCCCCAAAGCTCAATTTCCAGGTAACATCTGCTCTTTCCCATCATCTGACATATTCTATCACTGATTAGCTCTTCCCTCACCCCCACTGACTTTGAAGTTTCAGGTAAGCAGGTAAATAACCACAACCATTCTAATAACTCTCTTTATTATTGCTATGGACTGAATTGTGTCCCTCCCCCAAATTCCTGTGTTGAAGCCCTAACCCCCAACGTGACTGGATTTGGAGATGGGGCCTTTAGGAGGTGATTAAGGTTAAATGAGGTCATATAGGTGGAGCCCTCATGACAGGGTTAGTGCCCTTAGAAGAATGGACACCAGAGAGCTTGCTATAGCTCCCTCTGCCTTGCAAGCACACCGTGAGAAGGCTGCTGTCCGCAGGCCAAGAAGAGAGCCCTCACCAGCGCCTGATAATGCCGGCATCTGATCTTGGAATTCTCGCCTCAAAAACTATGCGAAAATAAATTTCCCTTGTTTAAGCTACTCAATCTGGTATTTTGTCATGGCCACCTGAGCTAAGACAGTTACTCAAAAACAATGTCACTCATTATTACAAAAGGATCTCACACTTACCAAATCCTTACAAGGACTACTGCCCCGTGTTACAAGTTCAGTGGGTTAAGGAAAGGACCACAAAGGGGCACAAGGAAACTTACAGATAATGGAATATTTCATCATCTTGAATGTGGTAATGGCTGCATGGGGGTATATGGACAGCAAAGTTTATGAAATAATGTGCCTTTAATAGTGCAGTTTATTGTACATCAATGATACATCAATAATTTTAAGGTTGGTTGAAGGTTGGGAGATGTGCCCAAGTCCCAGGCGAACAAGCACAGCTGGAACTGGCACATGAGTCAGGGGTCTTTCCATAATACCTGTGAGTTATTTATTCTGCATAGTTCATCGGGATGAGGGAAGGGGGAGGAAGGAGCCCTTTTCTCCACTGGCACTGGCTGACCCATTTTAAGCACACCCTCTCCCGAGCCCCATACGCCAATGACCAAAGTTCCAGCTGAGAAAATTTCTATCCCCTTCAAAGTCCAGGTAAACCTCTTAAGGCTCTGAATAGAGATTTGAGTGTTTTCAGAGTGAAAGGCCTTCCTAGGGAACAGCTTGAGAAGCTTTTCTTAAGGGGAGGGCTAATCCCATGCCCACACAGCTCCTGTTTCTTTAGAGCTTTCAGAGGGTTGCAGGGGGAGAAACAGGGCTCTGCAGGGAGAGGGCAGTGAAGCACCAGTCTCTCCAACAGAGCTTGGAGGCTCTGCCTCTCAGAAGCCAGAAAACCTGGTGGTGGTGGGCCTTCGAGTCAAGTGCAGGCAGGACAGCACTGCTGGGTATTAGGGCTTGTGTCCTTGGCTTCCGGCCACACGCTGAGCACACTGGGATGAGGGAGCTCAGGTCTTGCTCTCTTGCAGGTCGCAGCTGCCTCCTCAGAGCAACAGGTCCCACAGCCCTCTGGCCCCTGGGATCCACACAGGCCCAAGTGCCCTTCTGAAGCGTGTGCCTGCAGGCCACACCCCGCTGCAACCCGCGGGACAGGAAGGCTGGAGCCTCGGGCCTCTCAACTCTGCCACCCACTGGCTGCAGGACTCGTTGTTTAAGGCTTCTGAGCTTCGATTTCCTCCTCTGCAAAACAAGGCCCCATGCCTCTGCCCTACCTATCTCCTCGGGCTACTGTTGGGGTTCACGGAGGTTAAGAGACTATGACCAGGCTTCAAAGAGCTCAAAGCACCCTTCCCTGCACGAGGTGAGGATTACAAAAGCTCAGTGGAGAATGTAGCACCCTGTTGCACCCATGGACCCTGCTGATGCAATATCCCCGTGGCTGGGTGCCCGCAGCCAGGCCTTAGAGCACTGCTGGACTTGGCACTGCCCGGTGGATCACCTGCTCCTCCTCACAGACCTGTCCCTGAGAGGCCTGAAGGACACTGGGGCCTTTGGATTCTGCTGCGCATGGCTGTTCCTCTCGAGGTGCTGGAAGCGCCTTACCAGTCTCTGGGTGGAAGCCTGGGCTGGCACTTCCAACCCCCCCGGGCCTGGGCACAGAGAAGCCTGCATCTGCCCTACGTCACTCCTCACAGCAGCAGGGGAGCCAGGCGCCTGCTCCCTGCTCCAGGAAAACGGAAGGGCCCCTGTTCTATCGCCATCTCAACCTCCAGGCTCCAGCTCTCAGAAGAAAATTACCTCTCCTGGCAAGAGGAACGCCGTCGAGACTTCTTGGAACAATTAGCAGAACCAGCTTTGGAGGAAAGACTTACAAAGAATCCAGGATCAGACCCTTTAACGCTGATGCCTTCCTGTTTACCCAATGATTTAGATACGATTAAGCTAATGGAAACATAATACCCTCCAACTAGCTGGCTTGGAGCCTGCCCGCCAGATCTCAAATGGTGTGACAAGGAAATGGGCCCTGCAGAACCTGGTGGCAGGCTCCAAACAAAGACCTCATTCTGCGTCTCCAGGACTAACCTCCACCCTGGATGGAGCTGCTGCCATGGGCTGGAGGCCTGGGTGGGGGCTGGGGGCGGGCCGGGCCTGGCATAACTTGCATGAATTCCTTGGGCCTGGAGCCTCCATTCGCTTCCTGAGCAGAAGAAACCTTTGGATGGAGACTGCAGAAGGCATGTAGCTTGCTCTTCTCACGGATCAGTATTCGAAGTGATCACGTGAAACTCAGAAAATGCCTTTGTGTCGGGGTGCCTGGGTGGCTCAGTTCATTGAGCGTCCAACTCTTGGTTTCAGCTCAGGGCATGATCTCTCAGGGCATGATCTCAGGGTCGTGAGATCGAACCCCATGTCAGGCTCCGCGACGGGCTCTATGCTGGGTGTGGAGCCTGCTTGAGATTCTCTCTCTCCCCTCTCCCTCTGCCTCTCTTTCCACTGCTCACTCATTTTCTCACTCTCTCTCAAAAAAAGAAAAAAACCTTTGTTTTACTCTGTTTTTTTGTGGGGAATGCTGAGTCCTAAATTATCATCACCCCTGGGCTCTTTGCTAAGGAACAGGCTCTGCTAGCTTAGGTCGTAGGGAAAACTGGAGGAGGAGGCATGAAAACTGCCCACAAGACCCGTGCACGGAGGGTGTGTCTATTTTGAATTCATCCAGGCTCAGGACCCCTCCCTGACCACCCTTCCTGAGCATCAGGAACTGAACCCAGGCTACAGGACATGCGTGAAAATTTCTGATTAGCCCAGAAACCTGGCAAGGCTACTTGTGGAAAGTAGACACGCAGAGAGGAACAAATCCATGAAACCGTAAAGCCCCAGCTGACAGATGACTGTGGCTCTCCTCTCAGCGGTACTCAGAGCACTTTTTGAGATGCTTCCCATAACCTTCGGTTTGGACCGCAGGTTTCTGTAAGCAGCGGGGATGGGCACACGGTGACCAGGAGCGGGAACAGCCACTAACCACGTCAGCTGTCAGACTCCGGAGAAGACAGCGTCTAGTGTTTTGCACCGTGTTCAAAAGATCACTCTCCTCACATACCTTGGCAAGACCTTCCATCCTCGTTGAGGGTAAAACCAGGGTTGCAGGTGCAGGAATAGGATCCAGGAACATTTGCACAAAGTTGCTGGCAGTAGCCATAGCGACATTCATCAATGTCTGGAAAGAGAAACGCTAGCAAGGTGAGACATTTCTTCCCAATCACCAGTGCTCCACACGGCATCATGACTGCCCATTGCTTTCGGAGCAGGATCACGAAGGGAAGGGGAAGTAAAGAGAAGACAGTACCGACTGTCAGGGATAGTGATACTTTCCAGAGTCTAAGGCTCAATCCCTTAGGCCCTTAATCCCTGACCCAACTCAGTCCTGTGAACACCTGCACCTGTCTGGAAAGTTCTAGAAGAAATGTCTGCTTTGATTGGGATGTGGGGCAAGTCAGCCTCCAAGAGTTTATCCAACTCCAATACTCAATGCTAAGATTTATCCAACATCAAGAGTCCACTCTAAGATTCTGTAGAAACGTCACATGGCCCTAGGAAGGGACAAGTTGGCCTAAAGTGTAAGAAGAACCCACAGCCTCACTCCAACAGGTTCTTCGCCAGCTCTGTTCACAATGATCTGTCTAACATTCAGGAACAAGTAAGCATAGGCCAGGACAAGCAGGGCAGCACAGCAGTCTGGAGACCTAGAATCCAATAACACAAGGATGCTGGAGTTCGTCTTGGATCTCCTGCTTGCACCAGAGCAGACATAAAACTCTGGATAAACACACCTCTCCCAAGCCATGGCTGGCCTTTCCCGAGCAAACGGCTCTGTGGCTGAATGGAGCCTTTTAGCAGAGCTGGGCAAAATGCCCTCCCTGCTGACATGTACCAGTCAATGGGGAGCCTGATGTCATTAGGAAAGCACTTCCCAATACCCCAAGTTAATGGGCTGATGGGCAAGAGAAGTCGCTCCTCTGGGATGGGATGCCTTAAATGAAGCCTACAGACAGAGACCCAGTCCTCACCTATACAAGCACCTGTTGTGGCCAGCTGATCCGACTGTAGCTGTAACTGGTCCTTATCTTATCCCCACTTCCCCCAAATGTTGCCTCCCTTGTCCCCCAGTTCCTTGGAACCAGAGTCCAGCCAGGTCTCTGGAGACCAGTTCCGAATCTGTCTCTGTGCCTCATTTCTACCACCCGCTGCCAGAAAGGACTCCACTCCACCTTAGCTAGTGATCAGCCCCCTCGGAGGCTGTGCCCTTGTGCTTCTGTTTTATCTCTGAGCAGCAACTACTTCTAACCTGACCCACCCCACTGCCCACTGAGTGCCCTGCAGCTCCTACTGCGAAAACACACTGACTTGTGCAGTTGCTGGTCCTGACCTTTCCCAGGGTGCAGCTGGGCATGCCACCGAGGCCGGAGAGGCAGTGGTGGGAGTCAGGATGGGGACGGTCTCCTCTGCCTAGGGGTACCTTGGAGGAAGGGCAGCTCCTGGCCCCTTATTTTTCTGCAAAAGCAATGCCTCCAAAAGGTGCACAGAAGGGGTGGGAGATGGTGATGGAACTTGTGTTTTGAAAGAGAAAGAGGAGTTTGGCCAGGAGAAGGCATGAGTTCAGCCACAATTAGGAAAGGTCTTCACTTCGGATGTGAACTGTGAGCGGGCTGAGCATGTGGTACCACGTTAGGCCTCCAGGAGCATCCCTCCCAAAGCTTCAGGCCCTGTGGAAGAGAACAGCCCTCCCAAGCAGAGAAATGGCTCCCCTCACATGGGGAAGGGTTTCCTGGCCCTAAGGTTTCTACAGTGGGGCCTGTGTCCCACTCACCCTGTCCTCTCTAGCGCCCCCTTGTGGTGGAAAGAAAACTGGACTGAGAGAGAGGAGCCAGATTTTAGACCCAACTCCCTCTTTGTTCAAAATGTTCCCCTTCTTTGAGTCTCAATTTCCAACTCTATAAAAGTTGGATGACATAATATCTAACATCCCTTCCAGCTCTGAGAGCTGACATATTAAGTTCCCGTACAAATAACTCACTCACACTGATCTGCTTATGTTCAAATCAGTGGCATCAAATTTTCCATAATAACTGAGGTTGGTTAAAATGCACAGCGACCATCATATTCACAAATGCCCCCATATGCAGCCAGCTCTCTGGAGCATGCCTGGAAAGGAGAACCAGGCCAAGTGTAGTCTGGCTTATCAGGCCTCAAAGATGCTTCAGACGGGGCTCTAGAGTGGACCGACACTCAAGTCTTAATCAAGGGAGTCTCAGAAAAAAGAACATTCTTTTTTTTGTTGTTGTTTCCATGAGTTGTTTGGATTTGTTTCTCCGCTCCTCCAGGACTGATTTTCGGGCAACAGAACAGTGTCTTAGAGAACTTAAACTGGTAAGGTTTTTCCAAGAAAACACAGCATAGAAATCACACCCTAGAAATAGAATTCAAGTGACAGCTAGAGATTGCTATGAATTCATTCACTTGGCTAAACCAAAACCAGAGGGGAAGAACGGCAAATAACCCTCCAGTAAAAATAAACAGAGAGATCATATAGCGGATGCCAACTGCAAGGGACAAAATTCTCAATTGGTGACTGACTCCTTCAGAGTAAAAAGACCACAGCTAGTGGGGTGGGTATTGGCAGGTGGTGTTAGAATCTACTGACCCACATGTGAGACTTGGAACACTTCTGTGACTAAGCAAGCATTCCCGTCTCTTAGTATGATTTCTAACTAAGACAGAATAGTCCTCACCTCTATCACTTCCTGCCTTGGATATAAACTTTCTGAAGGCAGGAAGCAGATCTAGGTAAAATCAAATATGAGCCCTTAAAACTTACATTCAAAAACTCTGATGACGACACTGACAGCGACGGTCACGACTGATTTGACAGGGCAGTGCAAGCTGCATAGCCTTCTACCCCCCCAACAAAGAAAATCCCACTGCCCTAAGGCCACCCAGTTGTGTCCCCATTTCACAATACCCCTGGTGACCATTAACTTCCAAGAGTCTCTTCGAGCCCCAAAGAGCTGTTACCTAAGCACTGGCCTTCCAGAAGCCAATAGCCATCGGTGCAGGAACAGGTGTATCCTCCTTCCGTGTTGATGCAGATCTGGGTAGGGTGGCACTGGTGAGAATCCGTTGCACACTCGTCCACATCTGTAACACAGACATATTCCAGAGAACGTCACATACATTTATCCAGAGCCAACAGAGGTGCCAGCTGCTTGCTTGTCCTTCTGGGAAGGAGGTGATAATGTCTACAGGTTACATCCAAGGAGACGGACGTGCCTCCCTGATGAATACCACTAGGAGACACTGACCTTTGTGGAGGGGGCAGACCTAGTCTGCTCCCCAGAAATCCACAAAAGAAAATGGCCAAGAAGAGAACACACATCCTTGGGGACTCTTCTGACATCCTGCCCCATCACTTTCTGAAAGCAGGTCACCTTGATAAAAACCATGACTTGATTTAGAAACACGTTTTGTCTTAGGCGTAGTCAGGCATGTGTTAAACATGGGTCTGTTGCGTACTTGTGCGAGAAACACCTCTGAGAACATAACAGGAGAAAAATAAACGTCTCCCACCAAAGGAAGCTAGGAGTGGAGCCACTTGACTCTATCCAACCACGAGAATCCTTCAGCCTGGGGCTCCTGCACCTTCCCGAAGCTTCACGGAGCCCTGCAGCCTTCCCACTGCTCCAGAGCTCCTGGGACTGATCTCTTCCTGCCCTCTGCTCAACACTGGGGCTCTCTGCATGGCTGCCTATGGCCGTCTGTCTGGCAGTGGGCAGGTACCTGCGTCCAAGTCGGCCCCTTCTCCTTAAGAGCTTCAGAGCGTAGAGACCAAGCTGTATGCACGGCCACACTCCTCAAGACATCCAGTGTATACACTCAGCACTCAAAACTGTTTCGATGGCGAGAAATCCTTCTGGCCCTTCCCCCTGCACTGCACTTGAGAGAGAGCGTTCAGCATCCTATAATAGAACCTTCTGACACCACACTCTCACTCCCACCTGGAGGAGGAGACTTTCCCTAAACATTCGTCTATTAATTCACTGCACGGGATCCATCAAGTGCCCCGGATCCCACACCAGCGCCTCCCCTCCTTGTCAACCTACCCTTCCTGCCCGTACCTTAGCAGGGCACCTGCCTTTTGCTCCCCTCATCCCTGCACTCGGGGCTGCCTCAGCTACACCTTTTCCCTCCCTCCTCCAAAAGGACCACACAGTGTTGGAAATAATATTAAAAGCCACTCACTGAGCATATGCGGTGTGCATGTGCAGTGTGCACACGTCATGTGTGTATGTCATGTGCACACGTACTATGCAAATGTAGAGCACAGGTCGTGTGTGTATGTCGTCTGCCTGTATTGTGCGCATGGGTCATGTGTATACAGGAAACGTCACAGACGCTACCATATTTATTCTCACAAACCCCGCGAGGAGGACTCATGAGCCCCATCTTCCAGGTGGGAAAATGGTGCTGATAGAGTAAGTACCAAGCCAAAAGCTGAGCCCAGGCCTCCCTGCCCACCTGACTCTGAACCCCGCTATGCAGGAATGGCAGAGGTCACATCACCACAGTCCGCCACCCTCCTGCGACACATCAACACCGACAACACTCATCAATCCCCACCCCACCCCCAATGATCAGAAGCCTGGGCATCGTGGGAAACCAGACTTCAGTCCTCCAGACACGCAGCTTCCAAGAACCTGGCTCCAAGGTGGTGGCAGCCTCCACTCCACCCTGACACACTGACAATGTGCAGCCTCCATGGCAAAAACCCAGCCTGTTCTTGGCTGCAAGAGCCCCTGCCTCTGCCCTCGGCCTCCCTTCCATCCCCAGGGCTGCCCGCCCGGCAAAGCCTCCCAGGGGAACCAGCGAATAATGCTTGGCCAGCAGCCACTCCTGCTCCAATCCCTATCGAAGACTAGGATAATAAATAATGCCACTATCGGCCAGCGCATAGTTATATTTTTCCTGCCGGGAGTGATGGATGGCCACTATACCCTGGGAACAACAGTGCCTTAGGAATTTGCACGCTTTTTTCCTGCCTTAAGGGGATTAAAGGGTGAGAGAGACCCAAGGGGAGAAGAGACATTAGACTTGGTCATAGCAAGTTCCCAAGACTCTGTGTTTGTGTAACTTGCGACACACACAATGTGCTGGCAGACTCCTGCAGAGAGGCACCAAACCCGTGCCAGGGGACCAGACGGGGCTCCCAGGGGCGTGCGGGGCCTGAAAGTACACAGGCGTGCATGCACACGCACACGCACGTGCAAGCGCACGTGTGAAGTAGTCGAGCCTAGAAACCACATCTTGAAAGTGCATTTTTTTAAGAACTCCACCACTTTTATTGAGTTAAAGAGTTAACTTGTTTCAACTGCATTTCCGTCAACATACGTTCAAAAAACTGTACTTTACACTTTCAGTCACTGAATGGATTGTCAATATACACATATTTTTTTGAGAACCTGCATGTCCCTGGAATTTTTGGAGGGTGTGTCTTACCTTTATATTCTGAAAACATACATGGTGTGACGCTGTGTCCATAGTAAATGCTCAGGAATTCTTTGGTGAATGAATGAATGAACACGTGAATAGCAAACATGGACGTCTTAAAACCCCCCAGAGAAGTTTCCGCAGCCAGTGTGCTGGCAAGATGGTTCTGGTGTGTGGACTTTAAAAACAACCCACAACCAGCCCCCTTGAAAACCACCGTCAGCTTGCACACCTGGTGGAGAAGAAACTAGAATGTTCTCATTGTGGTGTTCCGCCGGGGCTGAAAGACTCATCACACATTCCAGCTTACGGCTGAATTGCTTACATTAAATACATTCGACTTCAATAACAGAAGGAAAAAATACATCGAATCACTCCAAGGACATTCTTTGGCAAAGGGTCCTTTTCTGCATCAGTGGAAAAATACAAGTTACAGCAACCTGAGGAAGTTCATTATCCTCGTGCGCAAACTGTGCCTGCTATTTCCTTGCCCGTGTGATATTTAGGAAGAGTCTCCCAAGAAAGAATCCTGATTCATTCAGCCCTTTATTTACAGATTCATTCATCCTTTATGTTCAGCTGTGGCTCTGTGTGTGTGTGTGTGTTCTCTCGAACCTCCAGGCCATTTGGCAGAGCTGGCCTCTAGCAGAGCCCTCCAGCCACGTCACTCCCAGACGGAGGCTCTCCCTAGAGTCCTCTGCTGCTCCCTGTCTTGCCCCTGGGAGCTGTGGTCCTGGTCAGCTACCCAGGGAATCTGGAGGATCCTGTCAGAGCATCCATGGCTCGTCTCTCCCCAGGTGGGGCAATGTCCGTCCACTCTCCACGTGGCCAGCACCCCAGCAACCAGAGGACAGAGCTCGCTCTCATCTCCAGAACCTGCTGGCAGATCAAAGCCCAGCCCTGCACCTGCCCAGGAAGAAACTGTCCTCGCACCGAGTGGCACAGCCCTGCTGACCTGTGTGGCTTTGGCTGACCTGTCACCTCTTCCTTTCGATGTCCCCAGAGTGGCCTTTGATGGAAACGTTCTCAGTGTGAGACAACTGCTCGCTCTGGAAAGTCATCAAGATCAGTCACTTCCTTGCCACCCTCTCAGGAAGCCACAAGCTAGACTGGGCTCCCAGGCCTCAGGACAGTGGCTCACATATGAGGGATGCTTGTTTAGGATTTCATACTGCTAGCTATGTCTCACGTCCCCGGCCAGATGGAAATCTTCACGTGGGCAGGTGCGCTAAGACAGTGTGAATAAAGGACGTCTGTCAGGGCCAGTCAGGGTCTCACAGCGGCAGCAGATGGAGGAACTGGCCTCAAGACATCAGAAGGCAACTGCTCAGCAACCCAGACAACCAAACAAATGGGCTCTTTCAGGCTGACTCGATAAACAGCACGGGGAGGGACCACAACCTTCACGTTGGTTCACAGGTTCTCCTATAAAGATCTCTATCAGCAAGCAGAACAGACTAAAGGTACTGCCATAAATAGGCATAAATCGGTTTGAATATAAAAATATGCATATGTATGCCAGCTCTTTATCATATTTGAATATGCATATCATATACAAAGATGTATTTACATGTCCACATTTATCCCCAAAAGGTAAAGGGAATATACGTTAACAGTTTTCATAGCACACATTCTAACTGAAATTAAAGGTTCTTTAAAAACTGTAAAACAAAACAAAACAAAAACCAATGATTCATCCATGCCCATGGGAAGCACATTTCCTAAGCCGTCCTGCCTGCACCAAAGCCTAAGAGGAAAAAAGACCAAAGGGCCAAGACCTCCCCAGAAAGGGCTAGTGGGTAAAAAAAATAACTTTGGGGGCAGGCAGAGCTGGGTGTGAATCCAAGCTCCTGCACTTGACAACGATTACTGAGCAGGTGCGTCAGGCTCCCGCGTTCTGCTAAATAGGGTTCGTAAGTTAACGTGTGCCCAGGTCCTATTGCCACCACCTGGCACACAGTAGGTACACAGGAAATTTTAGTTCCCTTCCCCAAGTGAGGTGCTATTCCTAACAGCTATGAAAGATAGGGGACGCACGGCCTCTGCCTCGGCAGCTTTGTTCTGGGATTCACCAAAGACACCAAGATGACAGCACCGGGGCTCAGTGGGCTGTAAGGCATGATTAGTTCTACTGTAGCCAGAGTGGGGACTGTTCCCCCTAGAGCAGTAGATACGTGGCAGGAGATGGGGACAAGAGTGGAAAAAGGTAGGCTACGTTCCTTCATGGGGACTCGGTTTCCACCTCTGCCCTTTGGCACCTATGGGTCCATCTACGGTTCCATAATTGCAGACGTCCCAGGAGTACGTGTGTCTGACTGAATTCCAGAGCCAAATACGATCAACCTTTACCCCACCTATGACTCTTCGCTCTTTCCACGTCTTCTGCTCTCTAATACTATGAACAAGCAAGGGGTCATCCTCGTGAACCCGTGTTCACAAGCTCAGAGGAATGTCTCTGCTCTTGTGTGAGAACAGCACCGGCCAAATGGAAACATTCTCACTGGGTGACACTGCGAGAAAACGTCCAAAAGTATTTGCAAGGCTACACCTATCCAAAGGCCTTTTTTGGAAATGGCAGAATCATTTCCTTGGTAGTAAATTTTTACCCAGTGAAACAACATGTTTTCCCAGCCCATTTTTGTTCCTTCCTTGCTCAAGCTAAGGGGGCTTGATAAAAAAGAAGAAAGTAACAATGGCACATTCCTACGCCTCCATTTGAAGCCAGTTTCAGGCCTGCTGCTGGGCTGGGTCAGTGCCATTTTTCAGCAAGACAAGCCCAGCCAAGGCTGGAAGCTACACAGGACCCACTTCCCAAACACCTGCTTAATTAAAGACCTCAGCGTTTGGGAACTTGCTTGTTGAAATCCCAGGACATCTGTACTCCATGTGTCTTATGGGTCCTGGGCAATAGTCAGGAACCAGATCTTTCTGTGTTTACAGCACTTTTCTTAATGCTTGATATTAAGCTTAGAATACAAAGCTTGCCCATTTGCGCCTCTAATTAGGCAACAAATATGTGGTCCATTTTTTCCAAACAACAAAAAAAATCCTTTCCTCTTGGATGAAACCAGCTGGAGTGCAGGTTCTGACCTCTCTGTGATTCTATTTTTCTATCCATAAAGTGAGAGCTCAGAGGAGAGTTCTGGAAGGCCCCTTCTAGCTATGACCTTCTACAGAAACAAACTATGCAACTAATGGAGATCACGTTGTTTGGTCTTGGGTAATTATTTTCATCAGAGTGCTTGGTAAACATCAGCTGACTTCAGCTGCTTTCAAAATGGGCAGAGAATTGGCCAAGCCCATTCAACTTCTGCCAATGTATGAACGGTTGTCGGGGGTGGGGGGCAAGGAAGGGCTGACACATATCTTCCTTCTTGAGGGTCAGGAATCAAATTGTCCCAACATCAAGGAGCCAAAGCTTGCTTATGGTCAGCCTCGACATGTTTTGTTTTTTTTTTTAAGGGCATGAAGCTTTAGTTATTACCATGATTGGAAACCAAGCAAATGTGGAGCTCAAACTAGATTTCCATTTACTGAAATTCATGCCATTTGTCCATCAACAGAGAAGGATTTTTGAACCTATACAAGCCAGTGGTTCCCAAACCTAGCTACCTAAGAGAATCGCCTGACTTGATGAGAATGTCTGGGGTTGAGGCTTGGAAAGCTGTTTAAAATTAGCTACATGATTCCAATGA
Organism: Ailuropoda melanoleuca; assembly: GCF_002007445.2. NCBI lineage: Eukaryota > Metazoa > Chordata > Mammalia > Carnivora > Ursidae > Ailuropoda > Ailuropoda melanoleuca. The sequence continues at coordinate 30,227,033 of NC_048231.1, forward strand.
AAAACCGTATCTAGCACTTGCTGTACCGGACCAATACTTCTCACACTTGAATGTACAGATGAACCAGTGGGGAGCTTGCTAAAATTCAGGGTCCAGGTTTGGTAGATTCTGCATTTCTAACAAGCTCCCGGGCGATGCCAATGCCCAGGGGCCACACTTTGCGTGGCAAGGGGCTAGATTATCGTGAATGATATTCAGTTCTGTAGCCATTCAACCTGCTCAGACTTTCAGGCTGTTCAAGGGAGTCCAAGAGAGAACTGACCAAATGTCAAGCTGCCGATTCCTAGCTGGGTATTTCTCTATGATCAAACCCAAGGGTAACTACAAACTATTAGGATTTTTAGAGCCTTATGAAACAAGTTTGCAGCTCAGTCTACACCAGACAGAAGGCTTTCCTGGTGTACAGAAACAGCCATTATTCAAGTCCACCCTGCAGTGTTGGAGTGCCTTGGGCGAAAGCATCATGCGCCTTCAGACGTTCTGGCCCGCTTCAGTGAGCCCACCGTGTTTGATTTCCTATGAGTAAAGTCAGTTCCCTGAACAGTAAGGAAGTTCTTAGAAATACTGTTCCAAAGTGATGACAAAAAGTGCAAAAGATTCCAATTAGAAGGAAGGACAGTGTCTTTCCTCCAATGCAGACCATCCCTTTTCTACAAGCACGGTCTAAAAATCCTACAGCCCTTGAATTTTACAATCTTCACTCCTCCTTGTCCCCTCTGAGCCTATTCCTGCCCCACATCCTGACATCCTTGTCACCCTCAGTGCCACAGTCTGTGATCTCCTTGTCCCCAGTCCTCTTCCGATGCCATGGTTAAGGGCATCACTGTTTCCTAGGATCCCGGGCTAGAAACCTTGGGCATTCTTCAATCCTTCCCCCAGCTCCTTATTCTCACACAATTCTCCTTCTGGACATCTAGCAAATTCCCCCCTTTCTTTATGTCTCCCCCAAAGACTCCAAGGCTTCACGGTCTTTTCTCTAAATGATTGAAACAACTTTGTTACTAGTCTGCCAGCCTCCAGTCTCTCCCCCTGACAGCAAGCTAAACACAACCTCCAGAACCATCCAAGACACAAACATGATCATGTGGCTCTACTCCTCAAAATATTACAGCCCCTCCTTAGAAATGCCATAGCTTTGTTTTGGCACCTCGGCAACCTAGCACATCAAGCCCACTTTCCTACTCAAACATGTGCTAATAAGCACATCTGGCCTTACAGCCCTTCATACTGTAATTACGTAGTTAGCTGTGGATGGCCCATCTCCCTCCACCAAACTGAGAGTTTCTTGAAAGCCAGAACTGGGTCTTATTCACATCTGTTTTTTTTTTTTTAATTTTATTTTATTATATTGTGTTAATCACCATACAGTACATCCCCAGATTCCGATGTAAAGTTTGGCTTCATTAGTTGCGTATAACACCCAGTGCACCATGCAATACGTGCCCTCCCTACTACCCATCACCAGGCTATCCCCTTCCCCCACCCCCTCCCCTCTGAAGTCCTCAGTTTGCCTCTCACAGTCCATAGTCTCTCATGTTTCATTCCCCCCTCTGATTACCCCCCTTTTCTTTATCCCTTTCTTCCCCTACCGATCCTCCTAGTTCTTATGTTCCATAGATGAGAGAAATCATATGATAATTGTCTTTCTCTGCTTGACTTATTTCACTTAGCATTATCTCCTCCAGTGCCGTCCATGTTGCAGCAAATGTTGAGAATTCGTTCTTTCTGATAGCTGAGTAATATTCCATTGTATATATGGACCACAGCTTCTTAATCCAGTCATCTGTTGAAGGGCATCTCGGCTCCTTCCATGATTTGGCTATTGTGGACAATGCAGCTATGAACATTGGGGTGCATATGGCCCTTCTCTTTACTACGTCTGTATCTTTGGGGTAAACACCCAGTAGTGCAATGGCTGGGTCATAGGGTAGTTCAATTTTTAACTTTTTAAGGGACCTCCACACTGTTTTCCAGAGTGGCTGTACCAACTTGCATTCCCACCAACAATGTAGGAGGGATCCCCTTTCTCCACATCCTCTCCAACAATTGTTGTTTCTTGCCTTGTCTATCTTTGCCATTCTAACTGGCGTAAGGTGGTATCTCAGTGTGGTTTTGATTTGAATTTCCCTGATGGCTAATGATTTTGAACATTTTTTCATGTGTCTGTTAGCCATTTGTATGTCTTCATTGGAAAAGTGTCTGTTCATATCTTCTGCCCATTTTATGATTTGTTTATTTGTTTCTCGTGTATTGAGTTTGAGAAGTTCTTTGTAGATCTTGGATACCAGTCCTTTATCTGTGGTGTCCTTTGCAAATATATTCTCCCATTCTGTGGGCTGTCTCTTAGTTTTTTTGACTGTTTCCTTGTATCTTAAGCTCCTAACGTAGTCCCTGGCATGGTGGAGAGAGTATGGAAATAAATTACATTTGAATGAAAGTACTTCATTCTTGGAGTTTTCTGAAAGCAAGAGGGAAAGTGTGTTAGGCCACACAGCATCAGAGGAAACCGGTTCAACCGCCCATTCTTCTTGAGGCCTGTATCTCATTCCCACGGGTTGAAGGCTATCTGGCAGACGGCTCCAACTCCAGGAGAGCCTCAAGCCTCAACCTTATTGTGCCTGAGGCTTTATTCCCATGCCAGCCTTTGCCCAGGGTGGATCTGAGAGCGTCTTCAACTCCCAAAGGTTTTGACATACCCTGTGCTTGGCCTGATGGAGTAAGTTCTAGTTCCTCTCTCCTCCTAGAGAGCTGGATGTCCAGTCAAGGACAAAGTTTATTTTCAACAATCACTAGAAGGAGGAACACCAGAGGAGGAAAAAGATACACCTTCATTCCGGCCTGAAAATGGGCCCCAATGGGACCTCTGAGGGCACAGTCAGGAAATCCAACCCATTTTTCAGGCTCAGGACAAAACCCTCAGCCTGGTGCTGCCTGTGAGAATGCCCAGGTGTGCAAACTCACCCCAAGGAATCAGCCTATCATTAGCAACACACACTCCCTGCCAGGTCATTCCCAGAGCCTGATAACAAAATCTGCATGTGTTTTGTTCCCCACACCTGAGCTCAGAAACCCTGCTACCACTTCTGACTCCATCACTAACTAACCAGAGTGCCATTATGCATGTCATTGACCTTCTTCATTTCCTTCTTATCTGTGAAACTGGGCCACTACACCTGCCCTCCTAGTGCTTGCAGGCCAGTGGGGACGACTGCGGTGGGACAGAAACAAATATGTGGAGGGCACTGCAGAGGGCTATGAGAACACAGAACTGGGAATGTCCCAAATCTGGGAGGTGACGGCAGGTCTTCACACTGAACAGTGATATGGAGGAATGGTTTTTTCACTGACACCTAATCTGGAACCCTAAGACAAGGGAGAGAAGTGACAGATGGCTCTTTCACATAACAAGTTACAACCAATAGGCCAGCAGGTGATTAAGAATATTCACATTTCATCCTGAGAGCAACCTACTAGGTCCCCTGTCTTGCCCCCACTCCTCTATCCTGATCCCACCTCTAGCAGACAACCCCAGCACACCAGAGAAGCACTCTTAAGGCTACAACTCAAGAGGAGGTAAAACCTCAACGCATAGGAGGAAGAGGGGATAAGCATGGAGAGACCAAAGGGGTCAGGGAGAGGATACTAGGGATGTTGTCTCCTGGCTGAGGGGGGGCCCACATATCCTGAGAGTCTGGAAGTGAAGGCCCCACCCCAAACAGCCCAGGGCTGAAATAGCTACACCTTCTCCCCAGCACCTTTGGCCTTGGTAAGAGTCAGATTCTAACACTTGAGCCTAAAATAAATATTTGAACTAATTAAACACTTTTCTGATTTGTGTGTTTACCCAGCCCATGAAATAGAGGCTGTCCTTTTATATCCACCCTTCCATGGTCCCTAGCAAATCCCTGGATTTCTCTAGTGTGCAAGTCAGGGAGAGAAGGGAGCTATATGTGGGGCCAACCAATGAAGTGACCTGCCAGACCACTCTAGCACCCCCCATAAAGAGCAAAGTGCCCAAATCCCAGTGTTGATAAAAAGCTGAACAGGATTCATTTATGCCACATATATCCACCATAAACCAATACTGTTGTAGGTCCTAGGGATTCAAAGATAAATGACACATGGGTCATGTCTGTTTACAGTCTAGCAGGGACAGGATAAGGGCAATTCAGTAATGGCAAGTGTCACACTGGAGCAAAGAATGGGGTCACTACCAGGAGGAACAGGTTTCCTGGAGCAGAAGATATTTGGATGGCTCTAGACAGATGATGTGACAGGGGCTGCCACAATTGGATACTGTCCTCCAATATCCATTCTCCTAATTAAAGACTGTATTTTTCAACTTCCCTTACAGTGAAGTGAGACTATGTGACTAAATTCAGGCCAGTGAAACATAAATAAAAATAATGTATAACAACTTCTGAGTCATACTTTAAAATAATGAGTATGTAGTCCCCTTGTCATTTCTCTCCTCCCTCTGGTTGGGATGTAGATGTGATGGCGAGAGCCAGAGCAGCCACCTTGGACCCAGAAGTGAGAGCCACATGTTAAATTTGGTCAAACCATTTTACCAGCCCTGAACTACCCCACTCTGGTCTGTACCATGAGAGAAGATTTAAATTCTCTTATCTAAACTAGTGTGTTGAGGGGCACCTGGGTGGCTCAGTTGTTAGGCGTCTGCCTTTGGCTCAGGGCATGATCCCAGAGTTCTGGGATCAAGCCCCACGTCAGGCTCTTCCTCTGGGAGCCTGCTTCTTCCTCTCCCACTCCCCCTGCTTGTGTTCCCTCTCTCACTGGCTGTCTCTCTCTGTCAAATAAATAAATAAAATCTTTTTTAAAAAATAAAAAAATAAACTAGTGTGTTGAAAGTCTTTTTGTTATAGCAGCTTAGCTTGTACCCTAATACAAATGAATAGGAGTTAGCCAAAAGAAGTAGGCAAGCTCCCCTGTAGCCCTGCTTTGCTAAATCTGACCGGTGGATGCACACTGTCTTGGAGTTCTCCTGCGACCCTTCCCCAATAAACCTACAGGAACTAGAAAAGGGGAAACAAACAAATTTCAAAGTTAGCAGGAAGAAAGAAATAATGAAGATCAGAGCAGAAAGAAATGGAGGCTAAAAAAAAAATCAACAAAACTAAAACTTGATTCTTTGAAAAGATAAACAAAACTGATAAAACTTTAGCTAGACTCACTAAGAAAAGAGAGAGGACACAAATAAATAAAATCAGAAATGAAAGAGGGGAAGTTATAACCAATACCAAAGAAATACAAAAGGTCATAAGAGACTACTATGAAAAATTATACATCAGCAAGTTGGACAACCTAGAAGAAATGGATAAATTCCTAGAAAAATGCAATCTTCCAAGACTGAATCATGAAGAAATAGAAAATCTGGATAGACTGAAACTAACAAGGAGACTGAATCAGTAATCCCAAACCTCCTGACAAACAAAAGTCCAAGACCAGATGACTTCACTGGTAAGTTCTACCAAACATTCAAAGAAGATTTAATACCTACCCTTCTCAAAATCTTCCAAAAAAAATTGAAGAGGAGGGAACACTTCCAAACTCATTTTATGAGGCCAGCAATAACCTGATACCAAACCCAGACAAGAACATCATACAAAAAGATTACAGGCCAATAGCCCTCATGAACATAGATGCAAAAACCCTCAATAAAATATTAGCAAATTGAATTCGACAATACCTTAAAAAGATCATACCCCATGATCAAGTGGGATTTATTCCAGGGATGCAAAGACGGTTCAACATTAATCAATGTGATACACCACATTAACAAAATGAAGAACAAAAATCAAATGGTCATGAAATTCAACATTTCTTATGATAAAAAAAATCCCAACAAAGCAGGTATAGAGGGGATGTAACATAATAAACATAGTAAAGGCCAGATATAACAAACCCACATAATACATCATACTCAATGGTAAAAAGCTATTTTTTTCCTCTAAGATCAGAAATAAGACAAGGATGCTCACTGTCACCACTTTCATTCAACATAGTATTGGAAGCCCTAGCCAAAGCAATTAGGCAAGAAAAAGAAATAAAATGCATCCAGATGGCAAAAGGAAAAGTAAAATTGTCACTATTCACAGACAACATGATTTTATATCTAGAAAACCCTAAAGACTCCACTAAAAAACTGTTAGAAAAAACAAACAGGGGTGCCTGGGGGGTTCAGTCAGTTGGGCATCCAACTCTTGATTTCAGCTCAGGTCATGATCTGGGGGTTGTGGGATGGAGCCCCATGTTGGGTTTCACATTCAGCAGGGAGTCTGCTTGAGATTCTCTCTCTCTCCCTCAGCCCCTCCCCCCGCTCATGTTCTAAATAAATAAATAAAATCTTTTTTTTAAAGAACTAATAAATAAATTCAGTAAATTTGTAGAACACCCTATCAATATACAAAAATCTGTTGCATTTTTATATTCTAACAACAAACTAGCTGAACAAAAAATTAAGAAAACAATCCCACTTATAATTTCATCAAAAAGAATAACAGGGAATAAATTTAACCAAGGAGGTAAAAGACCTGTACCCTGAAAACTACAAGACACTAATGAAAGAGATTGAAGAAGGTACAAGTAAATGGAAAGATATTCCATTTCATGAATGGAAGAATTAATATAATTAAAATTTCCATATCACCCAAAGCAATCTACAGATTCAATGTAATTCCTATCAAAATTCTAATAGCATTTTTCACAGAAATAGAACAAATGATCCTAAAAGTTCTGTGGAACTACAAAAGATCCTGAATAACCAAAGCAATTTTGAGAAAGATTAAAACTGGAGGCATCACACTATGATTTAAAACTATATTACAAAGTTATAGTAATCAAAATAATGTGGTATTGGTATAAAAATAAACATACAGATCAGTGGAACAGAACAGAAAACCCAGAAATAAATCCATGCATACATGGTCAATTAATTTATGAGAAAGGAGGCAAAATATAGACTAGGGAAAGGACGGTCTCTTCAATAAACAGTATTGGGAAAACTAGACAGCCACATGCAAAAAAAAAAAAAAAAAGAAATTGGACCACTATGTTACACCATATACAAAAATTAACTCAAAATGAATTAAAGATTTGAACATAAAACCAGAAACCACAAAACTCCTGAAAGAAAATATAGATGGTAAGCTTCTTGACATTGCTTCTTGATATTTTTTTTGGATCTGATTCCAAAGGCAATGACAACAAAAGCAAAAATAAACAAATGAGTTATATCAAACAAAAAAAGCTTCTGCACACACAAGGGAAACCATCAACAAATTCTTTTAAAAATTAAAAAGAAACAGTCTACTGGATGGGAGCAGATATTTGCAAATCATATATTCAAGAAGGGGTCAATATCCAAAATATACAAAGAGCTCAACGATGCAATAACAAAAATAAATAAGCAAATAATCTGATTTTTAAAATGGGCAGAGGATCTGAAAGACATTTTTCCAAAGAAGATATACAGTGGGCCAATGGGCACATGAAAAGATGCTCCATATCGCTCATCATCAGCAAAATTCAAATCAAAACCACAATAAGATACCATCTCATGCCTGTCAGAATGGTTATCATCCAAAAGACAAGAAATAACAAGTGTTGGTGAGAATGTGGAGAAAAGGGAACCCTGATGTACTGCTTATGGGAATATAGGTTGGTACAGCCACTATGGAAAACAGTATGGAGGTTCCTCAAAAAAAATTAAAAACAGAACTGACATATGATCCAGGTCTACTTCTGGGTATTTATCCAGAGAAAATGAAAACACTAATTCAAAAAAATATTTAAAACCCCCTGTTCATGGCATCATTATTTACAATAGCCGAGATAGGGAAACAACCTAAGCATCCATAAGCGAATGAATGGATAAAGACATTATAGTAGGGGCGCCTGGGTGGCTCAGGTGGTTAAGCATCTGACTCTTGGTTTCAGCTTGGGTCATGATCTCAGGGTTCTGGGATCAAGCTCTGCCTTGGGCTCCCCACTCAGCAGGGAATCTGCTTGGGATTCTTTCCCTTTGCCCCTCCCGTGTGCACTCTCTCTGTCTCTCCCTCTCTCTAAATTAATAAATAAATCTTTTTTTAAAAAAAAAGAAGTTATGGTATATACACACACGATGGAATATTACTCAGTCATGAAGAAAGATGAAATCTTGCCATTTGTGAAGATATAGACGGACTTTGAGGGTATTACGCTAAGTGAATTAAGTCAGACAAGGCAAATATGATTTCATTTATATGGGGAATCTAGAAAACAAAACAAGTGAACAAACAAAACAAAACTCACAGATGCAGAGAACAGACTGGTGGATGCCAGAGAGGAGGGAGACTGGACGGTGGATGAAATGGGAGAAGAGGGTCAAGAAGGACAAACTTCCGGTCATAAAATAAATAAGTCATGGGGATATAATGTATAGCAATGTGACTCTGGTCAATAAAATTGTATTGCACACTATGTAACTTAACACGGTGACAGGGGGCAACCAGCCTAATTGTGATCATTTCACAGTGTCCCCCAATATCGAATCATTATGTTGTACGCCTGAAACAAAAGTCAGTGAGGAAGAGCATGTGCAAAGGCACAGAGGCATGAGAGGCACAGCACATTCAGAGAGCCAAGAGCAGTTACCATGAGCAGACATACATGGGTGAGTGCAGTGAGTGTAGGGGGTAAGAGGGAGAGGAGTACATTTGTAAAAGGGTCACATGCCAGGCTAAGGATGCTGGAGGAGGAGGAAATGGGAGCAGAAAGAACTGGAAAGGGGAAAAGAAAAAAAGACATAGAGACAGAGTCAGTTGACTGCTCCCATCCCCAAAAGCCCTAGCCCTTTGCAGTTCTGTAAAACCTAGCATTGTATTTTGTGTTTTGATGAGGTCTCTGAGTTTGCTTCATCAGAACAATTTGACTTCCCTATATTTTTTAAAAACCACAATAAGGTGAGCCCGAAAAAATGAGATCCTTGATTCTAAATGGTTGAGTCAAGACTCTGCTCATTAGAGTCTTCCCAGCTGGGTTCTTAATTAATGTTTTTTTGATAAGAGTTAGTAGCAGTCATGAAGGAAATTCTCATAAAGAAAAATAAAAACAAATGGCCCCATGTAACTCCCAGTGACCACCATATGTCTTTGTGCCCCACTGCCACAGACTTGCTAGAAGTTGTCTGCAAACACTCCTATACCTCTGCGCCTCCCACTCTCTGTCTAACTCACTCCCATCAGACTTCTGGCTGTTTAGTCCTACTACAGTCTTTCTCCAAGGTCACCAATGACTTCCTCAATGTCAAATCCAATGGCTTAGTCTTTATCCTTGCTACTTCTCAGTTTTATTTGACACAGTCAACCTCCCCCTTCTTTAAAGATTTCCTTCATTAGAATTCCATGATCCCCACCCTCCTTCTCCTGGTTTGAGAACTTCCCTAAGATTACCCTGGTAGTCAGTATGGATGGATCAGGACACAACACAAGCCTTCGTATTTGAGCCCAGTCTGCTCTCAACTCTCACACCCTAGCTGACCTGCAGCCTCGCACAGACAAAACAAGTTAATAAGTATTTGCTGAACTAAACAATGCTGCCAATGGCAGAATATTACAACCAGAAGGAATTTAAAAATCATCCAGGCCAATGTTTCTCTACCTTGACTGTACATTTGTATCACCTGGGAAGCTTGAAAATATATTAGAGAAGCCCACCCTAGACCAGATAAATCACAACCCCTGGAGAGATTCAAGACAGATTTTAATGTGCGGCTAGATTAACTACTGATCTAGCCCAATGGTGTGCATTGGAATCACCTTTGAGGCTTGTTTTTAAAAATTAATAGAGCTCTTGATTCCAGAGGTGTCTAGAGAGAGTCCCAAGAATCAGTAGTTTTAACAGGCAGCCCAGACGATGCTGTATACTTGCAAAAACACCGGACTAGTCCAGCCACAAGACTGAGTGACTGGAGAGTACGATCCACGTTGTATTTATCTCTGCAGCCCCGTACTCTAACTCTAGTGCGTGGCACAGAATATTCATTCAAAAACTAGTTGCTCACCTCACAGTCATTAGGATGGCTGCTGTAAAAAGGAAGGAAGGAAAAAATAAGGAAGGCAGAAGGGAAAAAAGGAAAGGAGGGAGGGAGGAAAAGAAAATAACAAGTATTGGCGAGAATTAGAGAATCTGGACCCCTCAGGCACTATTAGTGGGAATGTAAAATGGTGAAGACACTGTGAAAAGCAGTATGGTAGCTCCTCAAAAAAATTAGACATAGAATTACCATATGATCCAGCAATTACATGTTTGGGTATATATACAAAAGAATTGAGTGGTGTCTGGGTGGCTCAGTCAGTTAAGCACCCGACTCTTGATTTCAACTCAGGTCTTGATCTCAGGGTCGTGAGTTCAAGCCTCATGTTGGGCTCCACGCTGGGTATGGGGGCTACTTAAAAAAAAAGTGAATTGAAAGCAGAGTCTTGAAGAGGTGTTTGCACCCCCATGTGCACAGAAGCATTATTCACAATAGCCAAGAGGCGGAAGCAACCCAAATGTCCATCGATGAACGGATAAACAAAATGTAGCATATACATACAATGGAATATTATTTGGCCTTAAAAAGGAAAGAAATTCTGACACATGCTACAACATGGATGAACCTCAGGGACATTAATACTAAGCGAAAAAAGCCAGTTACAACAGACAAATTTTGTATGATTTCATTGATATGAGGTATCTAGAATAGTCAAACTCATAGAAACAGAAAGTAGAATGGTGGTTACCAGGGGCTGGGAGGAGAGGGGAATGGGCAGTCAGTGTTTAATGGGTATAGAGTCTCCATTTTGCAAGATTCAAATGTTCTGGGGATCCGTTTCACAGCGATGTGAATACACTTAACACTTGAACTGTTCACTTAAAAATGTTTAAGATGGTAAATTTCATGCTCTGTTTTTGCCACAATAGAAAAGTTAATACCTATAAATCAAAGCCTCTTTCCTCATTTAATTTCATTCTAAATTGTATGAATTGTTTCTACCGAAAGACATGATCGACCTGTGATCTGAAATCAAGTCCCAGTGAAGAAGCACATGGCAGGTTCCTGGAAAGCTGATCCCTCAGCCCCAACAGCCCACATCTGTTGCGTAGCTCCCTTCTCCACACTGGAATGGAGACCTGAGTCTCCCTGCATGGGTGCAGAGAGTGCCGAGAAAGGGGCTGGAGTGGGAGAAAGATGGAAGTGTAGAAGAGATAAGGAGGGAGGCAGGGAAGCGGGAACAAAGACATCTAGACTGTGACATGGGGCGTCTCATGGCTCAGTAACACAGTTCAAAGGACGGCACAGTTTGGAGGGAATACAGGCTTTGGAGTTAGATCCCTTTCAAATCCTGCTGTCCCACTTTTTTTAGCTGTGTGATTTTAAATAAGTATTTTTCTTGTTTTTCTGTTTGTGTTTAGCCTCTGAAAGCCTTGGTTTCCTGGCTTTCCCCATGGAACATGAACTCCTGGGGTTTGGGGAGGATCCTGTGCCTGGCATGGAAATGGCGCTCGGTCAAGGTTAACTGTTACAGCTTCATGTCAAGAAGTAGGAAGAGAGGGAAGAGAGTAGGAAGACAGGGAAGAGAGGGAAAGAGTCTACCTCCTAAAAGAAGGGGAAGGAGAAGGACTGAAAGCCAGGTTCTATTCCAGAACCTTCCTCCAGCTCAATGGTAGCCTTCAAGCAAGTCTTTCTCAGTCTGTTTACTCCTCTGAAAAGCGAGGTCTGAGATCTCTTCTATCTGGAAAGGCTGGTGAATCTGAACTGTCTATGCTCCAGATGAGTTTCCTATGTCATCACTGTCTACACCTCTTACCTATGCAGAGCTAAGGAGGCCCTCTGGAGGACGCAAGAGGAAAAGACATAAACATGGCGAGGAGATGCCCACAAGTTTCCTCTGCATAAAAACGAGGATAAGACTTTGCAGACTGACTATTATAAAGTAGGGCAAAAACTCAAGGTAAGACGGTGATGTGAATGAGGAAGGGCTTCTTACCTGATGCCACTTAAAAAGTAAGGGGAGCACAACTGAGTTCCTGGCTTTCTGATCAGCCCATGTCAAATGTCTATTATAATATATCAACATTATTACAATGGATAGCCATTGTTACAGTATATGAACATTGTTGTAATATGTGAATGTTGTAGTAATATATTAATCTTGTTATAATGTATAAACATTGTCATCTTTCCTGAGATTTACTCTGAAATAACAATATTTTAATATTTCCCTCTACCTCTCTTTCAATATCTATTTCATAGGCATCTTTGAGAGGCTTCTAAAAAGCTTAGGAAGACAGAGAACTTAATGATTCACTCTTTACTCCTTCATATGCCAAAGTGGTATTGATTCAAAAGGGAGAAAAATGTACTCATCAAAATAAGGAATGTTCATTCATTCATTCAACCAGTATGTACTGACCAGTGACAAATGGATATGCATTTTTCATGCTTTGTTTTCAAATGCCCTTTTAGAAGAATTCAGTCAAATGTTTTTATCTACCTATATTCTCTTAAGCAAGTCCAAGGTATTACCCACCTGTTATTTTAACGGATAAAAATGAAGTGGAGATGGTTAGCATATAGAACAACAAGTATACATCAGGAACTCAAACAGCCTCACCTAACTAGATTTACGTCCGTTTTGCCATGAATTAAACAGGGGTATCATGCCTATTTCCTTTCTGGGATTCAATGAGATAAGAATTTCCCTTGGAGGAGATGTCACTTTACATGCATTTCTAGAGACTTACCATCAGAGAGGAAATACTTTCCTCCAGGTCACAGGAGAAACAAATGGGAAAACAGTTACCTAGTTCTATTACATTTAAGACTAGCTCTGATGGGCTCACACTACCGATCTTGCAAGCATCCTCTCACCCACCCACTCAGTGTCCGCTTCCCAGCCCAAAGGAGGAAGGGAGTGAGTAAGACAGAAGACAATTTTGGAGGGCCATTAAATTTCTGGTGCTTACTTGCAAGCCTACTTTGGAATGGACAAACTGGCTGAGGAGAAAGAGGTAATCCCTTGAATGCGTGGTCACTAGACAGTCATTTGATTTCCATTCATTAGATCAGCAAACATTTACCAAACAATTTCTACATTCTTGGCATTATGCTAGGCACTATAGATACCAGAGTGAATAAATCATATTCCAAACAGATTTTGCAGAATCAGTATCACACAGATCATATTCCCTATTGACAATGCAATTAAGTATAAATCAATAACAAAAAACCCCCAATACCCGTAAATGTATAAAATTTAAAACTCATCACTAAACAAATCATGGACCACAAGAAGTAATCACAATATACCAGAAAATTCTTAGAACTTAATAGCAGTGAAAATGCTACATATCCAAACTTGTAGGACACAGAGAGAAATAGATGGTATTAAATGCTAAATTAGGAAAAAAGAAAGGTTTAAAATTCGTGGGCTAAGCATCCAGCTTAAGAAGTTTGGAAAGGAACAAAGAAATCCAAAAAATTAGAAAGAAGAAGGTAACAACAACAAAAAAAGAGCAGAAATTAACGATGAAATAAAAAGCAAAAAGTGATAAAAGAAATAAGTAGAGAAGATCAATGCAGCAAAATTTGGTTTTTTGAAAATGGCTAATAAAATGAATATGACTTTAGCATTTTCTTAAAAAAAAGCACAATATTATGAATGAAAATAACAAGAGAACTACAGATTCAGCTGAGATTCGAAAGATAATACAAAGAATGTCCCAAAAGATCCAAATCAATCTGAAAACTTAAAAGGACAAATTCTTAGAAAAACATAGCTTTGCAAAACTGATGTAAAAAGGAATAAAAAGTTCTAATAGTCCCATAACTGTTAAGGAAATTATATCAGTACCTAAAAATCTTCACAAAGAAAACAAAAAACAAAAAAACAAGTCGAAAAACAAAAACAAGAGACCCTGATGATCTTAAGGAAAATTCCAATAAACTTTCTATGAATAGATGATTCTAGCCTTCCGAAGAATAGAAACATAGAAAATCTCACTCTACCAAATTAATATGTTGATACCAAACTCAGCAAAATAATTTTTTAAAAAGGAATGTGACAGAGGTTACTTAGTGGCTCAGTTGGTTAAGTGTCTGACTCTTGATTTCAGCTCAGGTCATGATCTCGGGGTGAAGGGATGAACCCCGTGTTGGATTCTGAGCTCAGCTAGGAGTCTGCTGGAGATTCTCTCTCTCCCTCTCCCTCTGCTCCTTCCCCGACTCACACTCTCTAAATAAACAAACAAACAAACAAAATCCTAAATTAAAGAAAAGGAATGTGACAGGTCATTGTAACATATAGACATTGAGGAAAATACCCTAAGCAAATTATTAGCCAAACAAATCCAGCAGTATATTTCAAGCAAATTATACTATATCATGACTAAGTTGGTTATCCTAGGCATGAATGAAAGGATTCCCAACATAAGCAGATTTTTTTAAGCATATAATTATCTCAGTGGTTGTAGAAAAAAAAAATTCATAGAATTTAACACCCACTAATGATTTTTTTTTAAAAAAGAAAGAAAACTCAACAAAACTCATTCTTAATGAGGGGTCATTAAACACAGTCCTTACACCACCAGGAAAAAGACAAGGATGCCCTCTGTCACACCTATATTTATAGCATTATTCTAAAGGAAGCAGCCAGTGCAGTAAGACATGAAAAATATACTAAACGTATAAAAATTACAGAAGAAACAAAACTCCCATTATTCATAGACAGTGTGATTGTCAAAATAACCCAAAAAAGAGTCTACAAAGAACTGGAAATAATAAGAGAGCTTGGCAATCCATCTGAATAAATTCAATATTAAAAAAAAATTGCATTTCCAAAATACTAGCAACAAAAAGGAACACTGAATTTTTTAAAGACACCATTCATATAGCAACAAATAATGTAAGATTCCTAGGAATGAATCTTGGCAAATATGTGCAAGAGTTGTTTGGAGAAAATTATAAAATCTTACTGAAAGATATTAAAGACCTTAAAAAGGGAAGAGACTTGATGTTCAAGGATATAAAGACTCAAAGTATAGGTATCAGTTCTCTTCAAATTTAGCTAAAAACTGAATAAATTGCAACCAAAATCTCAACAGAGTGTTTTTGTTTTTGTTTTAAGGCGCTGGGCCCAAGAATGAAGACATCCCTGAATAAAAAAGTTCAGGAACATGTCTTATTAGATAATAAGACTTATTATAAAGCCATAATAATTAACACTGGGTAGTACTGGTTCACAAATTGTCAGTTTAAAAGAACAGAGAGAACAGAAAAATACAACACAGGTGGGGCACCTGGGTGGCTCAGTCAGTTAAACATCTGACTTTTGATTTTGGCTCAGGTCATGATCTCAGGGTCATGAGATCAAGACTCATGACATGCTCTGCACTGAGTATAGGCTGCTTAAATTCTCTCTCTCTCCTTTGCCCCCTACCCTAAAAAAAATACAACACAGGTGCAGACTTGATAGGTAAAACAGGGGCATTACGAAGTAATGTGGAGAGGGGGAACTATCCAATAAAAGGTGTTGAGGTAACTAGTCATTGTTCATACAGAGAGAAATGAAACTGGATCTGTACATCCCACCATATACACAAATAAATCCAAATGGACTCAAGGGGCGCCTGGGTGGCTCAGTCGTTAAGTGTCTGCCTTCGGCTCAGGTCATGGTCCCAGGGTCCTGGGATCGAGCCCTGCATTGGGCTCCCTGGACAGTGGGAAGCCTGCTTCTCCCTCTCACACTCCCCTGCTTGTGTTCCCTCTCTCGCTGTCTCTCTCTCTCTGTCAAATAAATAAATACAATCTTAAAAAACAAACAATCAAATGGATTCAAGATTTCTATGTGAAAGGCAAAGCCTTAAAACTCTTGAAAGACACTATAAGAAAACATATTTATAATATTTATAATTATTTATAATTGTAGAGTGGAGAAAGATTTCTCAAACAAGCCCTCACAAAAACATGAACTACAAAAGAAAAGATTAATTCAACTACATTAAAATTGGGAATGTCTGTTGCTCAAAAAACACCATAAAGATACTGAAAAGATAAGCCACAAATTGGGAGCAGATATTTACAACTTATACAATTGGAAAAGGACTGGTATCCAGATATATAAAGAATTCATATAAATCACGAGTACAAAAAGGAAAGAGAATTCAATAGAAAAATGAGCAAAAGATAGGATCAATTTCACAAAAGAAGCAACACAAATGGCCAATACATATATTAAAAGATGATTAATAGGGAAACAAATGATAAGATTATGGCTCTGAACTCTGGGAAACAAACTGAGGGTTGCTGGAGAGGAGGTGGGTGGGGTGATGGGGTAACTGGGTGATGGGCATTAAGAAGGGCACTTGAAGTAATGAGCACTGCGTGTTATAAGCAACTGACAAAGAATCACTGACCTCTACCTCTGAAACTATTGATACATTATATGTTAACTAATGGAATTTAAATAAAATTTTTAAAAAGTAAAAAGTAAAAATAAATAACAAATAAAAGATGATTAACCTCATTAGTAGCCTAGGAAATGAAATTAAGAGCACGAGGAATAAAACATTTTACAACTAATAGATCGGCAAAAAATGAATAAGTCTGTCAATACCAAGTGTTGGTGAGACTGTAGATCAAAAGAAACTCCTCATCACTGCTGATTCGTGTGTCAACTGGTGTAACTATTTTGAGAAACAATAAAGCATTATTTTGTGAAGTTGACATTTCCAAACCTTATAGCACAGCTGTATGGCATCCAGAAGAATATTCATAGCATTATTCTATGTAATAAGACTAAAAACAACCCAAATGTCTTTTGACAAAAGAGGGAATCAATACATTGTGCTACAGTATGGTCTCACAGCGAAGAAGCAAAACAAAGCAAAAAATAAACTGCAGCTACACACAACAACAGGAAACAAACACATGAAACAAGCAAGTCTCAGAAGACCTTGGAAGGAAATGTGGGTGGGTGATGGTGGAGAAGCCCGCAGGTTCTTAGGTTGGGTGCTGGCTTCTCCCATGTGCACAGTTAATAAGCTTCTGGCTTACATATGTTATATAATTTTGTGTATATAGCAAATATTGCATAAATCCCTTCCACAATTCAGCTTGTGGTTTACTAAGACAGACTGACAACAGCTATGATACATTCTGATAAATAATGGACCAATTTTTTTTAAATGCCCTGGAAACAATTAGTCCTGTAGATTTTTGTGAAGTTTTTATTTAAATTCCATTGAGTTCGCTTACAATATAATATTAGTTGCAGGTTTACAATATAGCGATTCAACAACTCCAAACGTCAGTTGGTGCCCTCATCACAAGTGCCCCCCTTAATCCCCATCACCTATTTCACCCATCCCCCCACCCACCTCCCTTCTGGTAACCATCCGTTTGTCTCTGTAGTGAAGAGTCTTGGGGGTGCCTGGCTGGCTCAGTCAGTCGAGTGTTCAACTCTTAATCTCAGGGTTCTGAGCTCAAGCCCCACAGTGGGTATAGAGATTACTTCAAAATAAAATCTTTTTTAAAAAAGTTTGTTTCTTGGTTGCCTCTCTAGTCCTGTGCATTTTATAAGAACTAAGGGCTCTAGTGAATCACTACTAATACTGTGAGATAAGCAGGGCTAGAGTTGTTATTCCCATTTTACAGAAGAGAAAACTGAGACTCAGAGAGTTTAATACATTTGTCTAAGGTCACACAGCAGTAGAGGGGCAGAACTAGGGTCAGACCCAAATATCCTGGCCCTGGCCCTGAAGTCTTTCTGTGGATGCTTCTCCCTTAAATACTCATAGGGAAGATTCTAGTCTATTTCTGATACCTCAGTACTGCACTCCTAACATGATACTGGTCTGTTCTCAGAAAAGTGTTATTCAATTGCTCTTAAGATTTTCTTCCTCAGTCAGGGGGCAGTGGTGCATCCCTGAGCCATCACTCCAGTTTCAAAAGCTCTTGGAAGCTATCCTGCACTTTGTAAGTGGCCAATGGGACTTTTTTTAAAGGGGAGAAGTTAATGACTCTATTGAAACACATCTCAAGGAATATATGGCTATGTATAGCTAGGCATCCTACCTACTGAACACCTTCTAACATCACATGTTCTGTATACATTCTCTCCTCTAATCCTCACAGAGAAATTGCTGAGATAAGCATTATCCTCATTTTACAGATAAGAAAGCCAAGGCTGTTCCCAAGATTTACTACAACAAGAGGCCAGGAGATCAAGAAGGACCAATGGCTTTGCACATGTGAGCAGAGGCATTTGGAGGGCACGACCAGTGGGATCACCACGTTAAAATAAAAAGGATCAGAAACACACAAGTACTTTGACGTGGGGTGATGATGATGATTATACATGATAATAATGTACCATTCTTTGTTTTTTATTTTTTGTTTTTCCTAAGGTCAGGATGCAAAGGACAGCAGCACAGAAGATTCAAGCAAGGCACTAGGCATTTCTCAACTCAAGCATCGTAACAGCCTGATATTTCTATAAAGAGGATTCAAGGTATCATCTCCCTAATAACTTTTTTTAAAAAAAAGATTCTATTTATTTATTTGTCAGAGAGAGAGTGAGCACAAACGGGGGGAGTGGCAGAGAGAGGCAGAGGGAGAAGCAGGCTCCCCGCGGAGCAAGGAGCCCGATGCGGGACTCAATGCCAGGACCCTGGGATCGTGACCTGAACTGAAGGCAGACACCCAACCGACTGAGCCACCCAGGTATCCTTCCTTAATAACTTTTAACGAAAGGGAGCGTTAGTTGTCTCTGAGGGGCAGCGTGGGTACCCACGTCCCTGAGAACAGGTGGGTCTCACAGATGACAGTTCAAGTCCCCTTCTTTCCTTACTAGTGATCATCCCCCGGTGTCATGGAAGGGTGCATAGACAACATGTGCAGAACGAGCTGCAGAGCACGTCCTCCGTTATCTGTCACTGTCGGCTCACAACAACTGATGGGTCTTCGGTTTCTTCTGTTTCCACGTGGAAGCCAGGATCCCAGGTACAGCTCTTGCCCATTCAACATGCAAGCTCCCTTCGTGTGGTAACAGCCTCCCAATTTTCCTTCGAGGAACCCCCTTCCTGTGCACACGTTCCAGGTAGCTTTCGATCCACTTCTGGCTCTGGGGTGGGACTTCCCTGTGACATGAGCTTGGTAAATCAAAGCCGCCCGTGTTGCCAGCCATGGTGATGAGCTCAGGGATGGGCACGTGAGCCAGATTGGCTACCAGAGCCTCACCACATCCTTCTGCTGGAGTTCTAGAAATTGAGCCATTCTCTCTGGGTTCCTAAGCAGATAAAACAAAAGCCTGCAGCTGCCAGGGGCTATTTCTTGAGAGAGCCTTCTCTGAGAATGAAGAATCCTAGAAACCTTCGTATTTGGAGGCAGGAGGTAAAGGGAGAAGAAAACCCAAGTCCATATGATATCACTTGAACCCTTGGATCCCACCATGTCTGAGGCTAATTCTATTCGTGGACTTTTCAATTATGAAAAAATAAATGATATGGGCATGTGGGAGGAGTGTACGTGCGTGTGTATGTGTTTTGCTATTTTATTTTTTTGCTTAAACCACTTGGAGCTGGATCTCTGTTACTTGGAACCACAATTAATACACTTAGTGTAATCAAATTGCCCTACAGCTTTATTGAACCACAGTCCTGATACTGGCATTCATTGTCAAAAGCCAGGGCACCAAGAGTAATAGAAAGTGAATGTGTTTCCTAGAAATCTCTGCAGAACACATCAGTCTAAAGTAGCTCTTCCCAACATTTTCCAGGTCGAGGCACACAGAAAATTCTAGAAGTGTGTAAGGCACAATGGGGAGAGCAAAGGTGATTGGTCCAAGGATTCAGGCATCCCAAGTCCCTGCCAACCATCCCAAAAGCTGAAGGGACCAATCCCCAGCCACACCTATCTCCCAGGAGCCGGGTGGGAAGCCTTACTAGAGGAAAGTAAAAGCAGAAAGTGGGGGAACATGCTTCAGAGCAAATCCTCAAGTGAGTCTGCTCTTATCAAAATGAGTGACCCGCCTTATCAGACAGTACATTCTTCTTCCTCCATACACCATTCTGGAACAAAATGCTTTTGCATTATAGCGTTGTTTTTCGAAATCCGCCTGCCAACACCCAGCTGTTTCTGCACAGTCAGGCTTTCTGGGGTGTGCGGCTGCACATTCGTGGGAAGGACCCCTCGCTCTGCTGAAACTGCTTTTGCTCGTTACAGCAGACCCAGACTTGCAGCCAAGAAACAAGGGGACAGAAGGTCACTGGCTTCGGGGTGGAGGGAGGAGTATCCATAGAGCTGGGCCAAAAGAATGCCATTATTCAAGAAATGATTGAAGAGTTTCTTCAAGACTGGCCAAAGGAGTCATTCTCTTTGAACTCTGGGGGTTTGAGAATGCTGAGCGCCCAGCCTGCAGATTCCTCCGTTGACCCATTGTGGTCAGACAAAGATAGAAGGGTGGAAAGAGCTTCTTTTCTTTATAAATCCAGGAGCTTGACTTTGCCGATGAGTACACAGAACCCAAGGAAAGGCATGCTGCTGTTGCTGTTGTATTAAGAGCAACATCTTTCTGTTTATCCAGCACTTATTACCCAACTGTCTTGGACAGCTGACCCACCAACAAGATCAACAAACATCACTGAACCGGCCCTCTATGCAAGACAGGAAGTAAGGAGTATGAGACAGATACAAAGATGCCTAAGACATGAGGCTTTACTATGTAGGGAACACAGACACATTTCTAATTAGGTCTAAGGTAGATGATGATAAATGCCCCAACAGAGGTACAAACAGTGTTCTGGGAACTCAAGGCAGGCTGGGAGGAACTTGCAATGGGCTTGGGATGGATGGGGTGGTAGAAGAAATCATGTATGGGCTGGTCGTTAAGGACAGGAAAAAAGAGTGGCAGGGGCGCCTGGGTGGCTCAGTTGGTTGGGCTGCTGCCTTCAGCTCAGGTCACGATCTCGGGCTCCTGGGATCAAGCCCCGTTTTGGGGGGGGTTCCCCACTCAGCAGGGAGTCTGCTTCTCCCTCTCCTTCTGCCCCTCCCCCGAGTCATGCTCGCTCCTTCACACAAACACATGCTCCCTCTCCCTCTCAGATAAATAAAATCTTTAAAAAAGAAAAGAAAGGAGGAAAGAAAGAAAAAGAGAGGAAAGAAAGAAAGAGAAAAGAAAGGAAAGAAAGAAAAAAAGAAAAGATAAGAAAAGGAGAAAAGAATGGCATTCCAGGGGTCTCTGCCCTCCAAGGGTCCTGCAGAAGGAACAGGACTCTGTCATGTTATGGGCTGAACTATATCCCCCCAGAATTCATATTTTAAAGTCAGTTGTGTCCCTCAAGATTCATATACCAAAGTCATAACCCCTAGTGCCTCAGAATGTGACCAGTTGCAGAGACAGGGTCTTTAAAAAAGTAATTAAGTTAAAATGAGGTCATGAGGTGGGTCTTAATCCACTGTGACTGGTATCCTCATACGAAGGGGAAATTCAGACACAGAGATACACATAGAGAGAAGATGACAGGAAGATAGTCGTCTCTAAGCCAAAGAGAGAAACCTGGAACAGATCCCTCCCTCACAGTCCAAAGAATGATCCAACTCTACGGACACCTCGATCAGACTTGACACATGTCTAGCCTCCAGAACCGTGAGAAAGAAATGTCTGTTGCTTAAATCTCCCAGTCCGTGGTACTTGCTATGGCCACCCAAGAACATTCTCTCATTTTGTGTGCTTCCCCTGTCCCTGAACATCTCCCATGCTGGAGACTGCCCCCCAGCCTCCCAAAGGGAACTGGACTGCCTCGCCCTCCTCCCTCCCCTAAGTGGTCTCAGGGTTCTTGTTGATGAGACCCTATTACTGTCCATGTGGTTCACTGCGCTTGATTCTAGAACCCCACACACTCTTCGTGGTCAGTAGGCCGCACTGGAATGTGATCCTGGCAAGCCTCCCTCCTCATGAGAGCTAAAAGCCAAGTTGTACTATCTACTGTTGTCTTAATACTTTTTGTTTGATTAACCCCGTTGTGGCTTGTCTGCCTGCTGAAGGACCAGGGTTTCCTGCCTTTTTATCCCCTCCACCATCTTCAGAAGGAGATAATGCTAGCAGATAAATCTGTTCTATTTACAACTCTTTATGGAGCTTAAATGTGGAAAGAACAGAGATCTATGACTTACAAAGAAGATTAAGTATGGCATATCCATGTAGCTGGGTTGGGGGCAAATTTTTGTGAAACCAGACTCTGGTTAAGGTTGCTGAGACCTGGGTGCCTGGGTGGCTCAGTCGTTAAGCCTTTGGCTTAGGTCATGATCCCAGGGTCCTAGGATCAAGCCCCGCATCAGGCTCCCTGCTCAGCGGGAGCCTGCTTCTCCCTCTCGCACTCCCCCTGCTTGTGTTCCCTCTCTCGCTGTATCTCTTTCTGTCAAACAAATAAAATCCTAAAAAAAAAAAAGGTTGCTGAGGCCTCTGCCATGAGCTCATTTTAAAAAAAGAGTTCATTTTGTGCCCTCACTCACCTTATCCTGACAAGCACTAGCCTGACCAAACTGCTTAGAATATCAAAGTGAACACAGGCAACCAAATTAGAGATCCTGCCTTATTCATTTGTTATCCCCAGTACCTCAGCACATGTGACTACCTAAACCAACCTCAGAGATCACCCACCTCTTAAAGGAGATGAAACCCACAGAGAAGTGACCTGCCCAAGGTCACTCAGCTTCCAAACCCAGCCTCTTTCTGCAGCTAAGCACTGTTTCCTGGGATTAGGAACCCAGAGACCTTGGGCTTTATCCCAGCTCTGCAAATGACCTGAGAGAGGAGATCCTGGGCAATTTACATCTCATCCCTGGTCTCCCGGTTTCCCAACTGAACCATAAATGTCCCTTCTCTGTGTAGTCTTTGTTGACTCCCTTGAGCAGAATTAGTTGCACCCACAATACACAGTCCAGGATGGCCATGCGGTGCCCCCCACCAAGAATTGGCAACCTGCCCCCCAAACACACCCACACACCTACCCATATACACTCTACTTCCTATGGGTCCTTGAAAGAGCCCTGCCCCCAGCTGGAGGATGAAGTGTCAGCCAGCTGGGCCCAAGGTACCCTCGGTACTCCCCGGGTCCCAGCAATACCTTCGGGGAGTCTATAACCACCTCAGATCTCATCTCCAGCTCCCCTTGCCAGCAAAGATCAAATTTTACAGTGAAAACCCAATTCCAATCTGGCAACATCTCAACTTTGTTCTTTTGAAACTAAAGGGTAGGAGGAGGCCTCAGACACTTGAGGGTTCTGAAAGTACCAGTTTGGGAATTATGAGAAGTGTTCTGTGCAAATCAATCATAAAATTTTAATTCACTTACTCAGCAAGTTCCCAAGAGGCTCACAGCTGTGGCGCCTTGGCTGGGGCCCATCGTTTGTGAGAACATGGCGCTGACGAGCCCAAGATCAAGGTTTCTTCCCTTTGTGCCAATCTGCTCGTCACAGAAGAAAGCCCAAGCCACAGTCAGAGCCTGCTCTCCCTCACTCAGCCTCACCATGGCTTGCTCTCCTGTAATTTGCCTCCAGAAAGAAGAGGGAGGATATGTGGGCTCTTCCCCACCTGACAACAGGTGAGCTGAGCGTCAAGGGTTAAGCACAGCCCCAACAGGGGCAGACTCAGGCACCCACACATGGCTGGATGTCCTGTGGCTTTCGGCTGGATTTCTGACAACCCTCCTTGAGCCCAGAGAATCCAATTCATTCACTTGGGATTTTAATCGTCCACAAGCAATCTGTACTAAAAATTCATATTGACTTTTAGAAAAAGCTCAAGCAAGAAAAAGTTAGATAAAAAGGTAACAGAAGAGAAGCGATCAGACTGAGTCACTCCCAGGGTTTCTGTCAATGTTTGACTTTCTTCCTTCTTAGCTGTGGGATGGTTATAAAGCAAGGAGTCCTAACTGTGTCTTCAGGCAACACTCACTTAACAAATATTTATCAAGCACCAATGATGGGCCGGGTACTGGGGGTACAGCAGAAACAAAATAAGAGGTGGGACAGATAATGAAGCAATAAATATAGCCTGACACAGGAACAACTTACATGTCCATCAGCGGATGAACGGACAAAGAAGATGTGAAATATATATATATATATATATATATATATATGTATGGGAATATTACTCAGCCACAAAAAAAAAGAAATCTTGCCATTTACAACAACATAGAAGAGGGTGAAGGTATTATGCCAAATGAGATTAGTCAGAGAAAGACGAATACCACATGATCTCACTTCTATGTGGAATCTAAAAAAAAAACAAACCTAAGTTCATAGAAACAGAGAACGGATTGGTGGTTGCCAGTGTCAGGGGATGGGCAAAATGGGTAAAGGGGTCAAAAGGTTCAAAGTTCCAGTTACGAAATAAGTAAGTCCTGGGGAGGTCGTGGCAGGGTGGTGACTACAGATAACACAGCCTTGCATATCTGAAAGCTGCTAAGAGAGTAGTTCTTAAAAATTCCTGTCACCAGAAAGAAATGTTGTAACTGTGTTGCGATGGGTGTTAACTAGACATGGGGATACAATATACACAAATACGGAATCATTATGCTGCATACCTAAAATTCATATCATGTCAATTATACCTCAACAGAAATTAATTAATTAAAAGATAGTTATCAATCAGTGGTTCTCAAAGTGTGGCCCCAGACCAGAAGCATTAGCATCACTTGAAAGCCCAGGCCGCCACTCAAACCTACTAAATCAGTAGACGTGGGACCCAGCAATCTGTTCAAAGTCTTCCAGATGATTTTGCACACACTCAGGTGTGTGACAGATAATAATGATAAGGGCTGTGATGGAGAGTGAATGCAGGGTTACTTTGGACACAGCGGTCAAGGAAAGGCTCTTTTAGAAGATGACCTATAAACTGAGCTGAAACCTGAAAAGAGAATGAGCAGGAATGTGAAGAGCCAGAAGAGAGTTCCAACACAGGAAACAGCAAGTGCAAAGGCCCTGAGGTAGGGAAGAGCCTGATATGTTTAAGGAAGAGAAAGGAGGGCCAGTGTAGCCTATAAATAACAAAGAACAACCTGTCCAAAGAAGACAACAGATGGCCGACACATGAAAAGATGCTCAACATCGCTCACGATCAGGGAAATGCACGTCACAACCACAGTGAGAGATCACCTCATACCTGTCAGAATGGCTAAAATCAACAACACAGTAAACAACAGGTGCTGGCGAGGATGTGGAGAAAGGGAAACCCTTGGGGCGCCTGGGTGGCTCAGTTGTTAAGTGTCTGCCTTCGGCTCAGGTCATGATCCCAGGGTCCTGAGATTGAGCCCCGCATCGGGCTGCCCGCTCAGCAGAAAGCCTTCTTCTCCTTCTCACACTTCCCTTGCTTGTGTTTCCTCTCTTCCTGTCTCTCTCTGTGTCAAATAAATAAAATCTTTAAAAAAAAAAAAAAGAAAGAAAGAAAAAGAAAGGGAAACCCTCATGTGCTGTTGGGAATGCAAACTGGGGCAGCCACTCTGGAAAACAGTATGGAGATTTCTCAAAATGTTGAAAATGGAATTACCACAGGATCCAGCAATTACACTGCTAGGTATTTACACAAAGAATACAAAACTACAGATTCGAAGGGATTCATATACCCCAATGTTCATAGCAGCAGTATCTACAAAAGCCAAATTATGGAAACAGCCTGAATGTCCACTGACTGATGAATGGATAAAGCAGATGTGGTATATATATACAATGGAATAAAACTCAGCCATAAAAAGGAATGAAATCCTGCAATTTGCCACAACATGGATGGGTTTAGAGAGTATAATGCTAAGCAAAATAAGTCAGTCAAAGACAAACACCATACGATTTCACTCCTGTGTAGAATTCAAGAAACGAAACAAATGAATAAAGTGGGGGAGGGGAGAGAAAGAGGCAAACCAAGGAACGGACTCTTAACTCTAGAGAACAAACTGATGGTTCGGGGGGGGGGGGGGGGGGGGGGGGGGAANGGGTGATAGAAACTAAGGAGGGCACTTGTGAGGAGCCCTGGGGGATGTATGGAAGTGCTGAACCCCTATTTGTACACCTGAAACTAACATCACCCTGGATGTCAACTAACTGGGATTTAAATTTAAAACAAACAAACAAAACAAAGAGCATCTGGGGCATCTTATGGGAGGAGCAGGGTCTGAAAGTCAGCAAGCCCACACTCTGGTCGGCCTCTCCCACAGACGAAGGGAGGGGTACTGGAGACAGTCACAGAACCTTTCCGAGTATTCTGTAAAACAGGGAAAACAATCCTGAGCCTGCCTACTGAGCAGTTCGAGAATTCAGTGAGTGAGTGAGTGGATGGGAAAGCATCTGGAAAAGCAAGAGGCAGTGTTCAAGTGGGAATTATCACATTTAAGGGAGTCGATTAAGGATATAACCTCAGGATCCAGCCTCCCACAGCAAGAAGCCAACCTGGTCCCTGGCCAACGCCTGCTCTCTGGAGCTAAGTAAGATCGAGATGGTTCTCTAACAAGGGTCTGTGTCGGAGGGCTGAGGTGAGGGATTTCCCAGAAAGGCCTGATTGTGAAACTCTTACATCTTCACCCCACTGGTCAATCTAAGAGGATGCCTGGCTTCATGAGGAGCTTGTGTTTTACTCCAGCTGCTTGCAAACTCGCCCCAGGTGTTACAAAGACACTGCCAGACTTCCCACGGAACGGGGCCACAGGCTATCATCACAGTCAGAGCCAATTTCATCGCCATCCCTGGATGCCCCTTTTCTGGAGGGACTTGGAGAAGAGCTCACCTCGACCTCCTGCTACAGGAAGGCTCCAACCAGGACTCTGAGAACATGGAGGTGATTGCATTAAGAGATGGCCCAGTAATGAGTCCCCCCCTCTGCGGAGCTTAGGCTAAATGCAAAATCGCTGCCTCAAGCAGAAAATACTGTCTCCAGAATCTACCTGCTTCCAGAAGCTACTCTCCACCTCATTGTTATAAGTAAGCACTTCCTTAGCCAGAGTGATCAGAGCTGGAGAGAGACACTGGTCCAGGCCTTCTCGTACAGATGGGGAAACGGAGCCCAGAAAGAGAACGGACAGAGCTGCCATCACCCACGGAACTTGTGGCAGGACTAGGATCAGACGTAGACCCCAGACCACTGGGCACCTCAACCAAGAAGCTTCTTCAAACAGAAGCCACACCCCTTCCCCACTCAAAAACCTGTGTTCGTAGAACAAAGCCCAAGCCATTGGCATGACATTCAAGGCCCCCACAATCTAGTTCCTGCCAACTTTCTCAGCCTTATCTCACCTTCTAGGCCTGCCCCACCCCCAGCCCATGTCCACGCTGCAGCCACGCACTGGGTATCAAGAATGGGCAGGTGACCAAGGCTGGCCCTCACCAGTATTCCTGCCTCTCTGTCTGGATCCATGCTGTTTCCTCAACCCAGAAAGCCCTTTCCCATCTCCCACGTGAAAACCCTACTCAATCCTCCAAAAATTCTCCTAAAGGGCATCACACCCATTCCCAGAGCAGAATTCCTATTCCTGGTGGGCACTCCTCCAGCACCTCTCATGCCCTTGGGCTCATGTAACAATTCTCATGGGTTATGGACCTCCCCCCCTGCAATCCCCGCTCACCTCCACTCAGCTGTGAGATCCTGAGGGCAGATTGAAGTCTTATTAATCTTTGCATCCTCTCTGAGCACTTGGCAGTGCCCAACCCAGAGAAGTGCTCAGTGACTATCTGTTTAATCAAAGGAATGTACAGTTGTGTCGCACCTGTCCTTACGGAAGATTTCCGTGACCCCCAGCCAGGGCCAACCTGCTTTTGATGTCGTCCCATGACACTGGGCGATAATTAACTAGCACGTGTTGGGCTCCCTCTTTCCTAACCCACTGCCATCCCACCCCAACTCCTGGCCAGAGTATGCACTCCCCAGGGCGGTGATGGTGCCTGATGGGTCTTGGGTTGCACAGCACAGATCCCAGCACATAAATGATACATGAATGAATAAAGTCCATTAGTGATAAACCTAACCTATTTGGACAACTGAGACAGAACCGATTTCCCTTGCTCATCGGAATCCTATACATACAATTCACCGTGTCAGGTTTTCCGCTTGTTCCACAAATATTTATCAGGCGCGACAAATACAACAAGTTCCTGCTGGATAGAGGATGGATAGAGGATTAAATAAATAACTCCAAATGTCTATGTATCATAGTTACAGGGCATGAGCCAGAGGACACAGGACGGGATGCTGCGGTCACTGCTAAGTTCGCCCTGAGTTCATCACTCGCCCTAGTGGCCCTGTCCCATCCTGTTTCATTGTTGTCACAGGGGCCCCAGCAGAGATGGCCACCCCTCACCCAGCTCAGATGCAGAAAACAGATGACCTGTCTTTCTCCCCACTGGGAATGAAGCAGAGTCGGGTTTTTTGTGTCTTTGCATTGCTTAATATAATCTCCCCTAAATTATTATCCCCTGCTTCCCATGGGAACTGTTGAAGATGCCAATTTCATACTGATTCCGGATGCAAAGTCTGTTCTGTCTGACCTCATTGATTCCTGGGGGATGTGTTGAGACCTGTGAAATATGCGAAAGCTCATGAATCAACTCCGGCTGGCGCTCTGCAAATGTCTTAGTTTGAGGGAAAATCAGACGGATCTGACGATTCCCCTGAGCCTCGCTGCTTCCCCAGCCCTGATCCGCCCACTGTCCCCTGGAGTCTGTGGATGCTGGCTGCCTGGGGCAGGGCCCAGCACTGGCTGTCCCCATCTCCCCTCCGGCCTGGCTCCGACGAGCCGGAGGAGAATGGGAGGTCAGTCCTTGACATCCAGTCTGATGTCTGAGGCCCTCTGGAGGGAAGGAATCCTGTGAATGTCCTCTCCCTGCCAGCCCCCAAGGAGATGGCCTCAAGACCCCTCCCCAAGCATGCTCCTTTCCTTCCAAGACAAACAGGAGCCTTGGGCTCAGGGGGTGTGCTTGAGTGAGCGATGAGAGGTTGAATTAGGAAATGAGTGAGGGCTCCTCTCTCATTGCTTGGGTTTAACAGTGCTCACACTCCCTTTCCCTCCACTCATTCATTCATTCATTCATTCATTCATTCATTCGACAATCATTTATTGAGAGCCCACTCTGCCAGATGCTGTAAATCAACAATGGATGCTGGGGCCATGTCTGGAGCCAAGAAACCTTAGAGCCCCCTCCAGACACCCCACCCACGGCCCCAACCCCCTACACCCACATCTTCAGGAGGGCACATGGACACCTGCCTGCCCTCTGCCACACACCTGGGGGCTGCCCAGAAGCCATCAAGAAGGAGGACAGGTGGCCTGCTGGGGAACGTTGTCTGATGAGGGCTTGGCCCAGCCCACCAGCACTGCCCCAGTCACAGCCTACCAGCCAGTGTGGTTTGGAGTCCACCTTTCTGTCTGTGTGTCCACGTGTCCAGGGAAGCCGGCAGCCAAAGAGAGAGAAGAACCCATGTACCCATGTCACTCCTCCTTGGCACTCCCAAGCTGAGAAGGCCCCAGAGAAAGGATCAGAGGCAGCCTGTCTGGCTGAGTGGGGTCAGAGTGGAGAGGGGGAGATGTATCAGTGGTCACAGTCTGAAAGGCAGTCCCTCTCCATCTCCCTCCTCTTCAACTCTCCCTCCCCAAACGTCCCCACCTGGGATAAGCAGCCCCGTGTCTCCCCCTGTGACCTGGGAAGGATTGGTAAGATGTGAAGCCAACAGAGCTGCCGTTCCTGCGGGCAGAGCAGAGGGTGAGGGAGTGACAGCAATGACTTGTTTAGGGAGTGCGCACCTGACTATGGGACACTCCACATTCTTTTGGTAAGCTTCAAAACAACCCCACGACAAAGGTGTTATTATCCCATCTTGTACATGGGACCCTCAAAGGGTATAACACCCTGAGCCCAGCAACTGTGCAAAGATGGGATTTGAATCCCAAATGTCTGAATCTACAGCCCATGCTCTTCCCCCCCACATCTTACTAACTCCCACTGCTCTTCGGCCTGATGACCTCTTCCCCCAGGTCCTTTGAGAAAATAAAGATCTCCTTTCTTTCCCTAACAGCAGGTATTATAACTTGAGCCTCTCGGACGATATTTACATGAGGTTGTTGTCAACAACATTAAATCCAATTACTAATGTATTCTTGTACTCACATGCGTACTCTCTATAAAACTAATACTTAGCATTTCCTATGTTATTTTTACTTCTTTATCTCATTTAATCCATTTCTGATAGCACAAAGAGCTCCCAAATCACTCTGTTTCTTGCATCATGCTGGAGCGGGGGCAGAAGTCATAGATGTCCTTGCAACACCAGGCACACAAGCCGTGGAGAACATCTACGGAAGCTGCCAACACAGGTACGGAACCTATGCAAGTGGTTCTGTTCTAGAGTTGGCCAGTGGTGTACTCAATCCATTTCCATCAAAAGGACATTAGAGAAGAAATCTACCACTAGCCTTGAGGACAAAAGAGAAGACACGATCACCTTCTACCATTTCAACGCGCTTGGAAGCATCACGTCTCCACGGAAGCACCACAGCAAGCACCTCCCACTCGTTTCAAACATACATGGCTGCAAAGTCCAATCAGCCCTGGCCCTGACAGGTAACGGTGCCCTCCTGCCCTCCAGCAGGCCCTCTCCGCAGAGCCGATCATACACCCACCTTAGCCACAACCGTCAAGAGCAGAGCTGAATCATCCCGCTGTTGAATGTTCACACTTGCTCCATTCTCTTGCAACACCACTCGCTTGTCACACACAACTGGCTAATTCCAGAATGGAACATAATTGAAAGAAACAGGACCAGACCAAGGAACATAAGGTGAGAGCCAAGAAAAATTTGTAGGTCGCTGAGAAAATTGCTATGCCAGGCTCTGGGGATGTGCCTACTTCACAAAGGCACCAAGGGCTAGGCGGGTCCCATAGTGGGTGCCCACCCAGCGCGGGGGACAGTCGGCGCACTGGCACCTCCTCACCACTGTAGACCGGGGCCGGTTCCCAAAGGCAGCTGCAGCTGTGGGTGGGAGGGACTTCCTCATGCACGGAGGACAGACACAGTCCTGGCAGATGTCCTTGAGCCCGTGTGCTGGTTGAAACCCAGACGTCGAGAAGGCCCATGTCACTGAGCAATCCAGATGAGAACACATGATCGGAAAACCCAGACTGTCTTCCTAAGGACTGGGAAGATTTAGAAAAGCAGAACATTCTTGACTTGGAGGAGACCCAAGAGATCATCTCCTCCAGGGAATTTAAGCCTTTGGTGTGCACGCCATGAACCCGTTCTATAGATGGATGAAGTCCATGGACCCCTTCTCAGAAGAACGCTTTGAATTGCATGGAATTAAATTCACAGGATTGCCAAGGAGACCCATTATATTAAAAGGCAGTTAACAAAATAGTTTTAAAACAAACGTGTAATGTAGGAATATATATGCTTCCTTATCAGCGCATTACATAACAAGATGGAACAGCAGCTTACTTACGATCTTGTTCAATTCGGAAGTAGCGATTAGTGAGAATGATATTTATAATATGCCAAATACTGCAAGACACTTGAAAGTAACTGTTACAGCTGTACCGTGGTGTATAAATATCTGTGTTTCTCATGTGAATACTGTCACAGGGACCGCTAAGAGTCATACAGCTTATTGCCTACATAACGGACAACAATGACATATTTCACTAGACATTAATGGGGAAAAAAACGTGACAATGGATCCCCTGAATTCTAGCCACAGACCCCAAATTAAGACCCTTACTATCCTCCTATCCCAAGGGACTTTCTTATGCCTCACAGCTAATAAATAGCAAATCTATTCAGTTCTTCTCAATGTCCTATCTGGTCTCTTTCCCAACCGGTCTGCCTCACTTTAGGCTTACAAAAAAATGGGGGGGAGGGTGAGGTGATTTTGTTTTTAAACAAAAATAATACATCCTTCTAATAGATTCAAACAACATGAGAATTACATTTTAAAAATTAAGTTTTAATGTTTATTTTTTTAAAGTTTTTATTTATTTATTTTAGTAATCTCTACCCCCAACATGGGGCTCTAACTCATGACCTCGAGGTCAAGAGTCACATGCTCTACTGACTGAGCCAGCCAGGTGCCCCTAATATTTCTTTAAATGCAGTTCTATCTAAGAAGAGACAGATGGACTACAGCCTTGCTTAGAAAGTGTGGTTCTGGGACCAGGAGCATCGCGTCACTGGGGAGCTTGTGAGGAATCTGGAACCTCAGGCTGCACTGCAGATCTGCTGACACAGAGCCTGCATTTCCCCGGGAGAAGAGCTGCCCTGACACTTCCCGGAGTCCCTTCTCTGCTAAGGTCTCCTTGGAGACCCCTAACGCCAACCAGGGGCTAGAATCCAACCCTCAACCCTCCAAAAGTCATGCGTTATTAAACCCGTGGGGGGCAAAGAAGTTTCCAGGTGCTCCTGTCCCTGCCTTATCTGCTGGGAACAAATGTCAGGCTGGAATGACTTCTCACTATTTTGTTTCACAGTTTAAATAAACCCAGGCTTTGCTGGCATCTCGAAGCAGAATCTGACTGAAATCTCATGAGGGGCGGAACTGGGCAACATCCTGAAAAGTCTGTGAGGTGGGTGTGTACCAAACTCAGTTTTAGGTCATTTTAAGAGTTTTAAAGAATGAGGCTTTCAGTACATTTTCAGGCTCTATGAGTCTTTCTACAGGTTGTCATTGCAAGACCCTAGAGTCTTTCCTGATGAAGAGTTTCTGTGGGATACTCCAGGCAGACACTGGACAAGGTATTTTCCCACGTTCTCTGTGAGTTAGACATTGTTATGCCCATTTTACAGATGAGGAAAGTGAGACCCAAGGCTCACAGCCAGGAAGTGGCCAAACCAGGGTGGGAATCAAGGCTGGTCTGACGTCCAAGTTCCAGCCCTCTCTACTCCAGAATGCACGGCCTTCCCATCTCTGCCTTCTCTTCGCCATCTCAGGGATCCATCTCAGGCCACCTAATATTTCAGCTGTTTTTGTGTCTAATCTCTCTTCCTTGATGGTGAGCTCGGGAGAGAGTCCCATGGCCATGCCTAGACACTCTGCCCTCCCCCACCCCCACCCTGTGCCCAGGCCAGAGCCTGGCACCAACAGGCACTTGGTTTCCATTGGTTACATTCAACAGTGGTTGAATAAAAATCGGCTGGCTTTCAGGAGGAATAACTCAAGAGAAAGCCTCAGGCCAGCACCACCCACCTTCCAGAAGGATCCATATGTGTGCCTACCTGACTGCTGAAATGCTTTGATGAATGACAAGTCCCCGGGGCCAGGAAGGAGAATAAAGGCATTGCTCGTAATTTCACAAATGACCAGAAGAGCATCTGCAGTCCCCGGGCCTTAGTAAAAGACTGCTTGCTCAACCACAGAACATTGCATGAACAGTTGTCACTGGTGGATTCCCTAAATTTGCCACTAAGCCAAGTTGACTGGCAAAGCCAGAACTAAGAAAGTCTACCCAGAGAGGTGACAGTTGAGCCCTAAAGGGGACAACACTTATATACAAGTGACATCCACATGCAGTGACCTTGGCCAAAGGTGCTGTTCTTAATGGCAGTGTGCTATGATAGGAAGGTTCCTGAGTTGGGGTTCAAACAATGGGTGCTCCAGCTCCTCAGCTCAGCTCCCCTCCTCCTGAGCCTTCAGCACTCACACTGTTAAGCCTATAGCATCCTGCTTCTGCGAGATCTTTTGGCCAGCTCAGACCCCTTGGTATGAGTTTGATTTTACCTTTGTCTGTGTTTTGGGTGCATCTAAGTGGGTAAGACTTCCCTGGAGCAGCCCTTTCCTCCTTGACAACTAACCATGTCCATCTGGCTCTCCATTGCCAGAGAAGCTGGCCACCGATCTCCTATGGGTCCAGGATCTGGAGGGCACATCCTAATCAGCCTTGAGTCCCACCACCCTCGTGGAGGTGGCCCTAGGGCTGAGCACCCACCAGCCAAGATGTCAGTTTTCTAGATGACACAAAACTTTCTTGGCTCATGGGCTGTATCTCTTGGGTCACCACTCACTCTGTAAATGTCCCAGGTGACCCCAATTTTTATCTAGGGCTTGGCGGATCTCAAACCTGAGGCTGAATTTTCTTCCAAAAGGAGCAGGGTCTAGTCACCTCCAAAGCAGAACCCACAACAGAGAATTCGAGAAGGAAACTTAGGGGTACCGGGGACCTGTGCACTGAGCCTGACCCTGCCGGGCCTGCAGAGATGGGCCACAGTCTAATTTGGACACAAGCGAGGAAACTGCTTCTTTGAAACTGGGTCCAAAACTCAGAAAAAGGAAGCCACATTGAAAATGTCCATTTGCTTCTTTAAGCAGATTGTCTTAAAGTTCATGAGGAGAAAGCAAGGCATGAAGAGGACAAAAGAGCAAGGGTGTTTTCTATGAAGGAGTATGCCAAAAAATTAAATTTGAAGTGGATCAGGTCTCTAGATCTAGCTATTACCAGTTTACAGAAAAACAGAAGACATGAAGGAATATGTTAAATACCACCCCCAAAAACGTGATCAGCAAAATCCCAAATGTAAGGAATTCAAAGGACAAACAACTCCACCTCGTCCACAAGTATGTGGCAAGAGAAACAAAAAAGATTAAGAGAAATTTAAGAGACTTGTCAACAAAATGCAATTTGTAGACCTTATTTAGATCTGATTCTAACAAGCCAACAGGGGAAAAAAAAGAAGACATTTATGATATGATCAGGGAGATCTGAACACCACCTGGATATTTAACGATAAACAGGAATTATTGTTGATTTTTGCAGGTTTGATAATGGTGTTGGGACTATTTTTTTAAAAGAATCTTTATCTCTTGGAGATACATTCTGAATTATTTAAGTATAAAATTATATGATGCCTGAGATTTGCTTTAATTAATCCACTGGGGGAAGGTAAAGGACAAGCAAGGCTGGGTCTGGGCTGATAATCACAGCAACTGAGTGATAAGTAGGTAGTGTTTGTTATGTTCTCCACTTTTGTCTAGGTTCAGAATTTTACAGGACAAAAATGCTAATTACCAAAAAAGAAAAAAAAAAAAGGCAAGAGAAGGCCGTTGTGTTTAATCAGGGCTCCAACACAGACTCTCTCGGAGGCTTTGAACAAACCTTAAACTTGCTAAGCCTCATCCAGAGCCTGATGGGTTCAAATCCTGGCTCATCCCCATTCGCTTTGGCCAGATTTCCTAACCTCTCCAAATGGCTCTGGCTCCGGGTCCTTACCAGTATAACAGGAATAATGATAGTCCTACCACGCAGGGTCGCCTTGAGGAGCAAGCATGCTAATTCACATGTAAATATCCTGGCACCCAGCCTTGTGGAAGCGTTTGCTCTTAATACCACTGCTGTCATCTCTCTTGTTCATTAGTTTCATCTTGATGGGGAGGAGGAGAAGACTCCTTTGGAGAGGCTGTCCTCCCTCCTAGGACACCCAAATTTCAGAAATGTTTCCCAGTTCTTCCCGATCACATATTGCTGGTTCCACGCTTCCTCCACAAGCTCAGACCTACATTCTCCTCCTCCAGGTGGTGAGAAACCTGTGCTCACCTCCTCCTCCTTTATTAACAATGTCCCCTCCTGGTGCCTTCCCCTCTTCGGCCATCTCTGCGCCTAGCTTCCCTTCTGCCTGTTCTCAAGCCCACCTCTTGCATCCTTGTTCCTGGAGGGAACAGTGGGTGGAAGCAGACTCCCTTCCTCGTCCCTTCTCTTGCCCCTCCCCTGTGACGCCACCTCTTACAATGCCCAGAAGGACCTCTGTACGTCAGGAAACTGTGGGGTGCAGGGAAGGGAAGTTAGAAAGAACTCACGACTTATGAATGCATAATGCTGAACTTTTTGGAAATGGATGGGCCCGGTGCCAGGCCTCACTAGGGTTCCTTAATTCTATTCTTCTTACAAAAGGGCCATTATGAAGGCTTTGCATCTCCCGTGTGACAGGTTGGAAGCAGTAAAACTACATGACGTCACAGAGACCAGGAGATGAATAGGTTTCCCAGCCCCGTCCTTATTCTCAAGGGCCCTGGGATACCGGAAAGAAGTCTATGGGAGGGAGGGAGCTGCTTCAGGGAGCCGTGCAGTAGTTCCCAGCTGTTCCCCAAAAGGGCCTGTGGATGGCCCCTGATAGCAGGCAGAGCACCCTGAGGCTCCCCCACCCCCTGAAATCCCGGAGCATCTAGATGGATTATCACACCCGCATCCTCACTTCCAGTCATGCACTCGGCCCATCCAGCCCCACAGGACATCCTGGAAGAGGAGTGCCACCCCAATCTCTCTCTTTTTTTTTAAAGATTATTTATTTATTTATTTATTTATTTATTTATTTATTTATTTATTTCAGGGAGAGAGAGAGCGATTGAGAGCACGAGCAGGGAGGAGGCACAGAGGGAGAGGGAGAAGCATACTCCCCACTGAGCAGGGAGCTCGACACGGGGCTCGATCCAAGGACCCCGGAATCATGACCCGAGCCGAAGGCAGACGCTTAAATGACTGAGCCACCCAGGCGCCCCCCAAACTCTCCTTCTCTGCATTTCTTTTGGGGATCATTTCTTTTCTACCAGACAAGAAAGGTCATGCGGCCGAGTTAGGAAGGTAGATACTGGTAGTCAGGCCAGGGCCTCCCATCCTACCTCTGCCATTACTAACTCGTTGGAGTCCATGTTCCCTTTCCTAGAAGACGAGGAAGTGGAAGTTCAGTTGGTCAGTCCCTTCCAGTTACAGCAGGCTGGCGGCTCGTTACAAGGAAGTGCGCTACCTCCCTCTCCGCCAAGCTGCGTCCACGGCTTGACTGGACCTCACACTCCTTGCCTTTGCCCAGTCATCCATATTCAGAGTGACCATCCACCAGCTCTCCCCTCCCTCCCCGCCTCTCCTTCTCCCTCCCTCTCTTCCTCCTTTCCTCCCGCACCTCTCTCTGTCTCTCTCTCTCTGTCACACACACACACACACACACACACACACACCATGTCCCTTGTGACCGGTAAGAATGGAGAAGTTTGGGTCCAGGTGCATCCAATTTCCCCTTGCAGCTCTGAAGGACACTTGTTTGCATACTATTTCCTTGCATCCAGATGGAAATGCACACTCATTTCCATGAACATAAAGAAGACATTATGAAATAACCAACCCAGCCTCTCTAACAGCTCAATGCTTCAGAGCCCTGAAATGAGACCAACAAAAACCTCACTAAGTACACCAGCAGTCTCCAGAACTTTCGGGGTAGGGAAGTATCAGAACTTCAATGCACATTAATTTTTATCACATCTTCTAAAATGTTCTAGTTTTGAATGTATGCATTACACTCCTCAAACCATATTAGTATAACAGGATATGTATGTAATTTATAAAAATGCATATCATGGGGCTCCAGGCTCAAAAAGATCTTGGATCTGGGGTGCATGATCAAAAAAGTCTGGAGCCATCATCACTCCAGACCATCTGCCAAAGCTGGAAACAGTTACAAATGTTTTGGTCTGACCATCAGAGCAACCAACGAGGGATCCCAGGTAACCCTCCGCCAAGGCCACACTGGCCAAAAGACACCAAAGCTCACTAGGGCACCAGTCAAACCACTTGCCAACCCCCTTGGGGCCTCATACCATGTGGTGTCACCTTCCTCCCAGAGGTCTATTCTTGCTGTGAGTTCCCATCACTGAGGCTCATTTTAGCCAAAAGAGCATTGGCACCCACCCAAGGAACCCACTTTCTTTCCAGAACAGTTGGCCGTGGCCTTCAAGACTTCTTTTATTTCAAGAGTATACACTCCATTCAAGGGTGAGGAGTATTGAAGAGAAAGTGCTGGTCTTTTCTAGATCTTCTCTCTGAGATCCACTAAGTTAAACCAGATGCATTTATTATTGAACGGAAAAAATATAAGCTTCGTCTTTAAACAGATGATAGACGGACAGATGAAAATAAAGAAAAAACAGATCGGCTTTCTGGATGAGAACCATCACGTGACAGCAATCTAAGCTGCTCTTGGGTGGGAGGGTTCCTGGAGACACAGGCCGCTAAGTGGGAAGAAACTCTATAGAAAGCACATCATTGCTTCACAGATTAGGACTTCATCGTTGCTGGATGAGGACGTCCCCAGAGCACGGGACCCTGAGACACCAGGCTACTCACCCACACACTGGTTGCCTTCATCCATCTGGTATCCCAAGCGGCAGATGAGAGGCCTCGAAATCGTGGGGTAGTTTGGAGCGGAGAGCGGTGGGGCCGCTGCTGGGTATGGACCTGAGTAGGGGTTCGAGTAGGGATTCGAGTAGGGCCCTCGGTACACTGGGTTTGTGCGGGGGATGCATAAATACCCGCCATTTTGGTTAACACACATCATGTCTCCTCGGCAGGCCTCAGGGATGGTCCGGCATTCGTCAATATCTGGAAACGCCACAGAAAGGATGAGTGTTAGCGGCTCGGTGGCCACGCTGTGCGTGGTGCATATTTAAGCCAGGGATCCCAAAGCACTCTTTACCAGCATCTGGTCCCAAAACGGAGGGCAGTTGCCGGCTCATCACTGCAGGTACTCTCGAATGTTGGTGAAACTGAATCACATTGACCAGCAGCACCCAAACATCAGCCATCAGAGACCACATAGCCACAAAACCCATATTATCACCCACGTGTGAAGCCCAAGTAAACACTACCAATGTTCATAATAGAAGGTAAGAGTAAAATGAATAGATACAGACTAAAATAGAGTGTTTATCTGTGAGTATACCATCTAAAACCATCCCAGGTGCTCCCATGTACCCATAGGACACTCAGGAAACACTGGGGTGGACCTCACAATTATTCCCACTTCTACTCCAAATAACAGCTGGGCAGGGGAGAGAGTCCCTTGCACCAAGGAAGACGAGGCTTGGCAGAGAGGTTGCTCAGAACATGGAGGTTTACTTGCAAGTCAGCTCACGCTGTGCCAGCAAACAGGCCCGTGTCTGGCCAGGCTGCTGTTCAGCTTGCTAGGCCTGGAGCGGGAGGTAGGTGCCCTAGAAAACCAGCCTTGCGAGGGGGTTGGGGGCAGGACACGTGAA
This sequence comes from Ailuropoda melanoleuca, assembly GCF_002007445.2. Taxonomy (NCBI): domain Eukaryota; kingdom Metazoa; phylum Chordata; class Mammalia; order Carnivora; family Ursidae; genus Ailuropoda; species Ailuropoda melanoleuca. The sequence continues at coordinate 30,266,114 of NC_048231.1, forward strand.
CTCTGGCTCCAGCACAAGCAGCCCACTGCCTGAGCCCACACCCTGGGCCCTCTCACCAGGCCTGGGGTCACTCCACAGGGGACGGGAGGCTGGGGGAGACATGTTCACCCCAGCCAGCTCATCCGAGACATGCACCCCAACTCCCACATCAGAAAAGGGAAATGCTGAGGCTCAGACGCCCCATTCTCTAGCAGTAAGACTGAGACCCTCCAGACGTCTGGTGGGACAGAAAACAATGGTCGCTGCCCCCTCTCATTCCCTGGCCCATCCTTATCCCCCAGCACTTCAAATCTAAGTGCCAGCCTAGACTGTCCATGGCAGGGTTTGGTTCCTTGGCACTTGTCATTTTTTGGAACCATCTATCTCCCCTCTTGTTCTTAGCTGATATGAGCTCAGGAAGACAAATGATCTGGTTTCAATCAAATATACTCAAAAAGCTAGATACATCCCCAAGGTGGGAGCAAGTGGGGCTGCCTTATTATCTTTTTATATATGCTATGCTCCATCCACAACAAAATCTTCTATACTCTAAACATACTCTCCATCCCTGGTCTTCGCTTCTGCTGTTCCTTCCACCTGGAATGCCATTTCTCAGGATCCTACTCACCCTTCAATGCCCAGTTCAAATGCAGCCTCCATGAAGGCTTTCTTTATTGACCCCTGACCTAAGACATCACTCCCTCCCCTACTTTTGTAGAGGCCATGGCTATCACCTCAACTTGGCAACGACTTTATTCCACCATGTACAGACCTCACTCTGGGTCTACCTCTGCCACTAGATGACAAACTAGGAGAATAGCCCCCAAATGTCAGTCCTGATCCTCGGAAGCTGTGACTGCATCGGGTTACCAGGTGAAGGAGAATGAAAGGAATTAAAGTTGCTGACCAGGTGACCTTGAGATGGGGGTTTGGGGGGGATTACCTAGGTGGGCCCAGTGTAATGATGTAAGTCCTTAAAAGTGGAAAAAGAGGAGGCAAGAAGGGCTGGTCAGAGACATGTGACAATGGAAAAAAGAAGAGATCCAGAGCCGACGAGGGATTTAACTCACAGTGGTGACTCTGAAGATGGGGGGAGGGGGACCACGAGGCAAGGAATGAGGAAGCCTCTAGAAACCGGGAAAGGTTGCTGACAGCCAGCAAGGACACGGGAGCTTCAGTTCTGTAACCACCAGAAACAGGATTCTGTGGGATCATAAACTGGTGCAGCCACTACAGAAAATGGTATGGAGTTCATCAAAAAATTACAAATAGAACTACCCTATGATCCAGTAATCCCAGTTCTGGGTATTTATCTGAAGGAAATGAAAACAGAATCTGAAAGAGATGTTTGCCCTCCTGTGTTCGCTGCAGGATCGTTCACACTAGCCAAGACTTGGAAGCCACCGAAGTGTCTGTCAGCAGATGGGTGGATAAAGACGTGTTTATATCAAGATACATACACACACATACATACATACACACACACACACACACACACACACACACACACTCAATGGAATATTATTCAGCCAAGAGAAAGAAGGAAATGCTGCCATTTCCAACACCATGGATGGACGTTATGCTAAATGACATAAGTCGGACAGAGAAAGACAAATACTCTATGATCTCCCTTCTATGTGGAATCAAAAAAGGCAAACTCATAAAAACCGTGAGTGAAATGGTGGCTGACAAGGGCTGGGGACTGGGAGCGGCTGGTGAAGGGGACAGATTTTCAGTTGCAAGTTGAATAAATGCTGGGGAACTCATGGACCTCATGGTGCGTATCATTAACAGTACTGTACTGGCCACTTAAAAATTGCTAAGAGAGTGGATCTTACATGTTCTCACTGTAAGAAAAGAAATGTAACTATGTGATATGATGGAGGTGTCAGCAAAGGTTCCGGTGGTGGTCATATTGTGATATATCTATATCTATATATATCTATATATAGATATATATAGATATAGATATAGATATATGGAGAAAGAGAGAGAGAGAGAAAGAGAGATGACTGATGCATAACATTGTGTGAGTTTAAGGTGTACAACTTGTTGATTTATATCAGTCATAACTCAATTTTTCTAAAAAAGAAAGTGAATTCTGCCAACAATACCCACAAGCAAGAATTCCTCCCTAGAACTTCCAGAAAAGAACAAAGCTTTGCTGGCACCTTGATGTTAGCCTGGGAAACCCCTACAGAATTCCCGCCCTACAAATAATAGAGATAATGATGTCTCGATAACTTCTGAGCTGAGCTGTGAGATACATTTTTGTTGTTTAAACCACTAGGTGTGTGGCAATTTGTTACAACAGCCATCAGAAACTAATACAGATGGAAAGCCCCTTGGGGAAATGGATCCATTCTTACTCATTTTTGCCCCCTTACGGGGCTGGTCACAAAGCAAGTGATTGATAAAAGCGCATTAATGACGTCAGACATTCTGTGACACTGTTTTCTTCCATAATCCAAGCCATTACAGATTTGAGAACATCGAGCAGCAGCTGGGAAAGAGATGGCCCCACCATCAGTCTATCCCTCAACACCCCCACCCAGTGCCAACTGACAGCCAGCAAGGACGTGAGAGCTTCAGTCCTGTCCCCACCCAATGCAGGATCCTCGGTGGCCTCGTACCTAAACACTGTCCTGACGAACGGTCCAGATCGAAGCCGTTAGTGCATTGTTGCTGCAGGGAAGGAGAGAGGAGAAAGAGGTAAGCTCATGTTCCTTACTTTATTTATTTATTTATTTATTTATTTATTTATTTATTTAAGATTTTATTTATTTTATTTATTTGACAGAGATAGAGACAGCCAGTGAGAGAGGGAACACAAGCAGGGGGAGTGGGAGAGGAAGAAGCAGGCTCGTAGCGGAGGAGCCTAACGTGGGGCTCGATCCCATAACGCCGGGATCACGCCCTGAGCAGAAGGCAGCCGCTTAACCGCTATGCCACCCAGGCACCCCTATTTATTTATTTTTTACTATAAAAGTATTATAAGGACATCACAGAAAGTTGGGGAACTAACATAATTTAAAAAAGGATCCATAATACCAACAACCTGTATTATCAGGCCTATTTGCCCCCCATCTTTTTAGCATTTTCTTATAATCATTTTACACTTAGCATTACGCTTTACACTCCCCCACACCATTGCTTCAAAATTCCCAATTTCAGCAGATTTGGGGGCTGTTTCCTGCCCTGGTTGTGAAGGGCAGTAATAGTCACATCTGATCCACATGATGATGAGGGACAGCCTGTGTTTGTCTCTTCCTGGGAGTGGGTATGACTGCTTTGCAGGGCAATCACTTCCCTGCTCTGGGTGCTATTTGAGCTCCCCTCATCAGGGCCCCCTGGAGTGCCCTCCCCACCGCGAAGTCCTCTAAACGCTACATGGTGATGCAGCCTGTTCTGCAAGAAAAGTAGAATTCAGGAAATCCCCCCATTTCAGTCTCGCCAAGACAATTACACAAAGATGCTTCCAGAAATAGATAGGTCTCAACAGTCCCCGAGGGTTGTTGTCTTCAAGTGCAACTTGAGTTCACAACTTTATGGCCTCAGAAAAATGTCATGGCAGCCGACAGTCTGTGGGCCTCTGGGGAAGACCCTGGAGATGGACATTTTATAGGACTAGGTGGAGAAGGAATGTTTCTGACTATGAGAACCCTGTCCCTGGTCTTCCCGGGGTCCAGGGTTCGGCTTCCCCGCGCTCTGGGCTGATTTTTGGAGATGATGGATTCAGCCCGTTTTCATGGGAGTGGACTCAGGAGTCTTAGGACCTTGGGGCAAAAGAAAGGGAGCAAATGAGCCAGGAGGCTGTGCCATAAAGCTCAAGAAACCAGGAGACCGGAGTCCAGGCCTGGCGCACCAACTAAGCACCAGCCAGGATTCAAGTCCGCCAGCCTGCCTGGCTTCAGCTCCTCAGCACAGCCACCGCTCGCAGCTTCCTATGCCTCCCTATCCTCACCTGTAAAATGGGGGTGACAGCTCTTAGTCTCGGGCAGCTGCAAGGACGGGATGTGTGCATACATGCGGAGTGCCTAACATGCCATAAACACAGGACTGGGACCACTGTCCTCTCTGGGCCCGGATGTCACCATCTGTCACCGTGAGGCCGGATCAGAGGACTCCAAGGGCTCTCCAAGGTCTAAGTCTCTGTTACTCTTCCCAAGATCTTTTCTATCCCTAATAACCTGAATCCATTTCCACCTGCCTGTGGCCCCTCAGCCCTGCTCTGAGGTGAGGTCTCACTCATTTGTGAGCCAGAGACGGAGAGGCCGCTCCGAGTTTGCAGGAGGGATGTGCCCACATTCTCAAAGGCTGACACAAACGTGGCTTCGTAAAGTCTGGGCGCTGCAGGCCTCTCCCAGACCCCAGCCGGAGCCTAACTCCCCCTGCTCCCTCTCCACACTCCTGCCAGGGCCTGGGTCCAGAGGTGGGACCTCCCTCCTCCAGCCAGGGATGCATGTCTGCGGAGACACACAGACCCACGTGGGCCACGCGCATGCAGGGCACTAGTGCCCAGAAGCCCTAGAACGCCTCGGACTTTTTAACATTTACCATAAATCAAGCCCCAAAGGTCACAACTGAGGCAGCGGATCTGATTATTCAAAGTCTTGGACTGGGAATCAGAACACTGAAGTCCCAGCCCTTGCCCCTGGGGCGAGGGTCAACCTCTCTGAGCCCGGTCTTCATCTGGGTGGGGGGCAGAGCTCAGCTTCGGTGAACTGTAATCCTGGGATTCTAAAATGCGTGGCTGGAGCCCCTCACCCTGATTTTTAACATGCTTCTAGATAAGAAACAACATTAAAATCCTACCTGTGCATTCCCAGGACTCGGAAGACAGAGAGCCAGAATGGTAATGGTGAGTATCCTGCAGGGAGCAAGAAGTCAAGATATAAATGTCCAAGATACTTCCAGAAGCCAGGTCTGGGGAAAACAGGGACCTCAGGCTGCCCATGAGTTTACAATGGTGACTCCACCTTGTGGATATGTCTGGGGCGCTGGGGTGCTCCAGAGGTCAAAGCGGACTCCAGATACCCCCAACCATCCCAAACAAAACCATGCCTCCTCTATTGGTTTTATATGCTGGGATAATGTGTTAGACGCCTTTTTTTTTTTAAATAAAAGGTTTTGCTGCCTCAGAGACAAAATCTAAAACCCACCGCTATGGTATGACCAATGTATGGACCAGCTGCTTTGTCTTTACTTCTCTCAAGGTTTTCAATGTCTTCATTCTGAAATGGTAACAGAGTGAACGAGACCACAGCACCCTCAAAAGATGAAAGGAAAGTGACAACATGCAGCATTTGAGTTCTACGGAAGAGAGGTGTCTTGGTCAAGTCTCCTAATCCCAGAGTATGCTTCACATAGGCCCCAATGGCAAAGAGGGGCCAGGGGATCTGGGCAGCCAGGAGAAGAATGGACACAGAGGGAAAGCTTCGAAGGACGAGTCCAGAAACCCTGGGTCAGGCTGGCTCTCCATTCACAGACCACAGAACCTCGTAACTGTCATCCTTCATCACCCACAAGCTTCTAGCCAATAAAATCATGGTTGCCGATAGGCTTTAAAAATACAATACAGATACCACCTCACATCCACCAGGATAGCTATAATCAAAAGAGCACAAAGCACCAAGTGTTAGCAAGGATGTGAAGATTGGAGCCCTTGTGCAGGCCTGGTGGGGAGGTACAATGGGGCAGCCATGTGTCAGTGCCCCACAACATTAAACATGGATTTCCCATACGATCCAGAAACTCCCCTCCTGAGGAAACACCCAGAAGTGAAAGTAGGGACATGAAGAGATGTTTGCACACCCACGTATACAGCAACATTTTTCACAAGAGCCCAAAGGCAGAAACAACCGAAGTCTCCGTCGACAGATGAACGGACAAACGAAATGGGAATTGGGGTATTATTCAGTCTTAACAAGGAAGCAAATTCTGGCATAAGCTACCACATGGGTGAACCTCGAGGACGTGATGCTAAGTGAACTCAGCCAGTCACAAAAGGACAAATACTGCATGAGTCCACTTATAGGAGGGACACAGAACAGTTAAAATCCTAGAGACAAACAGTAGGATGGTGGGTGCCAGGGACGGAAGGGAAGAAGGAATGGGAAGTTTCATGAGGACAGAGTTTCAGTTTTGCGAGTTGAGAAGAGTTCTAGAGACTGACTGCACAACTACACGAAATGTATGGAACACTACTGAACTGTGCATTTAAAAATGATTACGGGGGTGCCTGGGGGGCTCAGTCGGTTGAGTGTCTGCCTTCGGCTCGAGTCATGATCCCAGGGTGCTGGGATCGAGTCCCACATCAGGCTCCCTGATCAGCGGAGAGCCTGCTTCTCCTTCTGCCCCTCCCCTCTGCTTATGCTCTTTCTCTCATTCTCTCTCAAGTAAATAAAATCTTTAAAAAAAAAAAGATTTAATAAAAAATTTTAAAAATGATTATAATGGTTTAGAGGCGCCTGGGTGGCACAGTTGGTTAAGTGTCTGACTCTTGGTTTCGGCTCAGGTCATGATCCCAGGGTTGTGGGATCGAGCCCTGGGCTGGGTTTCGTGCTCAGTGGAGAGTCTGCTTGAGATTCTCTCTCTCCCTCTCCCTCTGCCCCTCCCCCTGCTCACTCACTCTCTCTCTCTCAAATAAATAAATAAATAAATCTTTTAAAAAAATTATTACGATGGTTTAAAAAAAATCTTCATAAATGAAGAGCTATTTAGTGCTATTATCATTCGGTTCAATAGCAATTTATCCGAGCAGCTACTGCTTGCAAGCACGGACCCTGGACAGAAGAGCAACAAAACTACAACCCAGTCGGTGCCTGGGGAGCTGGCTGGAGAGCCACCTGAATTGATAACGTTGATACACACTGGTAAGGTCACTGAGAGAAATACCCAGTGAGAACCATGAGAGCCAGGCTGTAGGCAGGGACAGGAAGGTCAGAGAAGGCTTCCCAGAGGAGGTGATCTTAGAGACCTGCTACTATCAACACACACCTCCACTTTACAATCCCTCCCTTCAGAAAAAGAACGTTTGATAGATGACAAAGCTCACTCAATCCATGACACAAGGCTCGTTGGAATTAGCAACCCTGGGTAGTTGGAGGGCCCTGGAATTGAGCCGACATCCAGGGAGAACAGAACCGTGACGTTGTGCTAGGAGACAGACACAGGCCCACTTCCTTCATCTAGTCCCCCATCCAAAGAATAAAGACCCTGCGAGTCCACACATTTTCATTTCATCTAAGTGCCTGTGTGAGCCAGGTTCTAGAACGCCGGAGACAGCTCTGACCTTATAAAGTGCAGAGCCAAATCCCAGGGCTTTTTGATATTTGCGACGGCCAGATTTATATCTGGAAGGAATGAAAGAACAATAACAAATTTATTTTCCAAGCTGTATATTATGAATTTCAATGTTTTCCTGTTTCTTCACATGAAGTTTCCTTTCGCTAGGTTATAAAACCCTGTCTCGTTTATGTTGGAGACAGAACAGCCTGACTGAATGCAGTGGGCTCCAAGAGCTAGTGGAAAAGGTATGCTAACCCCATTTCTCCCCGACTCCCCTACTCCCAGTTCCCCTTGGCTGGAGGGCAGCCCTGGGACAGGTCTCCTCGGAAAGGTCCAGCCTGAAGCCTGGCCTCCTGGATGAGCCACAGCTGAGTCCTGGGGGCCAAGCAAGTTTCAGGCCGATCGATCCAGAGGGTTTTCCGAAAATGAAGGAACCCACGCCCTGTTACTCTCACGGTCTCACAAACAGTTACACCTTGTCACGAAGAACTCCAGAAAACTCTAAAAATAAGGAACTATAGAAATTCTAGGGGAGACTTGGATGCTCATAACTCACCCCTGGAGCTTTCAAAAACAGGTGGGTCCACCCATTTTGTGCACCAGCCTGCAGTGTAAGGAAAGCCAGAGGGGCCCACTGAGTCGCAGGGCTATCTGTCAGAGAGGTGCCTGTCCCCAGTACAGACTCACCCCGCCCCGCCCCCCCCCAGTTCATCTGTCTAAAGCAGATACATTTTCAAGAGTTCGGTAAAGATTGTGCAGATATAATCTAGATAAAGTTCTTCAAGATTTAAGGATTACTTGACTGAAATTGCAATTTTCTTAAAGAACAGCAAAATGTTTGCTTACATGTATTTCTGTCTGCAGTCCCCACTTTTCATTGGCTTGAAACTTCTGGGTCGCATGCCCTTTGTGAATCCCACACAGACATAGAGCAAATCCAATTTCGGTATGTTCAGCTAGCCCGTCCTCTTGTCCAACAGCCAATGCAGCAAAATAATGGCTTGTAATTGCTAGAGAACTCGTAACTGGTCTCCCAACGTTAGAAATATATATATATATAATATATATTCTAAAACGGCACAAAAATTCACTGCCCTTAAAGAAAAGAAAGAGCGAGCATCACGCTGCTCTGAGGTTTTTGCAGACTTCTCCCGGATGCTGACTTCTGAAGCCGTATTATAAAATACCCACTCCCAAAAGAAGGCTTCAAGATGGAAATTACAGAGGCGCAGCTTTTTATAATTAACAATATCATTGCATCACTGGCTAATGCCTTTTCCAATATCCTGACACAGCCTGAATCCCAGCCATAGCCATTTTCCACCCATCAGGTTTTTAGTAAGGTTTCCAGACCCTGGAGGAAAAAAGTTCTGAGCGGGGGGAACCTACCTTTTTAATCCTGGCATGTCCAAGATGTGTGAGCAGGGGCGGCAAAGGGGAAAAGAAAAAGAGCTGGCAGCGCCGGGACCTCGGAGCCGGCCGTGAACTTCGGCTCCCTCTGGGCCCTTGGGGCTCGCCGGTACTTTATTCCAGGGGGACGAACCAGTCGTGGGGAGGACAAGGGGAGAGCCTGGGTCCTCCGAGCCACTGGAGAGCCCACAGAGAAAGCACCTGGTTTTGCTTAGCCCTTTTCAGTAATTCAGCATTAAACCAATTGGAGGAGGAATTTTAAAAATGAACACTTCATTTTCTAAGTATGTTAAACAATGCAAATGGGGCCTCAGTCTGGACACAGCTGGTTCAGATTACAGAGCTCACCAACTGGCTAGACTCCTCACAACAATCTTGGGGCGTCTGCCAGGACCCAGTGCTCGGCTGGGAGGAGAGCCCCGGCCCGCCGCCCGGCTGGAGCAGCCGCACTCGCGCTCCCCGCATCTCTACCGGAGGCGATTGGCGGGCAAGTGCAAGGGGGCGGGGGGCTGGGAGGGCCCGTTGACCCTTTACTTCCCACCCAGCGAGGACGGCGCTGCACGCGGCGGGGCGGGCGGTGAGGCCAAGGCGTGGGGAGGAGGATCTGGCACCCCAGCCCTTGGGCGGCTGGGGACGCCCGCGAAAGTCACCCTTCGGGAGAGGGACGACTTGAACTCAGGACAGACACAGCGAAACCAGGACCCGAAACTTCGGGGAGGCAGACCCAATGAAGCAGAGGCTTGGGGGAAGGCACGGGAGACTCACGGTTTTCTCGAAGGGGTGGGGAGCACGAGGGGGTGGGGAAGAGGGGGAGGATGGAATCTGGCGGAGGCTAATTCAAGACATCAGCTTGTGCAAAGCAAACTTCCCGAGACCACGCGCCCCGCCCCGCCCTCGTCCCCTGATTCTCAGGGGCACGTTCCTGCTTTAATTAAACAGTGTCCAGTCACAGATCCACACGCCGTCTGCCTTACACGGACTCGATGTCCTAGTATATCTCAATAAAGCTGGAAAAAATTATAATTTTTTTTTTTTAAAAGTGTTCCTTGGCTGGAAAGGGATTTTAACAAGTGAAATGGTGATTTGAAAAGACAAGGACAGTTGGGGAAAGCAGAATGATGGATAAGAACCTAAAAGCATTATGATCAGTGTTTCACATTCATTGTATGGGGAGGCGTCAAATTATTTCTTTTTCTTCCTTTCTTTCTGTTTTTAAGCATTGGAAACTTTTCGTGAGATGACGTCTTACCAAAGGCACTATTCTAGAAATAGTACTAGTAGTCCAAGCCCCTCCTTCCCTACCTGCATCTTCCCTTGGTCCCATCAACAAAGACCTACCTATAGCTGGAAAGGCCCTGATGAGGTCCTGTCTCTTCACCACAGCTGTGTGCAATAGGAATTCCATCTCTATTTTACTGCAGTGGGGTTTAGAGAGGTTAGGTAGCTCCCCCGTGGTCACACAGCTATTCATTGACACAACTGAGACTCCAAAGTCTACATAGTTAGCCTTCTCAAAGGCCATCTTTTTTGTAAGTAAATGAAATCCTACTCTAAAAATGCATTTGAGGGGCGCCTGGGTGGCACAGTCGATAGGCGTCTGCCTTCAGCTCAGGGCGTGATCCTGGCGTTCCAGGATCGAGCCCCACATCAGGCTCATCTGCTAGGAGCCTGCTTCTTCCTCTCCCACTCCCCCTGCTTGTGTTCCCTCCCTCTCTCGCCAGCTGTCTCTCTCTCTGTCAAATAAATAAATCTTTAAAAATAAATAAATAAATAAAAATAAAAATGCATTTGAGACACCTGGCTGGCTCAATCAGACAAGCATGCTACTCTTAAATTCCAGGTCATGAGTTTGAGCCCTGTGTTGGGTTGTAGAGATTACTTAAATAAAAATAAAATCTTTTAAAAATATAAAAATGCATTCAACAAAAACATCAGAATTCTAGTGGTTGTCAAAGCTGAGTGTCTACTGTACCATTCTATTTACTTTGTATATGCTGAAAATTTCCCATGATAAAACATTTTAAAAACACGTTGTATTTACAAGGTTGTTCACTGACCCCAATTGCAGAAGTTTGTAAACTGCCTTAACATCCATCAGTTGGGCACCAATAGGGTTAAATAAAGAAGAGGATTTCCAAAACTGGACTATTGTGCAACCAACCAAAAAAGCTCGACATGTCAGAGTACATACCAAACGACTCCTTTTATATAGAATTCTGAATGAGGTAGTGGCTCAAGGGACTCTTCTGGTTGCTGATAACATTCGAATTAGCAATCTGGGTCCCGGTTACACAGAGGAGTGTCCACCTAGGATTCATGAAGTCTTATGTTATCATTTTTTTTTAAAGGACCGAACCAACTCCTTGTTTGCTTGCTATTGAAGGATTTCCAGCACAGTCAAAATGGTAGAATATTGGTAATTTCACATAGCCCCATAGGATATATTGATAAGTGTTAAAGCAAGTTGTAGTGTCTGGGCAGGCCACCATTTGCGGAAAAAATACACATACAAGTTCTTTCTTGTGTATGTAAAGACAAGGCTTCTCCTGAAGGGTACATGAGAAACTGTTAGGATGGCGTGTCTCCTGGGAAGGAAATTGGGTAGGCAACTGGGGAAGAGAAGTGAAAGGAAAATTTGCTCTTCCCTTCTCACCTTTTGGTAAAATTAGAATTTTGTACCATGAGCACGTATTATCTATTCAAAATATGAAGTTCCTTTAATTTAAACATATATTAGGGGCGCCTGAGTGGCTCAGTTGGTTAGGTATCCGACTCTTGATTTCAGCTCAAGTCATGACCTCAGAGTCATGAGATCCAGCCCCGCATCAGGCTTCACACTGGGCATGGAGTCTGCTTAAGATTCTCTCTCTTCTCTCCCTCTGCCCATCCCCCACTGCTCTCTTTCTCTCTCTCTAAAAAAATAATAATAAAAATAAACATATATTCTATTTACGTAGTGCTACTTGGGGAGTAAGAAGAGTTTTAAATGACTAGTCCATAGACCTCACTTATAATATCAAACTTCTTGAAGAAAAAGGAGTGCGAGAAAATCTATATGCCCATTTTTTACAAATCGAGCAAATTGAGGATCTTGAAAGCAAAATTGTCCAGGAACCCATCTTGGACCAGAGACTGTTTCCATTTTAAAACTCCAAGGTTGGAAGAGGGGAGAGAGTTACGGTTGCAATGAAAGACTTGATCTTTGTCTTGGTTTCGCCACCTACCTGCTGGGTGACCTTGTGTGAATCACTTAACCTCTCTGCCTCTCGGTTTCCTCATCTTCAAAAGGGAGATGATATTTACCTCTCAGGGTTGTGCGAATAAAATAAAAGCTGATTATCCTCATGATCATCACTGTGTCCAAATCCCTACCCTATACAATCCCCTCCAAACCCTATACAATCCCCTCCAAAATACCTTTAATAACTAGCCAATTATGCACTTCCATGGACAAAAGGGAATCGTAATCTCACAAAACAGCCCGGGTCACCATTGAACAGTTCATACTGTTAGAAAGTTCTGTACTGAGTTGAACCCAGATCTGCTTCTCCCCTCTGCAGCCCTGGGCTACGCCCCCCTCTACGTGGCTACCAGCTTCCTTTTCATGAAAAGAGCTCTCCCTCCTGGCAGTGCTGGTGTCCTCTTCCCCAGGAGGAGCACCCCCAGTTCTTTCAAGGGTTCCTTATACATCACGTGACTCTGCTGCCCCGCGCTCCCTCTCCTCCTGCATCGCTGCATCAGCCTTTTGGTTCATACGAAATTGGCATCAACAAAAACAACCCGTGGTACACAGGCTGCCAACACCCTCTCCTTCATCCCATTGGACTGCGAATCCTCCTTAACCGAGGACAAAGTCTTCCATGTGTCCCTCTTAAATTGTCATCCATTGTCCAAGATCTTTTCCAACATGAATGTTACTATGTAAGTACGAAGTATCGCGCCCAGTTTTGACAACTACGTGTCTGCCGACCGTGACTTCTTTTTTTTTTTTAAGATTTTATTTATTTATTTGACAGAGATAGAGACAGCCAGCGAGAGAGGGAACACAAGCAGGGGGAGTGGGAGAGGAAGAAGCAGGCTCATAGCAGAAGAGCCTGATGTGGGGGCTCGATCCCGCAACGCCGGGATCACGCCCTGAGCCGAAGGCAGACGCTTAACCGCTGTGCCACCCAGGCGCCCCCCGACCGTGACTTCTTTGACTTTATCAGAGTTACCAATAAAACACCAAGACAGGTGCTGGAGTGATGTGCTCTGTCCAGGTTGGCCCCGATCTGCTTTTCCTTCTTCAACATTTTGGGGTCACTGCTGATTGTTTAACTTGGGATGCCACCAGCTTCTCCCACTCAGTGTACATGTCCCCATCCACAAAGACTTGGTAAGAGACTCTGTCAGATGTCCTACTAACATCAAAATGCATGCAGTCTATAGCATTTCCCAATCTAGCAATTCTGTTTTTAAAAAGGGAATGAGGTGTGCTGAGCAGGAGCTGCTGGGGGACCCTTGCTGGCTTCTTAGGGACCATCACTTCCCTAAGTGTGTTTCCTTTCTTGGTTACTACATTGAAATCCCAACATCTGCCCTTCCTGCCATCATCAGAATCAAATACAATCAGAGCGATGACACAACTTCACAAAACGTACATGGTAGTGAACATCTAAGAGTTTATCATCTACTGAATGGACCTTCCTGGCCCCGTGAAGCTCAAGGTCTTCACTGTGCCATGGGTTGGAAGACAGATGGGCAGTTTTTTTTTAAAAAGATGATATTTAAATTGGGGGGGGGGAATTCACAAAATTATACATTTAATGATATATTTTGACTATTAATATTAAATTGTTTAATGTTTTACTGTCCAAAAATAATTATATCACAATGCCTTTCTGAAAGCAAAAGCAAAACAGGGAAGACAATGTTATTGAACGTCTAGATCATGCTAGACTGCACACGAACCCTCTCCTTTGACCACTGTAATAACTCTGTAAAATAGGAAACCCTCCATTCTGCAGATGAAGACAAGACCCAAAGAGATCAGGGCCACACAGACAATAAATCCAAACAAACAAATTCCAGACCAAACCAAGCCTATTTGGCTCTAGGTTCCTCATGCTTTCCAGTTGCCAAGATTTGCTTTCTCCGACTTGCTGGTTACATGGCTGGCTCTTTCCTAGCTCCCCGCAAACACTCCAGAACTCCATGGGTCCTCCCATCATCACCTTCTCTTCCTCTTTTCTTAGCTTGAAAAAAGCCTTTCACTTCTTATATTTTCCAAAGTTGGCCCCAAATGCTGGGCACTGGCTCCACTGTGCAGGTCTTCCCAGCCTGGGGAGGGGGAAACTTCTATTGTCCGGACGTCCCTGTGGCTCCTGCTCTCCTCCTCTCTCTCTCTGGCTCCTCAGTGAGTTCGTGTGTCAGCCACCTCCTCACCACCTCCTCCCACCTCAGTCGTCAGACCTCTGGCCATGCCCCACCGTTCACCCAAAATGGTACTTCCTGAGTTTTCCAGTGATCTCATGGCCAAACGCAATGACTTTTCCTCCATTCCTAACTGTTCCTCTGTCCCTCTGAAGTATTTGACCATTAATGAACCATCTTCTCCTCTCTTGTGTCTAAGACTTTAAGTTACCCTGGTTTTCCCACTATGACTCTGGGTTTTCTCCAGCCCCCTTTCTCTCTCCCCCCACTAATCAAAGGGTCCCCCCAAATTAGATCCAGACTCTGTACTCTTTCTCACTACTCTTCTGGACATAGTCACTGGTCCCTGAGCTATTATGGGACCTAGGTCCCATAAACAGTCAGTTATGCTGATGACCCTTGAATAAAGCCATCCCTAGCTTCTCTCTTGCTCATGTTCAGCTCCTTACAGGCTACTTCCCCAAATCCATTCCCTCTCCTGACTTATCAGGCACCACATCAAGGTGAGTAGTTCACTCTCTGTGAACTAATAAATAAGTCAAAAGGACTCCATCCTAGTGGCAGTTTTTGGTTTGGGGTTTTTGGTGGTAGTTTGTGCTTTTTTTTTTACTAGAAATACCTCAAAAGTTATGTTTGGTGACAGAACGATACGTGTTCTCACATTACGCCCTGTAGGATAGTGGGCTGGGGCTACTATAGCAGCTGGATCCCTTTAGGGTATCAGTCTTGCTGCTTGGCAATCTCTAGAGTGTTGACCTCCTTCTACTTGGTCCAAAATGGTGCATCACCACACTCACATTGCAGGAAGTAGGATAGAAGCCGATAGCACCCAGCTGCAAAGGGCGCTGGGAGATGTAGCCTGTGTCCTGAGAGATCACAAACCGACTTACCTAAGAATCAGGAGTTCTCCTGCTGTGAACGCAGAGAATGGACATCCATGGACAAGCAGCTGCCTCTCAGAAACCCTAAGGAACATGAGTTGTGTCTCTACATCCTTGCCGGTTTCTATTCCCACAGTAAAGATAGTTCTCCATTGTCATTCATGTTACAGAGTTTCCTCAGTTTGTCTTTTGCCTTTTTGTCTTCCAAAATTTTTGAAACATGTACATTTTACATTTTTATGTATTTGGATATCTTAATGCCATCCTTCATGGTTGCTGCCCTCTGTGTCATGCTTATGTCAAGCATAGAGTGAACTTTAAAAATATTGGTTCTGGGGCACCTGGGTGTCTCAGTTGGTTAAGCGTCTGCCTTCGGCTCTGGTCATGATCTCAAGGTCCTGGGATCGAGTCTGGCATTGGGCTCCCTGCTCTGCAGGGAGTCTGCTTCTCCCTCTGCCTGCTGTTCCCCCTGCTTGTACTGTCTCCCTCTCTGATAAACAAATAAAATCCTTAAGAAACGAAAGAAAGAAAGCGAAAGAAAGAAAAAGAAAGAAAGAGAAAGAAGAAAGAAAGAAAGAAAGAAAGAAAGAAAGAAAGAAAGAAAGAAAGAAGGAAAGGAAGGAAGGAAGGAAGGAAGGAAGGAAGGAAGGAAGGAAGGAAGGAAGGAAGGAAGGAAGAGAGAAAAAGAAAATATTGGTTCTGTTTCTCTGGAGAACCCCAACAAATACAGGACCCTAAGAAAATTTTTAACCTTGCTGAGCTTCAGGTTTTCAGCTATAAAATGGGGGCAAAAATAATAACATGGTGCAGTAATAAAAATAGAGTTCCTAAAGCACCTAGCAAGTGCCAGTGCACAGTAGGCCCTCAGTAAAGCTTTGGAACTTCTCCCCGCACACCATCTCTCTATAGGGCAAATTAAGTTTGCATTTGTCAAAGGAGGGCACAAAGATGTTCCCTCTCCAGTCTTGAGAATGTTAAAAAGGACATTGCCTGGAGGAGGGAACCTAGTCCCAAAACTTAGAAATCATTTACTGTAACCCCTTAATTTTACAAATGTGAAAACAAAAGCCCAGAGAGACTCATTTACCTAGGATCAGAGCATTAGGGGCAGAATAGAAATTAAAACCCAGATTTTCAGGGTTTCTTCCCTGATGACATGGGATCTCTAACTGTACTTTAACCAACTTGCTCAAAGACGTTAGAATTTTCTGCACATGCTTGGAATTCTCAGGAAATTCAGCAAATTGTGAAAACACCTGGGCTTTTCTTATGGATTATTTTAACTGGCTGTGGTTTTAGCATATAACCACATGTAAAATACGGGATCTCTACTATAAAAGACTTTAGGCAAGCACGCCCTTTGCCGTGGGCCCCAGAGTTGCACTCAAGAAAATAGCTAACAGCACTCGTCTATTTGCCATCTCTGTGTTGTTTTTGTCTGTTTTCTGACACTTAATGTGAATTGAGGTTAGGGGCAAACTTAATATAACTTTATGATGGCATGGTGTTCGAATTATCTCATTTCCTATTCACAATCCATGTAAGATTAGCAGTTCCCAAATTCCTCAATCTATCAGACCAGTAAAATCAACACCCTCAAAAATTAGAGGGAATGATATTATGTCAACTTTGAATTTTGCCAAAATAAAATTAAAAATCTACACGACTATCATATACGTCATCATATTGCACAAAAGAAAGGACTTTTCATAGCAAACATAGGACAGACCTTGCAAGCCTATGTACCCAGATGGGATGGCAAATATTTTTTTTTAAGTTTATTTGGCAGAGAGAGAGGGAGAGAGAGAGACCACAAGCAGGGGGAGCAGGAGAGGGAGAAGCAGTCTCCCCATTGAGCAGGCAGCCCCTTATGGGACTCAATCCCAGGACCTGGAGGTCATGACCTGAGCCAAAGCAGATGCCCAACTGCTTAACCAACTGAGCCACCCAGGTGCCCCTGGGATGGCAGATTTAACAAAGAGCCTGTATTCAGGAAGGGAAGCAGCATGCATTATTTGATCATCTCCGTTGTCCTCCAAAAAGTAACAAAATTGACTCTTTACTTGTTACAGTCTTAAGACGGGCTGTGTGAAAATGCTTTCAAAATAAAGAACAAGAAGAAGGGTCGCCTGGGTGGTTCAGTCGGTTAAGCGTCTGCCTTTGGCTCAGATCATGATCCCAAGGGTCCTGGGATCGATTTCTGCATTGGCGCCCTGCTCAGCCGGGAGCCTGCTTCTCCCCCTCCCTTCTGCCCACTGCTCCTCCTGCTTGTGCTGTCAAAAAAGAAAGAAAGAAAGAAAAGAAAAAGAAAGAGAGAGAGAGAGAAAGAGAGAGAGAGAGAAAGAGAAAGAAAGAGAGAAAGAGAAAGAAAGAGAGAAAGAGAGAAAGAGAGAAAGAAAGAGGAGACTTGACAACCCGGAATTGGTAGTCGTGGAAGCTGGCCGTGTGTACATGGGTTCAGGATAATGCCCTCTCTGCTTTGATGAAGTCCAAGTTCCAAAACTTTCTCTAAAGAAAGTACAATTCTTTAGGAAATATGACCCAATGCTAAGATTTGATTAAGCTGGGTAATGAGTATGCAAGTGTTTATTCTGTACCCTTTGAACACACTTCAAGTTTTGTCCTGGCCATCCCTGTTTGGAAGTTTTTGTGGGCGAAATCCAACATTTGGGCCTACACAGTTTCTTCTGACGGCTTTTTTCCTGAGCCTGGGTCACACTTTCTTCTTTGCCTTCCTCACCATTTTTTATTGAAATCTGGACACTTTGGATTATATTGGAGCAACTAAGGTATTCTGATGTATTTTTCTAATTTTTTAAAAAACCTGATGCAATTTAAACCGAGGAAATCAGTCTTCCCCATAGGAGAGTGCAGCTGCTGGTGTCTCTGCTGTTTTTATATTTTTTTTTCTTTTTCTTTCTTTCTTTCTTTCTTTCTTTTTTTTTTTTTTTTTTTTTTTTTTTTTTTTTTTTTTTTTTTTTTTTTTTTTTTTTTTTTTTTTTTTTTTTTTTTGCACCTTGTGCTCTGGCTTCCCAGAGGTTGCTCCTGCAAGGCGTCGTGGTCAGCAGAGCCCGCGGCTTCCATCCACGGCGCGTGGCCCCGGGGCACAGACTGAGAGGCGCTCGGAGGCCAGTCCCTCCCCGGCTTCCTCAGTTCCAGAGTCTTCCCGCTGCCTTCCTATGGTCGGCCCCTCTCCGGAACTGCGATCTCAAGTTGAGCGGAGCTGAGTTTTCTCCACATTTCCTTCCAAGTTCAGCACTTTTAACGGAAAAAGTCGCAGTTCATGCATCGTCTCCACCCCCACCACGCAGCCCACCCCTCGGGCAACAAAGCGGCTGGTTTGCATGACTAGCTTTTGCGGCTTTTCAGGATGAGCTCCATACGAGGAAAACTGGGAGGTTTGGGGAGCCCCAGGTAGGAAGGCTACAGCGTCCTGTGGTTCTTACCTGAAGCGCTACATGTTTTTCAAAAATCAAAAATTTTCAGTCTCTTGCCCGCCTCTGGTCAATTTCCAGGGCCCCCAAATGGTTGTTTTTTACCATTTTAGTTTCCTACTTTTTTTTTAGAGGAAGGGGCTGACCTCGTCCCACGGTGATAGCCGAATGTCTCTAAATATCCTTATTGTCTCTTCTTAAATGTGTGAAATATTTCACACACACACACACACACACACACACATTAAAGGATGGCAGCACAAAATTACTTTTCACCAAGTAAACCGAATGTCCCAAGGTGGGGGGGGAATAAAAGTGAAGAGACTTCTAAAAACGGAAGTCTTCCTTTCCCAAGTGGCAGTTCGGCGGAGAATGACGTTGACGCTCGTCCAGGTCTTCCAGCGCAGGCCAGGCGGTACTGGCGGGCGGCGAGGCCGAGCCTCGAGCGCGACCCGGGGCGAACCCGGCACCGCCCGCGCAGCTCCACGAATGCGTCTGCACGCGGGTTTGTGGAGACGACTCGGAAAGGATTCCGACAATGTCAAAAGACTTCACAGCCCATGTAAGTTTTCAAAAATAAAAAATTACCTCAGTAGTCTAGAACTTGTAACGCCATCACCGTCCCCGTCTTGATTCACGGAGAGCGCCTGAAACATCCCTTTGTGGAAGGGACTGCCGTGTTAACTCCCAGAGGATAGCGCGGGACCTTCGCACACACCTCGGTGGAAGGAGCTGCGCAGGAAACCTGAAGCAAATATTTACGACTTTGGTTTCCAAGGTTTTCTGGGAAGGAAGTCATGTTTCCCTTCACCGTCTGGGAGGGACTGTCCTCTGGGGAGTGTTTGCATTTGCCCTGGGTTAAGGAGGGCTTGAGATTGATTCCCCATTGCTAGAGGAAAAGTGTCTTGCAACATAATGTCCCTCAACATCTCATTGCCGTGCATTTCACTTATTTTTTAAAGATTTTAAATTTAAAGTAATCTCTCCACCCAACGGGGGGCTCAAATGCACGACCCCAAGAGATCAAGAATCGAATGCTCCACAGATGAGGCAGCCAGGAGCCCCCAAATGCCACATATCTTAGAAAAAATAATGTTGCTTACATTTCTAACAGGCCAAAGATATCTAGGAAACAACCTTACCAAACCCGTACATTAAGTTCACAGTATTTTCAATCGAGACTTAATTTACGCTGGAGCTGAACAGGAGGACTCATGAAAACAGCCACAGATGAAAATGATCACAGTTCTGGTATCATATGATAGAGCAGATCATTCATTTCCTAACCCTAGGAGGGCTCAAAGACCGATGCACAGGAAGAACCAAGGCACAAAACCAACTAAGAGTTCAAATATTTGCCTTAAGTTTTTATTTATTTACATTCTTGAATTTTTATCTCCAAAACAAATACTGTTGTAATTATAATAGGTGATTAATCTACTGGATATATTAATTACGGCAAAGGAATGCTGTAAACCCCTCAGATATATCCTATGTTCACATGACCTAAGTCCCAAGAACAGGAAAACAAGGTTCAGGTCCGCAACATTTTATATCCCATGATTGCTGGTTAAGGGCAAGAACTGTTTGCCTCTTATCTGACATTTAATTTGCTAGCTTGCTTCCTTCTAGAGTGCTCAAAGCTTGCTTGAAGATGTGCTTAACCCCCATTCCCCTTGCTCCCATGTGACCGCCTGCCCGAGAGGCCTCCAAGCGCTTGGTACTTCTCACATTTCTCCAGTGCTCAGCACCCATGTCTGTCTCCCTCACGGGACTGGGTTTCTTCTGCCCCAGACGCCCCCATTTTTAGCAGATAAACTCCCTGCCAACATCGCCGAATTAAATTCCCACAACTTCCCTCCACCCCATCCCACCTGCCATCTGCATCTGCCCTCTCTTCCCTCACTCCTGTCCCAAGAAAGGCACCTTCCTCCCTCAGGCCA
This sequence comes from Ailuropoda melanoleuca, assembly GCF_002007445.2. NCBI lineage: Eukaryota > Metazoa > Chordata > Mammalia > Carnivora > Ursidae > Ailuropoda > Ailuropoda melanoleuca. The sequence continues at coordinate 30,286,463 of NC_048231.1, forward strand.
ACCCTGTGTTCCACTTCAATTAGCTCCCACTTCTCAGGAACCGTCTCCAATGTCTTCAGCCTCTTGGTCTGGTCTAAGCTGTGTCCTCCCAGGAGCACTCACACACGGTTCAGCCTCCCCGCTGAACACGACTTTCCCTCCACCCCACTCCTCATCTCCTCATGTCCTCTCTTCCCCTCACAGTGTGACTTCTGAGAGTCGCCTACAAACACATCTTTACTTGCTCATCACCGACTCAACCCACTTGACAATACGGCTTTTGCTTCTGCCATTCCACGAACATGGCTGAAGCTCAAAGCCAACAACTTCCCGGTCCCTAAATCCAATGGATTCTTCTTAAAACTTATCTTGCCAGGGCAACAAGCACTTCACACTTTTGACCTCTTCCTACCTTCTTGAAACAAACCTTGGCTTCAGTAACACCTCCACCCCTGACATTCTTACCCACTTTTTGGCAGTAATAATCACAACTTCTAAAATCTGTGTAGAACGACAGGCTTTATAAAGCATTTCCACAAGTGATACATTTATTCATTTAATATTGTGAATGAATGTGTCATCTGATCACTTACTATGTGGGTGCTGAAAGATGAGAGAAATCAGTCCCACAGTGAAGGCAATTTTGTTAAAGGTCACAGAGAAAGGATCGAGCAAAAGCAGTACTCCCATCTCCCAACTTTGAAAACTATGCTCCTTCCAATACTACCATCACATGAATAGTTAAAAATATTCAAGTTCCACATGTCAGAAAAAAACGAAGACATAACTGATTATCTTACCAAGAGCCCAATGACACATATTACCTCTGAAAGAAAATAAAAAGGCTCACTAAAACCTCTCAGATCCTCTTTTCATACAAAATCTTCGGCATCTATTAAATCGTTCACACTTCCCATTTCCAAGGCTCCCAGCACCCGAACAGCAACATCCGGTGAACACTTGAAGACATCAGCTTCCGTAGTTCATCAACTGCTGCTATAAACAACATGTGTAAGTCATTTCTCCCCTTCTAAAGAAAAAGTCAGCAGCTGTTTGCTAAAAAAATTTTTTTATTGTGGATAAAGACATTGCCAACTTACATATATCATTTTTATTTGGAGTATTTTTTTTTGCCTTGCAGTGCTCCTGAGAAATTCAGAAATGCATTGACTTTAGCTCTATAAAACACAACCCAATATTAAGGTTGGGTTGTAAATGTCCCACATTTCGATATTTCCCTAAAAACCAAAAGACAACTTACCAAGTTTAATTAGAGAAACCTTAATAAGTTAAAAAGTAAAGAATGGCAAATAATCACAAATGTCAGAACATTAAATACCATTACTTTTTCCATAGGAATATATAAAATAAATATCAGTTATACTTACTTGATATTTACAAAATTAAAGGAAATTTTTGTGGATGGAAGACGTTTTAAATACTTTGATATATGAAAAACTCCACTGGCTTGAAAAATCAGAGTCAAATGTTTTAAGTCTGACGCATAATGGCACTCCCCCACTAATTCTTATCACTCCCCTTATCCCTGAAGACGAAGTTTGTTTCCCATCTAGTGATCGGATGAGTATTTTGAGTCTTTTTCCGCTTTTCAATTAACCATTAAAAGGTTACAATAAATGGGAGGCTTTATTTGCAGAGGATAGTTAATATTTTAATTGTCTGGTTTTAAGAAAGTCATTCCTTTTTCCCCATGTTTTTGTTACTTTTTTTTTTCTTTTAAAAATCGATAATGGCAGGGACTAAAACTCAACCAACCATGACCCAGGATTATATTAAAATCAAATTCAATGGCTGGATGGATGGCTTTTCTACTATATTATAGCGGTTGAAAATCATTAGGAATGTTGTGAAAAACTGGCAGCTAAAGCAAAATTCAACCAAAAATTCTAGTAAGTTTAGAGAGAAGTAAACAGTAAAAGTACTGTAGTTAAAATATTGCAGTAAAAATACCGTTCGCCATGTCCTATTGCTAACATAACAATTATATGCTTCCTCACTGTATGGTTACTAAGATTCCTTGAGCAGATGGCTCATCTCTGACACAACTTGGTTTCAGAAAAGTAGATGAGTTACGTCTGGTTTAGATCAACAAACACTTAGTATGCATACCAGTGAGCTATAGTTTCAACCATGATACAACTGAAACATTAGGTACCACAGCTTGAGGACAAGGTCACATACTTATTTAAATAGCAGCCATGGACGGTCATGATGTGATGTTTAGATACGCAATCCACCCATAACAGCTTTCAAACTTACATAAAACCATGGGGGGGATGCCCAAAATGTCCTCAAAGGTCTTTAAAATATGATGATATGCTACTTAAATACGTAGCATGCATCTCCTTTTCAAATTAAAAGACGAAATTTTTTTTTTTTGCATGTTCTCTTTCTCCAAAATGAAGGATCATGTGTCTTTTTTTTTTTTTTAACTGAGAAACTTTTATTTCAGATGCTCCACACTGAAATGAAATGTCAATGGCAAGCAGCACATAATCTAGGATGGCCAGTGAAAGCATCTTTGGAAGGATCGTACAAAACCTAAGGGTAATAATTTCATAGAGAAGTAATTAATGGGCAAAATGGACAAGAGGCGGTTTGGCAGTTCTAATATAGAACCTGTACAACAACTTCCTGTACAGTGGACTAAACTAAGAACGGAAATATAAATACATCAACTCACGAGATGGGGGATGTCCTGAGGCAGTGACATCTCGGCTACTAAACATTTCAGAAAAACAAGCTTTACCCATCCACACATGAAGACTTCTAATCTTCCAATCTAAATACAGTAGACAGTTAATCACAGCAAAATTTACAAACAACCAAATTGAACCCTGGCCAGGGCAGGCCTATTTACATATTTGGATTAGTTATCTTTTACCTTTCCTTATTACACAGATTTTCAAGGCATACTGAAATTTACAAAATTCGCAAGAAATGTCTTTAAATGTACAACTCCAACGACTAATACAAACATGAACATCCTGATATAATTAAGTTCCAGGTCAAGATTAGGACGGGTTTGTAAAAAATTAAAGAACTACTCCCTTCCTCTTCAGTTCCAAACACCGGGTGCTGGTGCTGGTGACGTCCTGCCCTCAGTGACCAAGAGGATGAGAACTGGGGCCTCCTGGATCGGCGCTCCTCTTCTACCACACGGCAGACAGAGGCAGGAGGCGTCCCGTTCTGTGATATTGCTAATCGTAGGTACGTAAATGCAGCTATTTGACTTAACACTTACACGGAAGCTGTGTGCATCTGTGTAAGCAAACAGTTTTGAGATGATACCTTTAAAAAGATACCTTGGGGGCGCCTGGGTGGCACAGCGGTTGGGCATCTGCCTTCGGCTCGGGGCGTGATCCCGGCGTTGTGGGATCGAGTCCCACATCAGGCTCTTCTGCTATGAGCCTGCTTCTTCCTCTCCCATTCCCCCTGCTTGTGTTCCCTCTCTCGCTGGCTGTCTCTATCTCTTTCGAATAAATAAATAAAATCTTAAAAAAATAAAAAATAAAATAAAAAGATACCTTGGCTCTTAAAACTAAATCATATCTCCACAGTATGTACTTAACATTAAAAAGGAACAAATTACCGATACACCTAACAACTTGGATGGGTCTCCAGGGAATTATGTTGAGTGAAAAAAGCCAATCGAGAAGGTTACATCCTCCACAAGTCGATTTACACAGCACTCTTGAAATGACCAAATTACAGAGCTGGAGAGCAGTCAGTGGTTGCCAGAGGCTAGGCGAGTACGGGATGGGAAGGAGGAGGCCACAATTATAAAACAAAAGACAACTCAAGAGAGGCTTGACGAAACCGTTGGGTATCTGCACTGTGCTGTAGTGGTGATCACACTGACCTACACGTGTGATAAAATTGCATAGAACCAAACACACACACACATCCCACCTCAGGACACCTGTGATCTCCCAGGGACAAGCCTGTTGTTGGCCTGTCTACACAAATTCCTCTCAACAGGACTAATGGGGGAAAAAAAAAGATGACCAATATATGCTTCAGATCAATTGTTTGCACCATACAGATAAGCCACTACTATTATTTTCTCAGTCTTTTTGTAAATCTCTTGATTATCTTTAAAAGATAAACCACATGTCTCTAGCTTAAATGAGCTTGAAAATCATAGAAATAAAGAGCTGATATACAGCTACTAGAAATTTTTATCTTTATACTTTTCTTAATTTTTGTAAATTAAGATTAAAGATCAAATGTTTCTAGCTTAAAATAGGTCAAATCAGAGAAGGAAAAAAGCATATAATTTAGGAAACACTTCCTCCTGTGACACCTGCAATTTCTAAAGCAAAAAGAATATTTTTATTAAGTTTAGAGAATGTACAACTGCAAATACATGACTTCTTCTGAAAGGCCACTTTGTGATAAAGTACATACATATAGTGTTCATGGTTTCTTTTAAAGTGCTACGTATGTTGTCTCTGGCTTGAGAATCATCTATTGCTTTAAAAGGTCTTTCAACACAACTCCAGCGCTGTTGTCAGGTGACACTGGCAAAGGTGTAAATGTGGGCAACACATCTGAGATGGGTTTCAAAAGAAGATGCCCAGGCCCACCAGGTCCAAGTCCAGCTGGGTTAATGAGAGGCACAGCCGCAGAGCGGGGAGCCAAGAATGGATTCACATCTGCTCTTCTACCAGTTCTGGATTCTGTGGTATCTAAATGATAAAATACGAGTTGTTCAGTCTCCCATATATTAATTAGTTAACACTATACATGTGTTTTAGAGTCCTAGATTTGGCCCCTGAATAAATTTAATTCCTATGCTGCTGGGTTCTGGATCTGCTAAGCAGGGTCTATGACATAAAAAGGGTAAAAAAAAAGACAAGACAGGAAGCGAGAGGAATGGAGGAGTGGAGAAAGAACACGGGAGGGAGCAGCATCTGTATGCAGAGCTAATACTTTGATACTCAAATACCAGTTATATAACTGATGAACTTCACTTACTTTAATAACGGCTTTTCAAGGGTGTCTTCTATGTTACAATGAAAATTTTCTAACTACCCACCTGAAAGATGGAAGGACTTTAGAACTCCTTTTCCCCCAATAGTTATGAGGGCCACGAAAAAAAACTGGCACCAATTCCACAGTGATAACAATCAAATGTGATATTAATTTACCCAAAGAAAAACAATTTTTTCGTATTACATTACCTGATCCTCCTTTTTTAGACATTCAAAGGTTTGAAACAATTCTCTGTTAAGATTATTTCTCTATCATGTTACGCCAAAACTAGTTTTTTTACTGGAATAGGTCTCTGTTAATGTCCTAATGTCCTGGTGGATAGAATTCTGCTTTATTACCCAAGCACCACTCAAGCAATGGGAAACTCAAATAAAAAGAAGCCTCTAAAACAAAGAGCATTGAAACAAATTCATCCAAACAACTTAATGTGGAGTCGAGCACCCTGGGTCCCCAACCTTTACTTCCCTGTGAATGACAACGTTCCGAACTCTGGGAAGGCTTCCAGTGCTCCTTGGTAACTCTGCCCCTCACCACACACTTCCAAATCCAGGACTGAAGACTAAGCTTAGTTTTTTTTTGTTATTTTTTAATGTAAACCCTGTAGCAGCTCAAAATATCACTGGCTTTTGCCTCTGATCAATCCGAACCAAGCTGGCCACATGTCTTGATAAGTGAAGAGAGGAAGAAAAAGGAAGAAGAGAGGGAAGAAGGGGAAGGGATGGAGGCGGAAGGGAGGACAGGGAGCAGGTGACGTTGCCGTAACGAATTTCGGAATCCACTTGTAGATGCTACAACCTAGTGTAGCAAGAAAAGCGTGTGGTTTTGTTTGTTTGTTAAGGATTTTATTTATTTGACTGAGAGAGAGAGAGAACGCACAAGCAGGAGGAGTGGCAGGCAGAGGGAGAGGGAGAAGCAGGCTCCCAGCTGAGCAAGGAGCCCAATGCAGGGCTCGATGTGGGGCTCGATCCCACATGACCTGAGCCGAAGACAGATACCTAACCAACTGAGCCACCCAGGCACCCCAAGAAAAAAGTGTTTTTAGTATAATCTATAAGCTATTAGATAAAGTGGAGACTTTTTATTAAATTTAGGAGCCAAATCTTTTATCAAAACAAATTTTACCATTTCTTTTTATATAAAAGTTCAGGAAAATAGAAGTATTCAGCAAATTAGACTTTGAGTTTTTTAAAATTTCAAAATATAAATTCTTTAATATTTTATCCAAATTTAAGTATCTGATGTGATATAAACCTGGGAGTATACAATAACATACACTTTTACAGTCCAACTAGCAAACATTTTAGTCTGCATTAAAATATGAAGATTTCAGATCAAAGAGAGACTTTCTAATAAAGAATCTGTTTACAGTCTAATGGATTATATTTCAACTCAAGAAAATTTACTGCATGTCTATAATTTAGGGGACATAAATATAAATAAGGCCCTTTTGACCCAGTGGGATAGAAAACCATACATACAGAACAGAACCACCAAACATTTTGCTTCCAGGTGGACCTTTTAACATCCAAGAAGGCTTCAATACATCTTTGGATGTCTAAGCCAGTTTACTAAACTGTTCTTAAAATTACTAACACACCAAGGTTTGGTTATTGAATTTAACACTCAGATGTTCACAGGGAAAAAACCTTTCTCTAACTATAAACTACACTTTTTTTGGAAGGATAATTTGCCATTATATTCTAATTCTTAAGAAACATCTACATGTAGGTATTATACTTTCAGAAATTTATCTTAAGGGCAACATTAAAGATGTGTGCAAAAACTTACCAAGGATATTCATCACAGCAATATTTATAACTGAAACAATCTGAATATAAACTATACTTTTAACTCTAATTTAGCAGTAAGCACCATTAGTATGAAAGAAAAACAGATAACCAAGCAAAGGTTTACTGGTTCACCAGCACTTCCAAGAATAATTCAAACTGGCTTACGCAGAAAGAAGAATTATTCCAATATACAAAGAAAAAATATTTCATATTGCTGAGGTTATTCTAAGCTAATTAAATATCAGATCGCTACAGGACATATGAAGCCAAAATCTAATGGCTTATTGGAATTTTGGAAGAAGTCACCGCACATTTTCAAAAACACTGAAAATTTAGTTAAGACCACTGTAAAACATAATCATAAATTAAACATTCAATTTTTTAAATTGTAGAAAAAATAAATATCTGGTTTTACCTTTAAAACTTTCTGGTACATTTGTAACTACTTTTCTCCTTCCTGGTGAATCCAGAGGTTTCATATCATGAACAGAAAGCTTTGGTGGTGGAAGAGATGGATGAGATTCTGTTTCTAGAAATTTAACAAAAAGTTCTGAAAAAGACTAAGAAAATAATATTTGGGTTATATATAAGGCAGACATTAAATTATACTCACTACAACCAAGAAAATGTACCAGCTGTGCAAATTAAATACCAAAAACTAATCATGCCTTCTTAATTCATTTCTGTATTAACTAAGCTTTATGAACCATTAAAACTACTAGTGCTTTAGTTATGTTTATCAGTTAAAACCTTTAGCAAGGCCGCCTGGGTGGCTCAGTTGATTAAGCAACTGCCTTTGGCTCAGGTCATGATCCTGGAGTCCCAGGATTAAGTCCCACATCAGGCTCCCTGCTCAGGAGGGAGTCTGCTTCTCCCTCTGACCCTTCCCCCTCTCGTGCTCTCTCTCTCAAATAAATAAATAAAATCTTAAAAAAAATTAAAAATAAATAAATAAAACCTTTAGCAATATAATTAATAATGTTTGATGACAACATTTGTCATAAACCTTAGTCTTAATTAGCTACCCGATCGGGGCGCCTGCGTGGCTCAGTCATTAAGCATCTGCCTTCGGCTTGGTCATGATCCCAGGGTCCTGGGATCGAGTCCCTCAGTGGGCTCCCTGCTTGGCGGGAAGCCTGCTTCTCTCTCTCCCACTCCCCCTGCTTGTGTTCCCTCTCTCGCTGTGTCTCTGTCAAATAAATAAAATCTTTAAAATAAATAAATAAGTAAATAAAAATAATTGGCTACCCGATGACACTTAGATTTCTTGCCATTGATGGCACTTAAGACATCAAGTCTTAAATCATTTTAGTAACTGTTTACATGGACATAAAACACAATATAGAAAACAAGTATTAAACAGTCATATTTAATCAATGAGTACAGCAAAAGCTCACCAGTAATACTTTCAGATTAAAATAATGTAGTGTAAACCTTTCCTTTATTTTTATTTTTTTAACATTTTATTTTTAAGTAATCTCTATACCCAACATGGGGCATGAACCCACAACCCCTGCTCCACCAACTGAGCCAGCCAGGCACCCCTAGACCTTTCCTTTAAAATAAATTTCATGCCATTCGGTTTAAAATAGGGTATTTTTGTTACCTATCCTCAGTTTCTTCTTTACTTAAAAACAAAGTAAAATAAAGAGGCAAACTCCACATTCTAATTCATAGAGCTGCTCAATTAATTTATTTTTAGGTTTTTAGTTTTTATTTAAGCAGTCTCTACACCCAATGTGGGGCTTGAACTCATGATCCCCGAGATCAAGAGTCACATGCTCTTCCAACTGAGCCCAGCCAAGCGCCCCGAGCTACTGAATTTATTAATGTTCATTCAGACTATCAGGCACTGTTTTCATGTTTATTAACTGCCTCCTCCTGCCAAGATGTAAGTTTGTGGAGGGCAGGAACTCTGTCTTCTGGTGTGCTGCTGCATCCCCGAAGTTGAGAATAGTCGGTACACAGCAGGTACTCAGTAAGTGCTCAATGACAAGGTAGACACAACCATGCATAAATAAAGCCTCTGTCTTTAAGAATCTCATAATTTAGTAGTAAGACAAATGACTCTGTGCCTATAGCAGCAAGATCAAATACAAAAATACTTAATACTTGGAAAAACAAAAGTACCGTATAATCAAAAAGCTAAAATAAAACATATATGCAATAAATTTATTTAAACTGGCTTAATGGGGCACCTGGGTGGCTCAGTTGGTTAAGTGTCTACCTTCAGCTCAGGTCGTGATCCCAGAGTCCTGGGATCAAGTCCCACATTGGGCTCCCTGCTCAGCAGGGAATCTGCTTCTCCCTCTCCCTCTGCCCACACCTGCCTGCCGCTCCCCTTGCTTGTGCTCTCTGTCAAATAAGTAAATAAGATCTTTAAAAATACATACATACATACATACATAAATAAAATATTATTATCCTTAAGCTAATCACCTCTCTGGATCTCAGTTTCCACAACTCCAAAATAAAAGGGCTGTATAATAAAATAACCTAAAAAAGAAACCTGATTTTTGCAAATGAGCATGATGCATTTCACCACTCCTATTCAGAGCAAGAATAAAATTGGCTCTTACACTATTAAGCACAGACTGTTGATTTGGTCTCAGAGGCGTGTTGGGGACACTTTTTGATCCTCCTCCAAGCCACCCAGTCATCCACCTGGTAACACCACCCTGATCTTCGTGAAGCAACTAAAAGATTATTTTAAAACAGAAAAATATTATCAATACAAGCAAAGAGAAAATAACTATTTTTACTTGATTTCAGACGGTAGCACACTGTGCTTTTCAAGTCCAATGCTTATTTAATGTCTCTTACTGAGAGAGGCTACAAATACAATAAAATGTCATTCCAAGCACTATCTCAAATCAAGAGTTGAGGCCTGTCATGTCTAAAATTTCAGCATTTTGATAGGAGAGGTGGCTTGTAAGTGACAAAACTAGTATTATGCAAGTTGAACAAATCCACCTCTTCACTGTAGTATGAACTGGTCCATTTCCACATTATTGAGAAAAGGAAAACTGTATAATAGAGAGTAAAAGACGACAATTTTATATGATGTCACTATCTGAGTTATAAAAATATTCAGAACAGCTTCCCATCGTTCAGTTAGTTACCTGCTCCATTTCCTCCCTCTTGATACCCAGGATGCTTCCCATTAATCGTAGCACCTCGTGGCGCTGATGTTTCGGCGTGTGGAAATGTCCAATGAAGAGGTTTCTCATTAGGACTCTGTGAAAATAAAGGCAGAAACAGCTCAGGCTACCTCAATAGTTATCCCCATATTTAGTGTACCCACACAATAAACACTAAACATATACATAGTTAATTATACTTTAAAAAGTTACAAAAAAACACTAAAGAAATATTTTGAAATACTTAACAAGTACTTGACAAGTCTAATCAAAGACATTTCAAACAATCTAAAAAATGCATACCTTTTAAAACATCGGTTATTATCCATCACTTTCTCCAACCAAATCGATCAAATGAGACAGTGCTCAGTGACTCTCAATGTGTCTGGCTTCTGCCTTAAGACACTCCCGATGTCTGTCTCCCCACCTCGAATGGTGAGGACAGCTCTCGTGCTTCACAGGTATGCTTACACTTTCCCACTCATATTTATTAAAAATTTGTTAATAATATCCAAATCTTTAAAATATTAATGATATGCTACATACATACCTAGGTTTCAGACCTAATACATTTAAGCAAGGTATGTTCATTTAAGGACAGCTAAAGAGCGCTAAAAAGAATGCTAAGAATAAAAGTTTTTATTTTCTAAGTACTTCCTATTATGGTGATGATTTAACTCTTCCATATGGTTTTAAGAAAAAGAATTTGAGCTGGGAAAAATTCATCTAAAAACCAAGAGAAGTTATTCTACTGACTCCTCATGAAAATGACCTACATCTCATCACCATATAAGAAAAGGCTTAGCTTGGGGCGCCTGGGTGGCACAGCGGTTAAGCGTCTGCCTTCGGCTCAGGGCGTGATCCTGGCGTTATGGGATCGAGCCCCACATCAGGCTCTTCCGCTATGAGCCTGCTTCTTCCTCTCCCATCCCCCTGCTTCTGTTCCCTCTCTCGCTGGCTGTCTCTATCTCTGTTGAATAAATAAATCAAATCTTTAAAAAAAAAAAAAAGAAAGAAAAGGCTTAGCTTAATCACATATAAACATCTACATGTAGAAGCTGTTTTTACTGTAAGGGTTATATCCATAAAATACATATAAGTTAAAAGGTAGAGCATACTTGTCCACTTTTCCTTCTGTGCTGTTTACTAAGTTCATCAATTTCTTTTGTACATCATCCAGCATTTCTTGTCGGAGTTCATCTGTTTTAAAACATGTGAATAAAGATGGTCATTAACTGATTAAAATAGCCTGGATGAATATATAATGAGATTTACAACATCTTTCCTGCAAATTCTGAATATATACACTAATTTTAATTAGTAATATTCAATAACTTCCATCTCTTCTTTGGTTCAAGAACTAGGCTTTCTAGTATAGAAATTACTTAGCAGCCAGAGTACGCCTTTATTCACACAGTTTATCCCCAATAAAGTATTCAATTCTTTAATAGAAAATTTAAAAACCAAAAAAGGGTTTTCATTCTCTTTAGAAACCTAATAGCAAAAAAGAGATTTTCACCACTGCCTCCGTGCATAAAACATTTCCAGAGCCACTCTTTAATGGGGGAGAAATGGAAAGGACAATTTTAGATTTTCCTTTTTCCATTTTCCTGGCTGGAATCTGGTTTTTGGTGAGCTAAGAAGAGTATTTAATACAACTAAGAGCATGGCTCGGGATGTAGCTCACAGGACAAAGTATTCTGAGGTATATAGGATGCAAAACCCAATTCAGATCACTGGTTCTAACATACTGATCAAGATAACTATAGCTTATATGACTAATTCAGAAGCATGCTGGACTGTGTTATTTTATAATTTTTATTTAAAGAGGAAGCAAAATCTGTAAAATCTTGACAGAACAGCTGGAATCCAAGCAGTATTATAGGCAAAGTCTAGAATTACAACAGGAGATACCCTGTTCATAAATCTGACTGTGCCACGGGGCCAACAATTCCCAGACGAAGGAACTCTCAGCCAGACCCATAGAGCTTTAATACCTGTCACCTCAGAAATGGATAATTTGAGCTGAAGGAGATGCTTATCCAAGCTCGATTACAAGTTTGGTTCTGAAAGAAATGAAGAGATTGACTCTGCAGCAGAGCTCTACTTTTCAAATCAGGAAACACTCCAATCCAAACACTAGACTCTGATCTCTTTCCACAAAACTACTCTGAATTATGCTGCATTTTCCTGGTGGCAGCTGGATACAAGTCCCCTTGTCATATATAGAACTCACAAATATTTTCTCCCATTCCATGGGTTGTCATTTTGCTTTCTTGATGCTATCCTTTGAAGTATAAGAGTTTTTAATTTTGATGAAGTCCAACTTTTTCTTTTGTTACCTGTGCTTTTAGAGTCACATCAAAGAAATCAATGCCTAATTCAACATCACACAGATTTATTCTTGTGTACCCTTCTAAGAGTTTTATAATTTTAACTCTAAAATGCAGGTCTATGCTCCATTTTGAGTTAATTTTCACGCCTGGTGTGAGGCAAGGGATCAATCTCATTCTTCTGCATGTAAATATCCACTTGTTTCAGCACCATACATTGTTGAAAAAACTATTTTTTTTGCACCTTGTCGAAAACCAACTGATCAGAAATGTATGGTTTATTTCTGGACTCTCAATTCCTACTACAAGACTTGTACAGATGTTTTTTCTTCTACCTGAAAAGCTCTTTTCCATCAGGACCGCCTATTAACTCCTATTCACCTTCACATCTAAGTTCGTAGGTCACTTCCTCCAAGTTTTCTCTGAACCCTACAGATTAGGCCAGGTCCATCTGCTTTATGTTTTCAATCTGCCTTGCACCATGCCCAATATTCTGATTTAAAGTACTAAATGTGTATACAAAAAATGACCAGTTTAACTGTTTGCAATGGCTTGTGGTTCTTCTAAATTGCAAAAATCTAAATTGCAAAATGTAATTCACATAATAGGCTAACTTTACCAAAATAGAGATGGTTGCCATAACCATATTATAAAAGCAAGGTTTGTGTTCGGAAAATCTACTACAAACGTTTCCTTTCCTGTCTTTCCAGTAAGGAATTTAAGCTTGGACATTAAAAGAAAAGAGAGAGAGAGAGAACAAGATTACTATTAAAGTCTGAGTCAGTAAAAGACATTTTAGATTCTTAATGTGCACATATATACTATGAACACATGGAGCTATTTGGGCCCTCCCTATTACTACATTCTGAATGTAAAGAGAATTCTCAACTATTCAGAGGAAAAACAGCAAGTAAATTCATCTCTTATCGATGTTCTGAATTAACCATCCCACTCATGAGCTACAATAAGAGCCAGAGTAAGGATAGGCACAGTCTTCTGTTTCATCCTCCCCACTATGGAAAGGTAGTAGAGAAACAGAGGTCAAATTTACCTCCATCTTCCCTTTCTCTCAGACCTCCATCTACTTTCTTCTAAAATTCATGATTTTTTATATTGATTATATATCAAAATAATATTCTGGATATACTGAGCTTTATAAAATATCATTAAAATTAACTTCCCATGTATCTTTTTATTTCTAACATGGCTACTAAACATTAGTAAGTTATACATGTGGCTTGCATTATATTTTTATTGGGTAGCACTGCTTTGGAGCATAACCAGAATGTAACCACTACAGTATATTGTTGTTTACTAAAAAAAAGAAAAGAAAGATAAAACTGAATGATAGACATCTTCAGAGTAAAATTCATAGAGCAAAGATTTTATTTTGCTCTTATTAAAATTTTAATAAAATAAATCACAAAAATTTAAGTTTGCTCTATAAAAAACAGATCAAGAAATCTGTCTTCTTAATAAAGTTCAAGTCAAGGGGTGCCTGGGTGGCTCGGTCAGTTAAGCGTCTGACTCTTCATTTCGGCTCAGGTCATGATCCTGGGGTTGTGGGACTGAGTCCCGCATCCAGCTCTGCACTCAGCAGGGAGTCTGCTTGAAATTCTCTCCCTCTGCCCACCCCCCACCCGTCTCCCTCTCTCCCTGTCCCCTCCTCCTCTCTCTCACAAAATAAATAAATCTTTAAAAAAAATAAAGTTCAGGGTATCTGGGTGGCTCAGTCAGTTAAGCATCTGCCTTGGGCTTAGGGCACAACCCCCGAGTCCTGAGCCCTGCATTGGGCTCCCTGCTCAGTGGGGAGCCTGCTTCTCCCTCTCCCGCTCCCCCGCCTGTGCTCTCTGTCAAATAAATAAATAAAATCATAAAAAATAAAAATAAAAATTAAGTTCAGGTCAAAGATATTTTCTTGATGAAATTCATTAATATTAGTATAATTTTGATTCAAGTCTCTGTTCTGAAAGGTAGGGTCAAAACATCCTAATGGCCAAAATAATAGGGTAAAAATTTCTTAAACTCATCAGAATACAAGTTAGTCCTAAACTAATGTGACATAGAATTGATAACTCTGCATATCCTTCAGGCATGCACAGAGCTGTTTCAAATTCAAGTAGTAGTTTAAACATATTCTGGTATTAAAGTCTACGAAAAAACCTTCAGAATTTGGAGGGGGGGCTTGGAAGAATGGTATTAACTAGGAAAGGTTTAGAAAAGTCAGTCAAATACTGACTCCAAAGGTCCCTATGGACTTCTTTTTCTCTAGGCACCCTTATTTTCCTCCCATCAGAGATTCTGAATATTTCTCCACAAAAACCGAACACTAATTCAAACCACAATTTGAAATCAGAACTGTATTTATATGGGCAGACAAAATAACGGTTATTCAGAAATGGGTTTTTAGCCAAATATAATATCCCTGTGAAATAATCTAACATGCCAAAATAATTCTTTGGGAAGTTAAAAAAAGAAAATAAAAGGCAGGGGGATACACTTTAAAGCTGAGCAATAAAGCAACTGAGATTTAGTCTAGTTTAGGGTAAGAGTTACTCTAAATACATGCCATCCTAAAACCCGCCGTATCACAGCCTCTTCTCCATAATGCCTAGAGAGGACACCGTGGCCCTTACCACTTGATTTAAAATAAAAACTGAACATAAAATGTACCGACTACAACAAATAAGTCCATCATAACTTTACATTTTATCTGTGATTAGTAACACTGCACTAGAATACTGTCTTCAGAGCACATCGTAAAATTAAGTCACACTCCTCACAAAG
This sequence comes from Ailuropoda melanoleuca, assembly GCF_002007445.2. Taxonomy (NCBI): domain Eukaryota; kingdom Metazoa; phylum Chordata; class Mammalia; order Carnivora; family Ursidae; genus Ailuropoda; species Ailuropoda melanoleuca. The sequence goes on from NC_048231.1 coordinate 30,301,511, forward strand.
TCATCTGGCTGTTGCATGATTTAGCTCCCTTGGACAAGACTCAAGTCAGATTTATTTAACAGTCACCTGACAGAGAAAAGAAAGGTGATTGGAACAGGACTTAAGGGTCAGGAGACCTGCATATGAATCACAGTCCTTTCACCAAGGCCAGACGCTGATGACTATTTTGTAAAATATGCAGGCTTAATCTCAAAGGATTTTGAATCTACTGATTAAATGTGACTTTTCTAAACAGTGAAGTGCTAAATTAAGCATTAGTACTCGCTCATCTGATTTCTTAAAATAACTAAAGAATTCATCTTTTAACCTACCCCTAACCAATACCACGTATCACTTTAGTTAACATTAACACTGATAATTTTGCCTCCATTTTGTATTGTCCTCTTTACGAACCAAGGAGCCAAGGAAGAAAAAATGTTAGAAAGATGGTTTCATTTATAGATATGTTGGTAAATAAACTGGGTCTAGTGTCTTACTTGCACTAGCTACCTAAATAAATGTGAATCTTAATACATTAAATCCAACATAAGGAAATTTAGCCTCTTCATTAAATATAATCAAAGCAAAGGCTAGACATTAGATGATCTTTCTATCACAGAATATCAACTTCTACAAGATCAGTTTCTTTATAAACAGCAAATAATTCTTTTTAAAGGCATCTTATATTTAACCTGTGAAGTTAAGACATACTGACATCTGCTTTGTCTTTTAACTCAATTCTTTTCAACCACATCACAGAATTTCAAGGTCTAGAGTATGGTGATGGCTTTCTCATTCCATAACTATAATTATTAATTGAGGAATGAAAAGTAATTTTTGAAATTCTACTTCCTAGCAATGAACTCACACGAAAAGACTTTATTAATATAAGCTCATTAATTTCAATTTCACTAGGTCAGAATTTGTGACTCCATTAAAATACCAACATTGAGGTCTCTTGGATTATTTGTACAATTAAAATTAGAGTTACCATGTGCATTTCCAACAGGTCTTATATAAATAATGTAAGCAGATTAAATTTATTTACCCTCTCTACCCTCCTCCCTCATTTGGTATGAATTCAGATAATTTGTACTGTATTTTTCCATATCGAAACAAAAATTTTAAAATTTTTTTTAAAAGACTGAATATTTTGAATAAAATTACATATTTAATTTTAAAAGGTTCACAAAGACCAGCCATATCCCAAAAGAAACGGCTGCAATTTTGTCAGAGAAAAGTAAAGCCATTAGGATAATTTTGCCACTTACTGAATATCATCATCACTATAGAAAATAATGACAAAAGGCTTTCTAGGCTTATGACTGAACCTCAACTCATTTCTGAAAGCTCCCTGTTGCAAACAGCACAGACTAAATCTGGCCCAAAGCAATGTTTTTTCAGCCCACACAGCATGTTTTAAATTTGGTATCACATAAAAAATTGGAATATTTCACATAGAAGTCTACATTTCCAGTGTCTCTTGAAAGATCTGGAGATTTGGCAACAGTGGGTCCACAGGCCTGCATGGCAACAGATGGGTGGAGCCGAGAATGTGCTGCCTCCCTAAGAAACTCTGCAATTTACCACTCTCTCTACTTGGTCCTATTTGTTCTTTTATAATATTTCTTGGGCTCCAATTTATAATTCGTGTTTGTGATCCATACTTATAGTTTCATTTCTCCATATAACAACCCACTTCCACCAACACCTCCCCTTTGGTCACTACCAACCAGGTCCACCAGATCTTCAGCCCGTTTCCAGATTAAGCTGCATACAGATTCATACGAATTCATCCCTCTATCTAGAATGCTCTTCCCCAACTCCCTGCCTGCTTAGCTGTACCTATTCATCGTTCAAGTGAGGTCAAGTATATCTTTCACTAGCCTTCTCTACTCTTCCATATCACCATCACCAAATACAATGAATTGTTCTTTCCTTTTGAAACAACTGGTTGCATGCATGTGATTACATGTAATCTTCCCCTTCTTGTCTGACTCTAAACCTCCTGAAAGTATTGGTCCCCTATCTCTGTATCTCCAGTGCCTATTTCAGCACTGGGTACATGGCAGGAAACAATGCATTTTTGATAAGTAAATGAAAGAATGATGGATTTTTCTCTAGGTAGGGAGAATATCTGGAAAGAAAAGAACACAGGACAAAAAGAATAAATGATTTATGTTCTGAATTACTCTGTCCATATGAGGGAAAATACACAAAACATATTAACTAAAAACATTCCCATCTCCACATAATTTATTTTTTCTTCTGTACTTAGAAGAATTAATAAAACACACATTTAAAATATAATCATTAACTTTAAAAGGGCTTAGTTATTCACCTAATTGATATAAACTTTTTTCTTAACTAAAGTCCTGGCATTGTCTAGTATACCCAGATGTTTATATCATCACAAATAACTTTTTAACCATTTATGGCAATTCAGAAAACTGCATCTGGTATTTCTTATATGTTTCCTCTAAAATCACCACTTCTGCCAAAAACATCTATAAAGAAATCCCTCAAAAGGTTTGGGTAACAAAGCGTCTGGGAATGTATTTGGCCTATGTTCAACAGGACATTATATGTTTTCTTGTATAAATCATGTCCTGGAAAATGGAATGCCTTTATTTAAAATAAAAACTACACCATCTAGCACCGTAAAGGTAGTTCCATGAAAAACATTTTAAACCTCTTTTATATTTGTAGTCTTAAAACATATTTTTATGCTTCATATTACGCTAGGTTTACTGGGGCTTATTTTATACGCTCTTCTAGATTTTCTTCAAAAAAACAAACACAAAAATACTGTAAGGAAATTTTCCATTCTCAACTTAATAGACTTTTTAAAAAGCAGTCACCAAAACTTCTTTAAAAATTTTTTTTTTTAAATGGGCCTAAAACCTTAACCTCACCAAAGAAGATATACGGATGGCAAATAAGCATATAAAAAGATGTTCCACACCATATGTCATCAGGGAGATGCAAATTAAAACAAGCTATCACTACACACCTATGAGAATGGCTCACTGGAGTTCTGGCAACAGCAAATGCTGGCGAGGACGAGCAACAGGGACTCTCATACCTTGCTGATGGGGAATACAAAGTGGGATGGCACTTTCTTACGAAACTACCATACGTTCCAGCAAATGCACTCCTTGGTATTTACACCAAGGGGTTGAAAACTCATGTCCACACAAAAACCTGCACATAGATGTTTACAGGAGCTTTATTCATAACTGCCAAACTCGGAGCAACCGAGAAGTCCTTCAGCAGATGAATGGATAAACTGTGGTCCATCCAGATAATGGAATGTTATTCAGCACTACAAAGAAATGAGCTATCAACTATGAAAAGACATGGTAGAACCTTAAATGCATATTATGAAGGGAAAGAAGGTACTTTGAAAAAGCTACATACTGTCTGATTCCAACTCTATGATGTTCTGGAAAAGGCAAAACTATGGCGACGGTAAAAAAGATCAGTGGCTTCCAGAGGTGAGGGTGGAGGGGGGTGGGGCAAAGATGAATAGAAGGAACACAGAGGATTTTTAGGGCAGTGAAAATACTCCGTATGACACCATAATGTTGTAATACTTCATTACACATTTGCCCAAACCCACAGAATACATAACACCAAGAGTAAACGCTAAGGTAAACGGTGCACTTTGGATGATGACGATGTATCACACTGCAGGTCCATCCTTGTTTAAAAAAAAAAAAAAAAGTACCATTCTGGTAAGTGATGTTAATAGGAGGAAGGGGTTATATGGGACATGTCTGTACCTCCCTCTCAACTTTATTACACACCTACAACTGCTCTAAAAATATAGTCTTTTTTTTTTTTTTAAGATTTTATTTATTTATTTGACAGAGAGAGACAGCCAGGGGGAGTGGAAGAGGAAGAAGCCGACTCCCAGCGGAGGAGCCTGATGTGGGGCTCGATCCCAGGACCCTGGGATCACGCCCTGAGCCAAAGGCAGACACTTTTAACGACTGAGCCACCCAGGCGCCTCTAAAAATATAGTCTTAAAAAACAAAACAAAACAAAAAATCAGTTATGGGACCCTTCAAGGTGCAGCTCTATACTGGCAGACATATCAAAAGATACTCTCAATCCTAGAATCTAATTTTGTATTGTTTATGAAAACTTATTTTTGTGTATTATCAAAACGAGAACTATTTTGTGCTATTTCAATTTTATCCATTTTCATTTAAGAGGAATTTATCTTAAGGACAATGGTAGAGAACAAGAAGTGAAAGAAGTAAAATGTCAAACCTGGCCATAAATATAGCAAGCTGACACATCTTTTAATGGTCTGGCTGTAGTCTAGGTTTCCATAGGTGTGTATTTTCCAACGTATGACAATTCCACAGAAATTCTAACTCCAATCAATTCAAAATAGTGAAAGACTCCGTCCTCCTATCTGCTTCACATAGGACTAGCACCTTAAGTTTGAAAAATCAGTAATACAGGACGGTGTGTGAAGTCTTTGGAACTATATTGAACAAAAATGCTTTCCGGCAAAATGTTCCAAGAATAATTTCTAGAAAGAAGGAAAGCTAGACACATTATCTATTAAAATACAGCACCTACAGGATCTTAGGGTTCCCTTTTTATTGTTATTATATGGAGAAAGGGGATCATTCAGGGAAGGGAGAGAGAAGTTCTTCCATTTTAGGGGTGAAATCTTCCTACTAGTTTAGGGCTCTGCTCAAGTTCCTTTCCTCCATGGAATGCCCGACACTCAAGGAGATTCTTGGAGAGGTAAATATGCATGTCTCATGGCCACTGCTATGCGCCACTGTCTTACACTGTGAACCCATGCTGGATCTACGCCATGTGTTACTTCCTATCTAGCTAGAGTCTCACACAACATCTAGCATGAGGCCAAGTGGTCGGTTCTCATTAATTACTTAGTGCCTGATAAGGTATCTTCATACTTTTCCTACAAGGTCTGTAAACACCCTGAACCTAGAACTATAGTTTCACGTACATACACAATTGTGTACTCTAAGAATGAGGGAAATCATCAATGAGCTACTGCTTTAATGCTGGTGTTATATGCAATGACTCCCTTTTCATACGTTTGACCAGAATGAATCATCTCATCTCCGGTAGCAAAAGCAAAACCAAGCATTTTGAATAATATACCACTTTTAAAGTGAGTTTCCCAATATTGTTTAAATGTTGAAACTGCATATCAACTAATCATCAGTCTACAGATGCCTAGAAATAAAACAATACTTTGTTTCTACACTTTAAGTCTCTATGTACTTTCCTGCAACAAAAGCCAATCTGTCTTTTTCAAAATTGTTTCTCCTGGCAAATATTTTCGCTGTCTGGCCAAGTTTTGTGTTAAAAATAAAGTACAGTATTACAACATCAATCAACATTTAAAGTACTTAATGATCTATGAAAGAAAATATACAGTGATTCCTTTGAAACAACCAAGCTAATCAAGGTTTATTTGTATTATCAAATCAAGACTGCAGCTTTGAGAAAATCAAATGACATTTGTGTTTATAGACATAAAAGCAGTATTGCACTGAGGTAATAAAAGAAAACATCGGTAAGAAGAGACAAGAATGTGAATGACTTAAAGACACCACAGAATGGTCTCTTCACTCCCCTTCCTGTTGTTACAACACTAGCCTCTTGCCTGTAGTCTCAAACACCAACTGTGTAAGCACAATCAGAGTTTCCTGCAGCTAATATTTACCCACAAAATGAGTCCAAAGTTTCTATACATTTACACTGAATGGTAATTGTCATTTTTTTACATCAGTAGGGACCTAAGCCACCTAAGCCTTGTGAGGTATAACCTAAATCTGAAATATTCTACTCCTGGGGGTTTAAATGAGTGCCTGAACAAGTACTAAGTAGTGCGGGGACTCTGATATTTACCAACTATTTAAATCACAGAATTTTTTATCTTAGCATCATCTACTGGAAATGACTCAGGCAGATACCTAAGAAGGGACGTGGCCTTAAACATTATACAGCAGCATGCCACAGAGCACTGGGCTGTCACAGACCAATGAGCTGGCTCAGAATACTGCCTTTTCACTTCCATTAGCGCAGTGCTACCCCTTAAGCTGTCAATTCTCTGACTAATTCCTTGGGTAACCAGTGTATCTACTCTGCGTTGGCCATATATCTGCAGATAATGCTATAGCTGCTCCGGCATTTTCCCAACAAATACTGCCTCCCCATAAGAGCAACTGTATCAACATTTAGGGCATAATACAAAGGATGCTGCCCTATTTTTAAAGGAGATGGAGACACACAGAACAAAATACAAGTCAGACTATAAATAACCATTTTCCTGACAGGACAAAATAAAGTAACATGGAAACATCATGAGCTTTGGTGAAGGGTAAGAAGGTCAGAGTTCAAATCTCAGTTTCTTTGACTTATAAAATGAAACTCATATCACCTACTCCAGAATTGCTTGTGAAGAATAAATAAGAGAAGATGAAATATAATGCAGTATATGTTACATAAAACACCCATGATACTCAATATGTAATTGTTTCCTTGCTGCCCATTTCTGGCCCCCTACGCGATTTAGGGTTCCAAGGCTGGCCAAGTCTTACCAAGTAAGGGCAGTTAATTTGCTCCGAATCAAGTAATCTTGAGGACACCTACCTCACATGATGTAGCTTACTGTTTTTTGTAGTCCTGAAAGTCTCTCATCTGCCATCTTCTGTTAGACTGAGGACAACTTCCCCTGGCTTGTCCATTGGTACCCATGCTTCTTCCGTGGTTCCTGCTTGTTTGCCTCCTTAGTGTCTAAGTCACCATCTTTGTCATCTGACAGCATCTCCGCTGTGCCATCTCCTCCTAATTTTGCCTATTTCTATTTTTTTTAATTTTGCCTATTTCTAATTTCTATTTTACGTTAAGTGGTACTTCTTAATTCTTTAACTACGTGCCTTGGCGCTTACTGTGCCCAACCCAGATACCCAAAGGTAGTACATTTCTAGGTTCCACAATCACCTTAAATCATTACCTACTGAAAACAGCTCTAGAATAGCTCAACTTCAGGGACACTTAAATCAGAGATTAGACAGAGACATGCAATCTTAGTCAGCTGTTCAACAAAACATTATGAACCACCTGGTTACTTGAGGCCCAACTGATAGCGCTAAGCATAGAACTCACCTTAGGGAATTGGCAAGGCTTATATCTTAAAAGCATCACACAATTGCATACTGAGTGCCTATATGTAAAGCACCATCTATAATCATAAAACAAGCTAGTTATAGCCAGACATTCATTCCACAAGAAGTTACTTTTTTTCTTGAGAATATTGTCCTGATACATCCCGTGGATGAACACAGAATGATCAGAGAGAAGTCCTAACCATAAAAAGTCAGGTCAGTAATATCACTTCCCATTGATGGTCAACAAGGTGACAACCAACACAACTGGATTACCTCCACAGGCAGGAAAATTAACTGGACAGCCAGGGCCAACTTTCAACTCTGGTTTCACTAGGACCATATTAAAATTGAAGCAAGCTGGTCACAGGAGAAGGAAATGGAAGTCACACCCAGTGGAAGTTGGTCTCACTCAATTGCGTGGCAGCATGGAAGAAGACTACATCTGATTCAACACTAGTGTTGTAGGGAAAAACATGGAAAAGAAAGAAACACCTACTTTGTTTTTTAAGTTCTTCAATTTGTTCTTCCTTTAAATCTAACTGTTCTGTAAGTCTTGATGCTGAATCCAATGCAGCATTTGCTTCATCGAAACGCTCCTGAGGAAGAAAAGTTCATTAAAAAGCAGCATGCAAAACTATTTTACAAACTACATAGCTGGAAGACAGAGTCAATCGACCCTCTTCTATTCAGCTGATGATGCTGTGCTTCTGTGACCCTGGGCAAGTTCACACAGTAAGTATCAAAGACAGAGCCCAGGCTTCGCAGCACAAAACTGTCTCTCTCAGAACTAAATAAAAAAGAGGATTCTACTAAAAGACAACATGGTGACAAAAGTTTCAAAAAGTGACAATAATAGGGGCGCCTGGGTGGCACAGCGGTTAAGCATCTGCCTTCGGCTCAGGGCGTGATCCTGGCGTTCTGGATCGAGCCCCACATCAGGCTCCTCCGCTATGAGCCTGCTTCTTCCTCTCCCACTCCCCCTGCTTGTGTTCCCTCTCTCGCTGGCTGTCTCTATCTCTGTCGAATAAATAAATAAAATCTTTAAAAAAAAAAGTGACAATAATAAGAGCATAAACGCTACACAAAGCAGATACAAAAAGTCAAGAAATACAAATGTTCTTTTTAATTTTTGCAAGTTGATGTACAAAATGATATTTCATCACTACCTTATAACTTTAATGTTTATTTCCCTAACTACAAGTGAATTTGAGCATTTTTCCATGTTTACAGGACAACTAGAGCTGCTTTTCTGTGAAAACTTCTTTGCATACCTTGTTTTTCTACTGAACTTTCTCTTGTCTGTTTCTGAGCACACCTTGTAGAGCAGACATGAACCCTTTGTCACCAGTGCAACAAGTATTATTTGCCAGATCTGCCATGTGTCCATTGCCTAAACGATACCTTTTGTCATGCAAAAGCTGTTAAATTGTATACAAACATGTCCTCCTCTGCTCTCACAACTTCTTGAGTTTAGCCTTGGTTAGGCTCCTCCTTGCTCCTAGATTCCACACGTACTCTTCCAGATTTCCTGGCAAGGTTTTTTGTTTTGTTTTGAACATTTACATCTTTCAAATAGTGTTTCTCAATGGGTGTGATTTTGGCATTCCTGGCCCCCCCCCACTAGATCCAGTCACTGATACAAGCAAAAATAGCCCCAGATTTCCAACACCACTCCCAGGTGAGAATCTTGAGCTTTAATAAATACAAATGGAATTTATTTTTGCATATGGTATAAGATAGGGATCCAATTTTATTTTCTTCCATATAGACAGCCAGCTGTGGCAACATCATTTATTAGATAATCTATCCTTTTTCCATTACACTGAAATTAGTTTAGGGTTTGGTTTTAGATTCTCAAATATAACCTAGGCTCTATTTCTGGATTCTCCTTCTGTTCAACTAATCTAGTCGATATGCTGTTGATTAATGGCTCTATTTTGATATTTAGTAGCAACCTGTTCCTCATTGTTGTTCTTTCACACAATTTTCTTGTCTATTTTAGAGTATTCACCCATGTAAATTTTAGGTCAAATTTTACCAACTTGAATCAAAGTGACAGAGTTGTTGTTGTTGTTTTTTTAAAGATTTTATTTATTCATTCGACAGAGATAGAGACAGCCAGAGAGAGAGGGAACACAAGCAGGGGGAGTGGGAGGAAGAAGCAGGCTCATAGCAGAGGAGCCTGACGTGGGGCCTCGATCCCATAACGCCGGGATCACACCCTGAGCCGAAGGCAGACGCTTAACCGCTGTGCCACCCAGGCGCCCCAAAGTGACAGTGTTTTTGATGTGTCATCTTAGATAGGCTACAACCCCCAGTCACTCAATCAACCATAATCTAGATGTAGCTGTGAAGGTACTTTGCAAATGTAATCAAAACCCCTCATCAGCTGAATCTAAGGAAGCCATGAATAATGCGGGTAGGCCTGACCAAGCTAGTTAAAAGTCCTTGAGAGCAAGGATGAGCCTTCCCCAAAAAGAGAAAAAATTCCTGCTGGACTGCAACTTCAGCCCCTCTCACAGAGCTGTATATCCTGCTTGTGATTTTCTTTCTTGACCATCTGTGGAGAACAGCTTTGGCCCAGGCCTGTGATGGGATCTTGCCATTTTGACTATCAACTCCCACAACCACATTGCCAATTCCTTATAATAAATCTCATAGATGTATATCTGTATATGTCATATATATCAATTATGTGTGTGTGTGTGTGTGTGTGTGTATACACACAACACTCCCTCCCTACTGGTTCTGCTTCTCAGGCTGAACCCTAACTGATACACAGAGGGACTGAAACAAATTTTAAATAAAAAATTTGATATTCAAAATCTACAAAACTAAATTTAGTATAAAGGAAATTTAAATAAATCTTCAAATAATTTTTTTAACCTCACAGCATTTCTATTTAAGAGATTATTAAATCTCAGGGGCACCTGAGTGGCTCAGTTGGTTAAGCGTCTGCCTTTGGCTCTGGTCATGATCCCAGGGTCCTGAGATCGAGTCCCATATAGGGCTCTATGCTCAGCGGGGAGCCTGCTTCTCCCTCTTGCTCTGCCTACTGTGCTCTTTCTCTCTCAGCCAAATCAATAAATAAAATCTTAAAAAAAGAAATTATTAAGTCTCAAAACTACACTAAGACTTTTTCTAAAATTAACATTAAGACTTCATTATTCTTTCCACCATTTGTTTGGGTTTTATTTCACCAACTTCAGCTTTTATTGTCACTAATTCCCTCTTAGTTTTTTTTTCTGGTTTGTTTTTTAAGTATATATTATATTTTAAATTAAAAATAAAGTTAGTTTAAAAAGAAGATCTGGACTTCTAACAGTATGACAGACAACATACTCTGGACCCACTGGAAATAACTAAAAGTGCTGGATAAAATATCTTTTCAAACATATTAATGAGCTGACCAGAAAGTAAGCATAAATGGTCAATAAATATGTTAAACGATGCTTGATCTGTTAGCAGTCAGACAAATGCAAATTAAACCATAAGAAGACAGCCCTTCTCACTACACTGGCAAAAACTTTAAAAATTCTAATAATGCCAAGTATTGCCAAGGATGCAGACCAAGAACTCTTATGCACCACTGGTAGGAATACATTAGCACTACTGCTATAAAACAACTTGCCATCATTGAATGAAGTTGAAATTGCCCATATATATCTCAGGACTCAGCAATTCCGGTCAAGATACATGCCTGGAAGAAACTCTCATACATGTGCACCAGGAGATGTAAACAAGGAAGTTCAGAACCACATTGTTTATATAGCAGATAATGACAAGGTCTTTTAACAGTAAAATGGGTAAATAAATTATACATTCATGCAATAAATAGGGTGGAAATAATAAGTTATGCACAGTAACACAGCTAAAACTCATGAACATACTAAGTGAAAAAAGCAAGTTTCAGGAGGATTATTGAATTTACATCTACATAAGAGTTCACAATTATGCAAAACTATACAATGTATTGTTTAGAGATGCAAATATATGTGATAAAACCATAAAGAAAAACAAGGAGTGATAAATTTAACATTCTGGATTCCTGGTTTTCTATGAAGTGATAAGAAGGGGATGAGAGGGCGCCTAGATGGCTTGAAGGGTTAAGTGTCGGCTTTCGGCTCAGGTCACAATCTCCAGGTCCTGGAATGGAGCCCTACATCGGGCTCCCTGCTCAGTGGGAAGTCTGCTTCTCCCTCTGCCCCTCCCCCTTACTCATGATCTCTCTCTCTCCCTCTCTCTCAGATAAATAAAATCTTTAAAAAAAAAAAAAAAAAAAAAAAGAAGGGGATGAGATACAGCACATCAGGACTTCCAAAGATGACATTCTTCTTGTTACACTGGGTGGGGCAAACATGAGGATACCTGCTATACTGCTTATCTTTTATTTTAAATGTATTATCTAAATACTGTTTTACAGCCACTAATAAAAATTTCAAAACTTTAAAGGAAATATGTCTTCTTTTATTAGGAATATTAACAGGGTTGAACAGCATAGTCACCACTAACAACAGGTAAACAAATTTTATTACTTTCCATCTAGTATCGACAAAATCTACTTATAACTTAGAGAAGTTCATCCTAAATTCTAAGAGCAAGTCACTTTCATGTCATATCTCTTCATGGGGATTCATTTTATTTATATTTTATATATAATTTTTCTACATAAGACATATGACAACAAAGAAAGATATTTTTTTTTTAAAGATTTTATTTATTTATTTGACAGAGATAGAGACAGCCAGTGAGAGAGGGAGCACAAGCAGGGGGAGTGGGAGGAAGAAGCAGGCTCATAGCAGAGGAGCCTGATGTGGGGCTCGATCCCATAACGCCGGGATCACGCCCTGAGCCGAAGGCAGACGCTTAACCGCTGTGCCACCCAGGCGCCCATNTGTGCCACCCAGGCGCCCCAAAGAAAGATATTTTAAAGGATTATGCTGCAAAAGATCTAAAGGATAATATACATTTTTTTTTTTAAAGATTTTATTTATTTACTTGACAGAGATAGAGACAGCCAGCGAGAGAGGGAACACAAGCAGGGGGAGTGGGAGAGGAAGAAGCAGGCTCATAGCAGAGGAGCCTGATGTGGGGGCTCGATCCCATAACGCCGGGATCACGCCCTGAGCCGAAGGCAGACGCTTAACCGCTGTGCCACCCAGGCGCCCATAATATACATTATTTTAATCCATGTGAGAGTGTCAAATATATCTTGTTGAAAAGAAAAAATTAGTTACAAGTGTAAATTAATTTTTTAAGTGGCCCCTAAAATACCCTGCTGTGCTAAAGAATTAAAATTGTCTCATATTTGTTGTGTTTAAACTATAAGCCACAGGGGGAAAGTCCTGAATATCCTGTTCACCATTACATCCCAGAATAGGGTAATAAGTAACCAAACAGTATTTACTAAAATTAATTGTTTAGGAAATTATTCCAAGATAAAGATTCTAAAAGTAATTGTTCATAAATAATAATATTTACAAGAGAAAATTACTTCGACCAACCTGTAATGACATCAGTTTTCCTTCCAGATTTTCTGCCTTTTTCTTCCATTCAGCAACAAGCTGTTTGTGCTTTTCTAGTTCAGCAGAATACATAGCTTTTTCCTCTAAAGGGAAAACAAAGTTACATTAGTATTCTGCAATTTTGTGATAAAATCAGAATTTCAAACCACTTGAAATTTTAAAAATTCAACAGAAACAGTTCAAATCTCTCAGCAAGAAAATTATATGCACCTTAGATCATGTGAGCTAGAATTAAAGAGATTAGTTTCCTCTTCCTAAATCCTTTTCCACCTTGTTCATCATGCAAACTCTTCCCTCCCTTCAGAACTCCACTAAAGTACTTCCTCTTCAGCAAAGCCTTCCCTACGGCCATACCTGTCCATTGGACACCAATGGACACCTGTCCGTTCTAGTAAGTATTATGTACAACGATCCTTGAGAATTTTTATTTTAAAATTCAAGATTTCAACCATGAGTAAACCTGAAGGTCAGCATCTGTACAAATTCAAAGTTTTGCTTAGGTACAAAATTGAAACCCTGCTACTTCATGACCCTCATATCCTGTAATCACCTGTCCCTTCCTTGCAGTCAATTCACTGCCAATCATTACTGAATGTACGAATAAACAAACAGATGGGTAAAATGAATGATCTAAAGGAGGTAAATGTGAGGATGGGAGGCAGATGTGAAAAAGCATACTTGGTTATCAGAGTAATACTGCTCTCTGGTCATCGTTACTGTGGCTCCAGGAAAATATTTTCTACCTGGACTAGAAAATGTAGTTACCTCAAGGTATATGAACAGCTAAGAACAAGTCAATCAATATTTCAAAGTAGAGTAATTACTGATGATTAACTCTCTGAAGTAGATTCAACCTCTAACCTAAATCTCAAAACCTAAGTATTGCTTCTACATGTTCCCCTCTTTATCACATGATCATCCTTCCAATGTTATCCTTATCCTTCCCCAATTCTCACCTTCATTGGTCATATGATACTAAAACATATCTTTAATAATTCCTATATATCACATTCTCTAGTCTTAACTATAAAAGGAGTGTACATTAACTTGTTGATGGCTACTTATCTTTTCTTCCTACAAGTGCGTAATCTTTCGAAGATTTCCCCCTGCCTATTTCAAAATAGCACCGAAATAAGCCAGAATTCCCAATAACTACACCAATTTTTCTTCACTAATCCAAGCTGACCATACAACTCACCTTGCTGGAAGTGCTCTAGCACCATCTGGAGGTTGGAGAGTGACAGAGCATACTGCTTTACTTGTTCCCGAGAGACAGAAAGCTGCAGTGCGGTTTCATCCCTTTGTTTGGAGACCACATTCAACTGCTCCTGCAGCGACTCTACCTGCAAATTGGCCTGATGGCTTCCAACAAAAAGAATAAAAGTCAGGGGGGCGCCTGGGTGGCACAGCGGTTAAGCGTCTGCCTTCGACTCAGGGCGTGATCCCGGCGTTATGGGATCGAGCCCCACATCAGGCTCTTCCGCTATGAGCCTGCTTCTTCCTCTCCCACTCCCCCTGCTTGTGTTCCCTCTCTCACTGGCTGTCTCTATCTCTGTCGAATAAATAAATAAAATCTTTAAAAAAAAAAAAAAAAAAAAGAATAAAAGTCAGGGTGCCTGGGTGGCTCAGTCGGTTAAGCATCCGACTTCTGATTTCGGCTCAAGGTCATAATTTCAGGGTTGTGAGATCGAGCCCCACGTCAGGCTCTGTGCTAACCGTGGAGCCTGCTTAAGATGCTCTCACTCTGCCCCTCCCCACCCAAAAAGAAAAAGAATAAAAGTCAAACTGTTTCTATTACTTTAACAAGATGAAACCTCTCCCCTACGGTTTCTGGGTGTGTGTGTGGAAATATATACATAACACTCACAGTGTTGTACAACCATCACCACAGTCCATCTCCAGAACTTCATCCTCCCAAGGGGGAGCTCCACATCCATTAAGCAATAACTCCCCCTCCCCCAGCAACCACCATTCTACCTTCTGTGTCTATGAATTTGACCTTCCTTACATTTCACTGCATTAAATTCAAGTTACATTTCAAAGAAACTTGAGTTCCTCTGATCTTTGTTCTCCCTGTTTTGTTAATTCATTCTTCTTGAGAAAGTGACTTTGAACAAATGGCAGTCATTTTAAAGATTAAAAGCTGAACTAAACAAGAAATGTTAGTATAATAAAAATTTACATCCTGCAACATTCATGTTTCCAGGCTAAAATGCTAAGATTTAATTTATCATAAAAATGTAAATTGCAAGGACCTTGGAAATCATTTTGTCCAGCTTCCAACCCAATAAGCAATGGGTTATTCCAAAACCTCCTTGGATTTTGACACTTGTAACTATGGTGAACTCACAACTTTCCAAAGGCTAGCCCACTGACAAAATGCTCTAATTACTAATTATCTTTCATGATCATTTTTCTTTCCCTTTACATTAAATACAATAACCCCTACATCTGCCCCAAATAATAAATCAGAGATCCCTTAGAGATTCATTTACCCAGGATTATATCATTGATGCACTTCCTTAATGTACAATGCTTACAAACAAAATATTGAAATAGCTTTTTCTGGGTTTTTAATATGCAGTTAATAAAGTCTTATCCAAGAGCAGTCCATTAAAGCCCACTAAGCACAGCAAACTTTGAGGAAACTTTACCCAATAGCACCATCTTGTGGGAAGAGAAGTAAATTGATAATCAGGAGACAACTCTGCCCTCAAATGTTTGTGGATTTTATGCAACCTTGCTGGTTAGTATGTCACTGAACATGGGTGACTGCAAGGATGAAATGAGCTATGATGTCACTCAAAAAGTTAATAAACACAAGGTATTACTACAGTTAATTAAGGGCTCAAGACACTATAATCTGGTTTGTAGATCTGAGTCACTCATTCAAAAATATTACTGAACATTTGGGACGCCCGGGTGGCGTACTCGGTTAAGCGTCTGCCTTCGGCTCAGGTCATGATCCCAGGATCCTGGGGTCAAGTCCCACATTGGGCTCCCTGCTCAGCGGGGAACCTGCTTCTTCTTCTGCCTGCCTCTCCCCCTGCTTGTGCTCTCTCTCTCTCCTGACAAATAAATAAAATCCTTTTTTTAAAAAGTTCAAAAATAGGGGCGGCCTGGGTGGCACAGCGGTTAAGCGTCTGCCTGGCTCAGGGCGTGATCCCGGCGTTATGGGATCGAGCCCCACATCAGGCTCTTCCTCTACGAGCCTGCTTCTTCCTCTCCCACTCCCCCTGCTTGTGTTCCCTCTCTCGCTGGCTGTCTCTATCTCTGTTGAATAAAGAAATTAAAAAATCTTTAAAAAAAAAAAAAGTTCAAAAATATTACTGAACATCTATTTTTTTTTTTTTAAGATTTTTTTTTAATTTCTTTATTCGACAGAGATAGAGCCAGCGAGAGAGGGAACACAAGCAGGGGGAGTGGGAGAGGAAGAAGCAGGCTCATAGAGGAAGAGCCTGATGTGGGGCTCGATCCCATAACGCCGGGATCACGCCCTGAGCCGAAGGCAGACGCTTAACCACTGTGCCACCCAGGCGCCCCTTACTGAACATCTATTAACTATGTGTAAGAATATACGCTGTGGGAAGGGTACAAAATAAATGGCATTGGGGTGCCTGGGTGGCTCATTCAGTTAAGTGTCTGCCTTCGGCTGAGGTCATGATGGTGTCGGGCTCCCTGCTCCATGGGGAGCCTACTTCTTTTTCCTCTGTCTGCCACTCCCCCTGCTTGTGCTCACTCTGTCAAATAATGAATAAAATCTTTAAATGTATGAATGAATGAATAAATAAATGGCATCAAGCCCACTCCCAGTGACCTTATATTTCACTGGATGGGAAAAGATACAAGATGCATCAACAATTCCTTCTATACCCTAAACTAAAATATAAGTGCGCTATCAAAGACTCAAACAAAGCATTATACAGGTTCAAAAGAAAAACATCACACCAGGGTTTGGTTTTGAATTTGAGCAGTGGGATGCTAACTAAAGCATTCTTTACAAAGGAAATGCTATTTGAAGAAGGTGGGACTAACAAAAAAACTGTTAGGAATCAGGCCCACTCAAGGCAGAAGGATATGAAACGAAAAGGTAGAAGATGGGGTGCCTCGGTGGTTCAAGTCGGTTAAGCATCCACCTCTTGATTTTGGCTCAGGTCATGATCTCAGGGTCATGAGATCAAGTCCCACATTGGGCTCTGTGGGGAGATCGCTGTAGATTTTCTCTCTCCCTCTGCCACCCACCCCCGCCCCGCTGCTCACACGTACACCCCCGCGTGCTCTCTCTAATAAATAAATAAATCTTAAAAAAGAAAAGAAAAAGCAGAATAAATAGGAAAATGCAGCTCTAGCTAAAGGACTGAGTAAGACAGTCTGGCTGGATGTAGGTGAGAGTGCGAAATAAGGCTAATGAGGGTGCAAAGAGCCCAGAAACTATTTTGACTAGAGAAAATAAGAAACCAAAAATTCAAAGGAAAGATTATCTAATTTTATAGCCTGAGAACGTTGTGGCATTTCTGCCAATGTGAAACGCATACACAAATGACCATTCATTTTAAACAAGTCTTCTTTCTGAGACTGAAGGTACAATAATATGCCCTGCAAAGCAGGGGGAGTTCACCTCAGAAATAGGGTCTCCACCAGCCTATAATCTCTTTGCAGACTGAGGTAATGTCTACTATGTCCTTACAGCTCCCTCAGCACCATACACAGTGAAAAACAGAAAAATGTACATACCACTAATGGAAATATACATGGACATGATTTTTCTGGAAGATAATTTGGAAGTACATCTCAAAAGTTTTAAAAATGCCCTTTGTCAGAGCTGCCATTTCTGAAAATTAAAGCTAAGGAAATAATTTGTCATCAACACAAAAATACCTATCTTGGGATATCATGACAGCATTTTTAGTAATTTTGAAAAGTTGAAACACTTCTAATGTCCAATTATACATGACTGGATTAAAGAAGTTATGGAAAATCCACATAATGGTATACTATGTAGCCACAAAATGATAATGCAGAAACATGGTTTAACATGTGCTGATGCTCATTAAGTACGGAAGCAGACTACAAAACAGTATCAACAGTATGACCTTAATTTTGCTTTTAAAAAATACATATAATACAGGGCGCTTGGGTGGCTCAGTTGGTTGAGCAACCAACTCTTGATCTCAGTTCAGGTCTTGATCTCAGGGTCATGAGTTCAAGCCCTGCCTTGGGGCCCACTTAAAAACACATATAGGGGCGCCTGGGTGGCACAGTGGTTAAGCGTCTGCCTTCGGCTCAGGGTGTGATCCCAGCGTTATGGGATCGAGCCCCACATCAGGCTCCTCCGCTATGAGCCTGCTTCTCCCTCTCCCACTCCCCTGCTTGTGTTCCCTCTCTCGCTGGCTGTCTCTATCTCTGTCGAATAAATTAAAAAAAAAAAAACCACACATATAATACATACATACATATATAAGGAACATGCAAAGGCACAAAAAAGGATTATCTCTGGGTGGGACTGTTCTTTTTGACTTATGTAATTTTCCTGAAGTGCAAAATAAGTTTTTATAATAAAAAGGGAAAAAAATAAGAAAATACATTATTTTTAAAAGATTTTTTAAATTTTTTTTTGAGAGAGAGAGAGAGAGAGCACAAGCAGAGGGAGTGGGGGAGGGAGAGGGAGAAGCAGGCTCCCTGCTGAGCAGGGGGCCTGATGTGGAGCTCGATCCCAGGACCCTGGCACTCCAAGAAAATACATTTTATTGAGAGAAATAAAATTTTAAAATATATAAGCAGGGAATCAAGCATGCCTCTGGAATGAAGCCTCCATAAAACTTCACAAAGAGGGTTTGAAAAGCTTCCGGGCTGGTGAGCACTGGGAGATGTGGGGAGAGCTACTTGCTGGGAGGGAGCTGGAAGCTCTGCACCCCTACCCCATGCCTTGCCCTACAGATCTCCTCCATCTGGCTGTTCCTGAGTTAAAGCCTTTTATAATAAACCAGTATTCCAGTAAAGATAAAATAAAATAAAAATATGTAAGTAGGGACCTAGTAACTGAAGTTCCGACAAACCAAGAATTAATTCATACTGACTTGTATCTTCACCTTGCTACTTCCTTTACTCTCTCCCTTTTAATATCCAAACTTTATTCAACCTCAGATCATCTGATCAAGAATAAAATCACAGAAGTCTCATCAGTTCTTTGGGAGCGTGACAAAGCTAATTAAAATCCATCAGGAAAATAAAAAAGAAAATCAGTCAGAATTTAAGTCTAAACTCTTAAAACAATGAGAGGCAATCATCTAGGGTGATAGTTAAGATTCAGAGAGAGCTAGTACACTTATGATAATAAATAGACAAATTAATTAATTTAAAAAATTATTTTTTAAAAAAGGAAAAAAGAAAAAAAAATTCAGAGAGAGCTGTTTGAATGCCAGATCTGGTCAAGAGTTACAGACCTGAATGTGAAACCCACACATATTCTCTGAGTCTTGGGCAGCTTACTAAACCTCTTTACCCTCAGTATCTTCATCTGTCATATGGCGACAATGGATCATAAGAGTAAAATGAGGTAAGCCAGGAAAAATGCATACTGATGATTCTGACACTCAAGAAGTGTTTAGCTAACGTGAGTGCTAAAAACAGGGAAAAGTTACCTTGCATTTTCCATTGCATTAGAAGATGAAACTAGCTTTTCCTCCAATACTGTGACTTTCTTTCTCAGTTTGGCCTCTCTATCTTCTGCAGCCAAAGCTTCGCGGGTGTAAGAATCCTCTGATTCTAAAAGATGGTTACGCAATCTCTCTAGCTCCTGGTTTAAGCGTAATTCTTTGTCGCGTAAATGTTGAACCTAGGCAGAGGACACCTCTTTATTTTTCTTCTATAAAATGTTCCCCTTTCCCCTCTACAAGCCACTTTGTTATCAAATCTTTTGCCCACTACTGAAGTATATTAATTATATACTAATTTCTCATACTGCAAGATGCATTTGTATTAGGAAAAAAGTCTCCGAAAATCAACCTATTCATCTGGAAGTTTTATTTTGTAAGAGCTCATTCCCTGTGGCTATGATGGAAAATAGAATTGTACCACGTACAAGGCTCTTTATGACAGACCGCTTTTTCAGTAAAAATCTCATGTTTTCATACGTTATGGGTGAGAATTTCTTTTTAACTGAAGTATTATTTGACAAACAATGTTTTACTAGTTTCAAGTATACAACACAGTGATTCAACAACTCTTTATGTTATGTTCTGCCCACCACGGTAAGTGTACTTACCATCTGTCATCATACATTATTACAGTATTACTGACTATATTCCCTATGATGTATTTTTCATCCCTGTGACTTATTTATAACTAGAAATTTGTACCTCTTAATCCCCTTGACCTATTTTGCTCATCCTCCCTAAACCCCTCCCCTCCAGCAACCACCAGTTCATTCCTCATGTTTATGATTCTGTCTCTGTTTCACTGTTTTTTTTTTAGATTCCACATAAGTGAAATCATATGGTATTTTCCCTTCTCTGTCTGACTTACTTCACTTAGCATAATACACCCTCCAGGTCCATCCATGTTGTTGCAAATAGCAAGATCTCATTCCTTTTTATGGCTGAGTCATATTCCAATTATACACCACTTCTTTATCCATTCATCTATCAATGGACACTTAGGTTGCTTCCCTATTTTAGGTATTATAAATAATGCTGCAGTAAATATAAGGGTGCATACACCTTTCTGAATTAGTGTTTTCATTTTTGGGTGGTAAATACTCAGTAATGGACTACTGGATTATATGTTTAATTTTTTGAGGAACCTACATAATGTTTTCCACAGTGGTTGCATCAATGGGAAATTTTTTTTATACCCAAGATATACCATGGTTTTCACTTTTGAAAACTGAAATAATTTATACTCTGGGAGGTCAAAATCCTACAATAGCATACTGGAGGAAGACTGAGGGAAAAAATCACCTAAGAGAGAAATTAATTTTAATAAATCATTTTAGTTTTCTCAACAATTATTAAACTTATTGCTTGAATCAATTTCTTTAAAGTAAAAGCATACCTCATTCTGTAAAGCACTGTTTTCCATTTGTTTCTGTTTCAGGGCCAACATGACCTGATCTCTCTCCTGTTGAAACTTAACTGTCTTCTCCTGCATTGACTTAACTGCATTTAAAAGCTGATTTAACTCCCCAGTCTTGCCCTTTTGGAAAGAAATAACATTAGCTTTAAGAAAAATACATTTAAAAAGACACATTTTCTTCATTAAATAATAAATTTTGAGGTACAGTTAACCAAATCAAGGTCATCAAAACAGAGTCTGAGAAACTGCCGAAGCCTAAGGAGACATGACAACTAAATATAATGTGTTCTCCTGGATGGCCTCCTGACAGAAAGAAGACATGTGGTAATTTTGATGGTAAAAAAAAAAAAAAGGAAATTCAAATAAAGTAGGAACTTAAGTTAATGGTAATATATCAATATTGGTGAATTAGTTGTTACAAATGTATCATAGTAATCTAAGATGTTACCAAACAAGGGAAACGGGGTATGAGGCATATGAGAACTCTACTAAATCTTTGCAACTTTTCAAATAAACTATTCGGGAAGAAAAAGTTTATTAGAAATGTTCTTAAAAGAATTCTTTCTCTGTAATAAAATAAAATCTTTTAAAAAATGTTTTTAAAAGAATTCAAAAGATACAATCTCTTCAAATCTACCCTGTACAACAAAGTGTTCACAGATCCCAAAGTCAGTCAAAAGAGTATGAGAGAGAGTTATTGTGTGCATTCATTCATCAGGCATGCACAACTGTTCCACAGAAAGTATAAGTCGCTGGAAAAGAAGACAGGGAAGTCATTTCAACACTTCTGTTTTCTAAAGAAAAACAATAATTGCTACTAAAGTCTTCTTTTCTATTTAAGTTAATCTGTGGCTAAAAATGTCTGGAAAGATCTAGTAATTTAGGGGAGAAATCTCCAGGTACCTCCGAGGAAAATTTATTTAGAATGAAATCCTAAGACTCTGAAGAGTATTTCTGAATGAACAACTTCACATTTCCCTTTGAACACAATTATATATCACCAACCCACTGGAAAATCTCCTCCACCCCAATCTTCCTGTATAAAATTCCATCCCCAACATACCTGCTCTTTTTCTTTCAGTAGCTGCTCAAACGCGAGAGCCTTTTCCTTCATTGAATGGCACTCAAACTCTTTTTCTCGAAGCATCATGGAAAACTTCGTATTAGTCTCCTGTAATGCTTGATATTCCGTTTCCTTTTCCCTGGTTGTTTCTACTATTTTTTCATTTTCTTCTTTAAGTTTACAAATGTCCATTTCTAAAATCAATATCCGCTCCTTCAGGTTGGTTACTGCCTGTCTCAGAAGTTCGTTTTCATTCACTTTGTTGGTGAAATTTTCATTTAAAGAAAGTAACTGGTCACTTTTGGCTTTGATTAAGAGGTCTTTCTCCTTAAGTGACTTTTGTAAGACATCTTGTTTCTCCTTTAGCTGCTTAATTTCTGAATCTGTCTGTTCGTGTTCTTTTCTTTCTAGCTCTGAGGTGGCAGCAATCGAATCAGACAATCTGTGGTTATTTTCCTGGAGCGTTTTAATTGTTGCATCTTTTTCCTGCAGTGACTTTCTTAGCTCTTCCAGCTCCTGTTTAGAAGACTCCCTCGCTGTATCGGGCTTAGCTGTTCCACGAGACTCTGCTGACTGGGAAGGAGGCGATGATCCAGACGAGAGCTGAGGCGAAATGATATCAAGTTTTCCTAAGAGAAGATCTTTGGTACTGCACAGCTGCCCTATGCTGTGCTGAACTTGTGCTAGCTCCTGCCCAAAATTTTTGAGTTTGGTTTCATTCTGCTCGTAACTTTGGATCAAGCCAGTATAGTCCACTTGTAATTTAGAATTATTATCGCTGTCGACCAAAACTTGTGCCTGAAGCTGGTGGAGTTCTTCCTGAAGCTGGGCGGACTCGTGCTGCATATTCTGGACCGTGGTCATCACCTGCTGCTTCCACTCTTCCATCTTCTTTACTTGTTGTTTCAATTTGTCGCGTTCCTGTAGAAGCTCCTCGAACTGATTGCTGTTGACACTTCCAACCTCATTCCCCGTGCTGGACGTTTGTAAAACCGTCAATAAGGTCTGGCATTTCTGACTTAACGCATCTATCTCAATGTCTTTTTCTCGAATGATGCGTGATAAATTCTGAACAGTTTCTCTAAACATGTCTTGGCCACCACCTTCAGATCTGGTGGACAATTTTTTATTTTCATCTTGCAGCTTCACGAGAGCTGCCTCTTTGGCAGCAACGATATCCATCATTTTGTGGTATTCCGTTTTCAGGTGGCTATTTTCCCTGGTCTTCTCATTCAAAACAGCTAATACTTGTTCTCTCTCCATAGCGTAGGCCTGCAGCTGCTGCTGAAGGTAGACAACATCCTGGGTGTAGGAAGCTGAAGAAATTCTAGCGTGAAGAGCTTGTATCTCCAAGTCTTTCTGCTGGATGATCTGAGTGAGTTTGCCAACCTCATCTTTGGACAGCTGATCAATCTGCTTCGTTAAAGATATATTCTTTTCATTTAGAAGTTTAATCTCTAATTCTCGTTCTTTTATTCCTTTTACTAATCTCTCAGTTTCGGCTTTAGATAAATCATGTTTCTCACTGCCATTTTCTATGTTAAGGCTCCGTACTTTCGTTTCTTGAAAGATCTCAGAATTCTCCGTCTGAACGCCCTGTCTTTCTTCATGCAACTGGGTTTTGATTTGTTCAACTGTTTTCTGTAAATTCTTAATCTCCTCATCTTTCTCTAAGAAGAGTCGGGTGTGTGTGACATTCATTTGCTCATGCTGGCACTTAAACTCATCCATTTCCTTCTTCTGCTCCTCCAAAGACTGAAGCAGCTGCATTTTACTCTGGTTTTGATCTTCAATAATCTTTTGATGATGTTTTATTTCCTCCTCGAGATTCCCCTTTATAATATTCAGTTGCAACACCTCAGATTCTAGCTCTGTAACACTATCAAGGGATTTAGGCTCCACCACAGGCGCAGTTCGACTTTGCTGTTCCCGGAGCCGTTCCAGTTCTTCTTTTAGATGATTGTTTTCTTCTTTCATGGACCCAAGACTTCTGTCTTTCTCCTCCATGCTTTGTTTTAAAATTTCGTTTTTTCTTAAGGCCTCAGTATATTTATTTAATTCCTCCTGAAGCTCTGAACTTCTTTCTTTAAGTTTTTCGATAAAAATTTCCTTCTCGCTTATAAGTTGTGTCAAGTGCTTCTGTTCTTCTAAACTAGAGGACAAAATTTCCTTGGTTTCTTTACGACGAGTATCCACCTGTTCAATGTTCTTTTTGAGTTCTGCTATTTCAAAGTCTTTCTCTTGACTGAGTTTCGTTAAACGCTGCTGTTCCAGTCGTAAAGCAGAGGTACTCAAGTCATGTGCCTTCGATAGTTCTTTAATCGTCTGCTCATACTTACCGGCTTCTTCTAATAGCCTCAGTTCTGCCTGACTCAATTCTGCTTCTAACTCTCCTTTTTCCGTTTTTAGAGCCTCCACAATAGCATTTCTTTCCAGAGAAATCTGATTCCTACCAGCAATGGATTCTTCCAACTGATGTCTTACATCCTCACATGCTAAAACCAATTTTTCATTTTCCATTTTGAGATCAAAAGCAACTTTGTTTAAATTGTCATTGAGCTGTTCTATTTCTGAAAGATTTTGCTTTAAGTTTCTGACTTCGGCTTCCCTTTCTTTAAGTAAGTCATCCTTAAAATCACTGCCAGAGTCTCGATTTAGAGACTGAGTTAATTCATCCCTGACTCTAGAAAGCTCTTCCTCATTTTTTTTAATATGTTCCTTAAGTCCAAAGTTCTCCTTCTGCATGTTTAAATTACTTTTTTGTGATTTATTTAGCTGATCTACTAAATCTTCTACTTTCTCCTCAAGCTTCTGCTTGGCTAAATGCAAATCATTCAGGACGAGTTCACTTTGAACTAACTTTTCTTTCTGCACATCTAGCTCTTTAGTCATGTTCATTTTATCATCCTCAAGTTGATGGACTCTCCTGTTTTCATCATTTAGATCTTCTCTCAGTTTACTAATGATGCTGTCTCCCTCATTTTGTTGTTTTGATAGCTGATCTTTCATCAGAATCATGTGCTAAAAGAAAAATAATTTGCATGGTAACTTTAAGACATTCTCTCATTTTAGTACCTAACGAAAATTTTGTAAAATGTGATAAATAATAGAAGAATAATCCTCAGATACTTCTAATCCTTCTTAAAACAACACTTTTTTAAAAATCCCAACATTTAGGAGTGCCTGGATGGCGCAGTCGGTTATCATCCAACTCTTGGTTTCGGCTCAAGTCATGATCTCAGAGTCACGGGATTGAGCCCCACATCCGGCTCCGTGCTTGGTGCAGAGTCAGCCTGAGACTCTTCCTCCCTCTGCCCCTTGCCCTGGTCTGCGTGCACACTACCTCTCTCTCTAAAATAAATAAATAAATCTTAAAAAAAAAAAAAAGTCCCAATACTTAATCCCAACAAAATTACTAACATCTTAAAGCAAATCTACTTCATTATTTCAGAGATTAGAACTTAAAACCAGAGAAGGTAAACGACATATATTGTTCGTTTTCTACTCTTCAACACTGGAGCAGGAGTCATACAGCCTATGAGCCAAATCAGGCCTGCCACCAATTTTTGTAGATCAAGTCTTAATGGAACACAGCCACACTCATTGTTTACATATCTCAAGAACAGAGGTGAGTACAACTGAGACCACTGTAAGGCCTGTAGAGCCAAAAATATTTACTATCTAACCCTTTACAGAAAAAATTTGCCAACCTTTATGATTAGGTTATTAATGAAGCAAAATATTGATTAAATCACACATTTAAACCACACCCATCACTTTCACTTGTTACTCCAGTGTTCAGTGTAGTGAGAAGAACATGTGCCACTCGGGTTTTCACATCGTGTTACCTTTGTAGCTTCTTGGTTCTGTCTGTCCAGTTCCTCTAACTCAGCTACCAGTATTTCCTTCTCAGTGAGACTCTGACTGAGTTCCTGTTCCTTTGCCTCTAAAGTCAATCTTAAGTCATGTAACGTTGAATTCAAATCCATGTCTCTCGCAGCTGTACTTTTAATTGCTTCATATTCACCGTTCAATTTTAAAAGTGATAGCTGAAGCTCTTCCTTAAATAATAAAAAGGGGAAAAAAACAACATATATTGTCAATTGGAAGAAGACACTAAAAGATTAAAAATATATTCTCAGATGCCTGTGGCGGAAACTTTCATAGCAATACATAAAATTCAGCAAATCACAGCCTTCACTCATGTGCGATTTTATGTGTAGCTTCAAGAAAAACATTTCTGTAACACCAGACAAGATGGAGTGACTGTCAAAGTTCATCCAGCTCCCGCTTCTTTATACAAAAACTTTCCCATCTGGGAGCCTTCCTGATCCCACTCCCACTGCTGCTTCCCTTCTGTCTGCTCCTTTGCTCGCCCCCAAAACTCCTCAAAATGTCCCGAGTCTCCCGGCTCTGTGTATTTCCATTCCCTAACGTCCAGTCACCAACAGCCATAAACTAAATAAACACCTATAAAAATCAACATTCATTCGTTCTCTAATTAGAAAATAAAAGGCTCCCTTTCCCTCATTAAAGGAATTTCCCTTATCAGTGGCTCCTGTCAGCGCATGAAACTTTTCTTTGACCCAAGAAAGTAGATTCCGTCCTTCGCCATCCACCCTGAGCAGAGACTAGGTTCCCCTCTCTCAACTCTTAACAGTCCTAAAGATCTATCTATCTATCTATCTACGATTTTTAAACTATATTTTATATTCTGTTCTACTGGTATTTAATGCTTTCCCTCCAAACTCCAGAAGTGGGACAGTTCTCTATGCTCTGACACTGTTTCAATCTCTGATTGTGATATCTGTGATATAACAAGAGTTTAAAGCCTTCTTTCGCTGATAGAAAAAATCAAAGTCTTACGGAATCTACTTTAAAGCAAATAAGAATCTTAAATTTCTACAAATAAAGAGACTATACATACCTTACAAAGAACAGTGAAAACTAGAACATCTGCCTCACGATTCTCATTTTAATTCCAATTCAAAAGTTTATTCTGAACTACAGTTGATGGAAACAGCATTCTCTTATGCCTTTCTAAAGTTATATGTGTAAGGGGAGGTGGGTGGGTGGATGGGGTAACAGGGTGATGGGCATTAAGGAGGGCACATGATGTGATAGGCATTCGGTGTTATATGCAACTGATGAATTACTAAACTCTACATCTGAAACTAATGACATACTATATGTTGGCTATTTGAATTTAAATACAAAAAAAAATAGAGGCGCCTGGGTGGCTCAGTTGGTTAAGCATCTGCCTTTGGCTCAGGTCATGATCCCAGGGTCCTGCTCAGCGGAAGCCTGCTTCTCCCTCACCTCTCCATTCATGCTCTCTCTCTCGCTATCTCTGTCTCTCTCTCTCCAATAAATAAATAAATAAAAATCTTTAAAAAAATAAAATAAAGTAAATTAAAAAAATAAAGTTGTATGTTCAATCAGGAGAACCACAAATTTTTTTTTCAGGTAGATGTTAAGAACATACACAGCCTTGCAGGAACGTCTCACATTCTTAAGCAGTGAGCAGACTCATATCACAGAAAATTGAAGGGAAAGTTATCAAGTTTCACTTAACATCAAAAGAAAGGAGCAACAGCTATCAGGAGTGGCTGCAGAATGCATGGGAAGGTTACAGATCTTATCAAGTATGTGCAGAGATCTGCAAACTATGAAGTATACCTAGGCCAGTTAGAGAAAGGAGTAACTGAAAGAGCAGAATGCAAAGGGAGCAGAAGAGAGCTGAGAAAATATATATAATATAGAAATTAAAAGAGCAGGAGACACTGGCTTTTAATAGACAGAAAGGGTGGGGGCAAGGATCCCACAACGCATACGACAGTGCACAAAACTTAAGAATTTTCCACGCTGATAGCATCCCTTTGAGAAACACTGCATATATGCTAATGTGGAAGAATGCTGAAAATATGTTAAGGTATATATGAATAGTATAGTATGCTAACAGTTGTATTTTTTTAAAGCTCTTTATATAATCATACATACATAAGTGTAGTCTGGAAGGATGGACATACAAGAAACTGGTAGGAGAGACTGCCTTTATGGGTGCCTGGGTGGCATCTGCCTTCAGCTCAGGTCACTATCTCAGGGTCCTGGGATGGAGGCCTACATCACACTCCCTGCTCAGCAGGGATTCTGCTTGTCTCTCTCCTTCTGCCCCTCCCCCTACTTCTGTTTTCTCTTTCTCTCTCTCTCTTCTTTCAAATAAAAAAAAAAAAAAAAAAAGACTGTCTTTGGAAAAGAGGCCAACCAAAAGAGGTGCAAAGGTATTCCATTTGTACCATCTAAAGGTTTCCATATGCAACACTGAATTTGTACACCAGTGAATATGTATTAATTTTTAAAAACTAAGACTTTCAAATGAGTTAAGACACTGGCCTATAACTTAATTAATAAAAGCTTACAACTATCTTGTATTTAAGTACCTGTCTTAGCCAAGGAATTATCCCTAAGTAGTACAGACATAAAAATACCTCTCCCCATACCCAACACTGCATTACAGAACCTTATTCCAACCCTGCTACTAATATACACAAAGACACTATCTCTACCACTGAGAATGCATCCCTCTTCACCCCTCACCACGAAGAAGTTCCTGTCCACAACACCAGATGTGTTCCGGCATATATAAGCAGTTAACAGTTTCTGTAGGACGCCACTGCAGCCACTCCAGACTCTAGAACCACCTGTGCATGTTGCTGCTGTCAGGACTTCATTGGAAACCCAAACAGAGTCTTCACCTATCTTTTCTGCCCGTATCTGTATGCCTACTGGCTTATCTGTAAATGTGAATTCTGGCCAGCCTCTCATACTCTGAACTTTGCCCAAATACTTCATCCTGGTCTGACAAGCATCAATGACAACAGTTTTATCCTCAGGACTCTCAAGACCTAAACATTCCATTTTGTTATAAACTGGCCCTTAGCTGTGACCTATCATACACACAACATTTTAATTCTGCCCCCATTTTTACCATACCCACCTTTTCTTGACTCAATAAGGACTTCTGTTTTTCTAAAGTTTCAACATGCATTTTAAGTTTCAAATTGTCTTCAGCAAGATTGTTATCCTACAAAATGTTAAAACAGTGTGTTTTCAGATAAATTTCAAGTTTACAAAAAAGTAGGCAAGCTGTACTATTGTGCATTTGTACTCAGCATTTCTCTAGTGATACATAAAAATTATAGGCATGCAACACTGGACCATCAAGAGCCATTCATTCATTTTATAAGGAATTTTTTAGATTGTATTTCAAGAAATATATAAATACATTTATAAAACAGCCTGTAATAATTAGTAATAGAAGCAACTCTCTGAATTCCTTAAGGGAAATCAAAATGCATTCCTCACTGTGGTAGAAAATCTGCTTTAATGTCTGTCAAATTAATCTTGAAAGTGATATACTTGCATTTTTAAATTACGTAACTTTTAAAATTATGTCAATTTATGATTCAAAAAGTTTGTCATTAATCAGCAAACATAAAATTACTAAGATGCAAGTTCCTAGGATAAGTTCATGTGAGCTTGTAAAAAACACAAAACAAGCAACTACAATAATCAAAATACCTTATCTTGAAAAAACAAAGCCAAATGCTTTTTCTCTTAAAATTATTTTACCTGGTTTAAATTATTCAGTCTCATAATTTCATTTTCAGCATCTGGAAAAACAACAATGAATCTGATATTAAAATTCTTCAATTTAATAATTACCTCCTACATTAAACTCAGGAATAAAACCCAATTAAAATAAAGTGTATTTATAGGCACAATCAGCAAGCCCAAATGGTTTGTAGCAAAATGCACTTTGTTGTTTTGTATTTCTATTTGACTGTATCAAAGAAATCATAATATAAATGCCAGTTAGACACTCCATTAAAATGTAGTCCTATGGAACAGAAGAAAGAATTATAATTGTATTCTGGATGAGTCGTAAGTTATTGTCTTGATAAAAACATTAATAACAAAGTTTCAAAATGAGTTGATTAGTTTGTGTAGCAGGAAACAGTATAAAAGAACTGAGACTGGGGGAAATGGTTAAAAACAAAAATGTGTATTTATACCACAATGATACAATAATCTCTCAGTTCTCTAAAGTGACTTAGACATGACAACAGTTAAAAAGACCATTTGAGCTGGTATTGCAGATAGATCCATATACAGAAGTGGTTCTAGAAGAACACAAAGACAGAATACCATTAGTTCAGCTGAATTCACTCATTGAACTTTCATTCAGATAATACTAAGCATGTGCTATGAGATCAGTTAGCTGCTAGACAACAAGACGAAAACATTTAGTTCCTGCTTGCTCTCAAGGAGCTTTCAATTCAGAGGGAAAGGAAACACATGGCTACGGTATGCTATGATACAGGGAGCACGAGGTGCTACTAGAGCAAAAAGGGCAAAACCTACTCCAGACTGGGGGGTGGGGGCTAAGGAGGGCCAGGAAAGCAGTAGCATAGGTACCTCCCAGTAGATATAATACCTGCAATGAATCGTAATATGCTTAAGAGTTAGCAGACAGAAACAGACACACTCCACACAAACAGAGCAGCAAATGCAAAGACGACAGAGCTAACAGACAAAATCACTGTCTTAAGGAGCTACATAGAAGTTCAGTATGGCCAACGCTTAGCAAGTTAGAGAGAACGGGAAGAGGTGAAACTGAAGAGGGAAACAGGGACTGGATTGTAAAAGATATTATATGTCCAACAGGAAGTTTAGACTTTATCCTGAAGTTCACAGGGAGCCACAAAGTACCACAATCAGTATAGTTAAACCTGTTTTGTGTTTCTGAAAAACCTTTCTAGCTATAGACAGAAAAAAAAATTGACTGAAGGAATCATGGAGACCAGAGAATAATAACAGCTAACACTTTTATAATGCTTATATGGGATAGCCCCTGTTCTAAAGAGAACTCTGCAGCTAGTAACTCGTAGAATCCCCATTACTACTACTACAACTATGACGAAGATACAAGTATGATCCTAACCATATGGATGGAAAAACCAAAGCATGGAGATGTTAATTAACTTGCCCAAGGTCAGCTAATTAGTGATGGAGTTGGATTCCAACTCAGTCATGTTCTTAACCACTCCACTACTTTGCTCCATAAAGAAACAGCTATAGGCGGGGTGCCTCCATCGCTCAGTGGGTTAAGCGTCTGCCTTAAGTTCAGGTCATGATCCCAGGGCCTGGGATGGGAGTCCTGCATCGGGCTCCTTGCTCAGCGGGGAGCCTGGTTCTCCCTCTGCCTACCACTCCCCCGCTTGTGTTCTCTCTCTCTGACAAATAAATAAATAAAATCTTTAAAAAAGAAGAAAGAAAAGAGAAGAAAACAACTATAGTTAACCAGGCAAAAGAAATTATAACTGGCTGAAGTTATTCAGTGGCAATGCAAATGGGAAAAAGAGGAAGGACTAGGGCAGTAGGTTTGTTTTTAAAGCAAATAAACCCATGAGTCATCCAATATGTTGAATAAATGGAAAAATTTATTTTGAAAGGGGCAGAGCTACGTGGAAGTCAAATGAAAAAGAAGTCTAGAACCCTAGTGAACGGCCTTCTCTTTGCCTTCATAGCAACTCCCAGGACTGAGGCCCTTCTAAGAAACCCTAGTGAGCTCCTCTGGGGTACAATCCTGAAATACTACTGAACCAGAGAAACTAAGGAAATAGAACCTAAAGGACATGCTAGGTGATGCTTCAAATTTTCTGTTTTGGCAGACTGGTAAATCACCAAGGTAGGGAGAGGAAGGGAGGAGGAGGAGGACATGGTGACTTTGAACCTAATTCTAATAGGAGTTTATAGAGTTGGCCATTCTGGTCAGGAGCTCACGATAAACAACTAGCCAAGGGCGTGGGGGGCTAGAAACCTCCAGGGCAGCAATGAATCAGTTCATAAAGTGAGACTTTATATTGTGAGAAGACAAAAGTACAAAATAAAATACATCTTCACAGCTAAGAGCTCCCATTATGTTTTCCTAGCATGAATGAACACCAGTGTTTGGCCTATTTCATTTATGAACTTGCTTTTTCTAACACAGAACACAGATAACTAAATATCATCTTGAGCATGGGAAATGGTGAAGGACCTATGGCTCTTATCACTCTCATGTCTGCTTAGATAGAGGACATCATTTCAAAAGGGAACACAGAATTGTGAAAAAGGCAGGCTGCGTTCCCTAATTGGACAGTCTGGAACCTAGAGCTCCATAAAGTATTTGGTTCTATGCAGACTAACAGAAGTAGGCCCAAACCTCCTCCCAATAAATAGCTACATATACATTTCTCAGAAATCTACATGGCCTCCTACATCAATGAACTCCATGTAACTACTTGATGAGAAAGGGAGGTTGAGAGACATCCAGCCAACAACGAAGCCTTTTTAGTAGAAAATCCCGATCTGTGACCCATTAATTATGGCACTGAATCCAAAACCGAACAGTTCTATACAACTTCTACACAGTCAATTACATGAATACCCCATTTCCGTAAGTACTCTGTTTGTCTCTAAGAACTAGGATATGCAATAAACCACCAATCATAAATGAGTTCCAAACATTTTATACCAGACAGTGCTTGCTGCAGTCTGAGGACCTCCTCTTCCACCAACGTACTCTGGGGAAGGATTCGTTCTTTTTCTGTCACAGGATCACTCTGCTTCACAGCATCTGGCTGTAATTTACTACATTCCAATTTCAAGCTTTCACATTCTTCTGTTATTTGTCTGTTTTCAACATTTAAGCGTTCTTGTTCCTTCCTCAAAATATCTCTGTCATTTTCTGCAGAAGATAATTTTTTATTTATGTCTTTTATTTTATCCTCAAGTTCTTCAATTTGTTTTACACACGCTACTTTTTCATTTTGTAGATCCTGTATGGTTTTTTGCATCTCATGGATTTTCGAGTGATCAGTTACTACGATTCCTGAGCCACCTAGAACATAAACAGAAAATCAAGGACAGCAAACGTCAACTGCCGAGAGTTAAATAGCTTGCTATACACAACTAAAAGATTTAACAGACTCGAGAACGTGAAATATCTTAAAAAGTTAAGACAACGAGATTATTGATAATAAATTGATAATTGATAATAAATAATAAATTATTGATAATGAGATCATTACCCTCCTATTAAAATGGCCAAAATTCAGAACACTCACAACACCAAATGCTGGCGGGATGTGGAGCAGTAAGAACTCTCATTCATTGCTGGCAAAATGCAAAAACAGTAGAGCCACTTTCAGAAGACCATTCAGCAGTCTCTAACAAAACACACCCTTATTATATGATCAGCAATTACACTTCCTGGTATTTACTCAAAGGAACTGAAAAGTCTTACTCACATGAAAACCTGAGCAATGATATTTATAGCAGCTTTATTCATTAACTGCCAAAACTTGGAAGCAAAGATGTCCTTCAGTAGGTAAACGGATAAACTGTGGTACATCCAGGCAACAGAATACTACTCAGCATTAAAAAGAATTGAGGTGTCAAGCCAAGAAAAAACATGGGAGGAAACTCAAATGCACATAACTAAGTTAAATAAATCAATCTGAAAAGGTTACATACTGTATGATTCCAACTATGTGACGTTCTGGAAAAGGCAAACCAATAGATACAATAAAAAGATTGTGGGGGAGGGTGGGTGGGAGGTGAGTAGGCAGAACATAAAGGATTTTTAGAGCACTGAAACTATTCTGTATTATGATGAATATGTATCATATGTCTGTCCAAACCCAGAGAATGTACAACACCAAGAGTGAACCCTAAGGTAAAGTACACACTATGAGGGATCATGATCTGTCAATGTAGGTTCCTCTTTGGTAAAAAATACACCACTCTGATGAGTAATGGTAATAGTTGGGGTGGCTATGCATGTGTCAGGGCAGGGGTATATGGGAAATCTCCGTACTTCCTTCTCAATTTTGTTATGAAAAGAAAGTCTTTTAATAAGTTAAATTACCAAAATAAAGCATTTTTATTTTAGATTCTTTTAAAAGTAATCTCTATCCACAGTGTGGGGCTCAAACTCATGACCCCAAGATCAAGAGTTACACACTCCACTGACTGAGCCAGCCAGGCACCCCCATAATAAAGCATTTTAAATAAAACACCCATGTATATGAGTTTGAGAGAAAGTGAAAATATTTCTAATCATGTATTACCAATGTATCATTGCCGAACAATGCAAAGAAATCTATGTATTGCAAAGAAATCTATGTATTATAACTATTTGCCACAAAGGCAAAAGGACCTTTCCATTTCTGCATCATCTCAAAACAGTGATGCCATTGCAAATTTCAGGCAGATGAACAGAACTAGTCATTCGCTCATTCTTTAGAACGTAGCCCAAGTTTACATCAGTGTGTTAGGTCTTACAGTACTAGGTTTGTCATTTAATTACGTCATCTAATCCATTAAATCAATAAAACTAACAAACATGGGGCGCCTGGGTAGCTCAGCTTGGTTAAGCAGCTGCCTTCAGCTCGGGTCATGATCTCCGGATCCTGGGATTGAGCCCCAAGTTGGGCTCTCTGCTCAGCAGGAGCCTGCTTCTCCCTCTGCCCTTCCCCCTGCTCGTGTTCTCTCACTCTCTCAAATAAATAAATAAATAAAATCTTAAAAAAAACAAAAACAACTAACAACCTTGTTGTAACAGGTTTTCTAGTTCTTCAATTCGTTCTTCATAGTCACTTAATTCTTCTCGATGCCGACGACTTATTTCCGTCAATTTCTGTTGATGTGCATTCTGTAAAACGGACATTTCATGTTGATGGTCATCGATTTCCTGACTTCGAGTCTGTTTGAGTTCCTTGAAAAATAAAAACAAGGTTAACTATATTTATAATCAATGATATACCTAAGCCATTTTATTGTTGTGCAAAAGTCTGCATTAAAAATAATTCTCTGAACACACTAAGGCTGTAAAAGAATTTAAATCAGGCCCCGAATCTGGACAATTCTGAAAAATTCTACCGTTTCCTTTCTTGGGTCTTAAGAACAGTTCTTCTATTTTAATGAGAGAATACCAGCAAGAAAAAAAATGAAACAAAAGAGGAGTAAAAATATCTTGCTATCCAAGTTGACACCACCAGTCTCTCCTCGGAATCTAGATCTTGAGCTTAGTCTTTCAAAAAGGGAAACTGTTAGGACCACAAGCATTGTGATTGCTGCTCCCAGAAAAGTCTGTCCACTGTGTCCCACTATCTAGATCCCTGATGCTATTCCCACTCCTGTCCTGCCCAAGAC
Source organism: Ailuropoda melanoleuca (assembly GCF_002007445.2). NCBI lineage: Eukaryota > Metazoa > Chordata > Mammalia > Carnivora > Ursidae > Ailuropoda > Ailuropoda melanoleuca. Next base: position 30,336,580 of record NC_048231.1, read on the forward strand.
CAGAATGCTCAATTCTTCTTCCAATCCTGGGGAGAGACTACCCTGGGTCCTTCTAGGAAATCCTCGTTTGCTTTACTTAGCCAGAGATGGTTTTTGTTGCTTGTGACCAAGAATCCTAATCAATAAATTAACTTCTATTTCCTGAGGAGACAAGTAAAGTTATTCTTTAGTCCTGTGCACTTATTTATGTGCCAGCACTTGGCAACCTTAGAACGACCCTACAAGGAAAGTATTATGAAATCTACTATACTGATGATAAAACGGCAGCTTGGAAAGTTGAAGCAACTTGCTCAAAGTATGACAGCTGGTAAATAGTAGAGTCAGGATTCAAACACAAGTTTGACTTGGGACCCCACCCATGTTAGTATTGTAATGATAATAAAACCAAAAACGAAAAATTCTATACCTGACAATAATTTTTATTTTATTTTATAAATTTTATTTGAGAGAGAGCGAGCAAGCACGCACAAGAGAGTACAAGTGGGATGGGTGGGGGGAGGAGCAGAGCGAGCAAGAGCAGCAGACTCTCCACTGAACAGGGAGCCCAACATGGGGCTCAATCCAGGACCTTGGGATCATGACGTGAGCTGAAGGCAGACACTTAACTGAGCCACCCAGGTGCCCCATATACCTGACAATAATTTATACACTAAAAACAATTCATTGCCAAATGATAAAATTACGTAACTAAGACTATTCTTGAAAGAAATAATAACTGGCACAAAATAGCAAAACTCTACCATTAAGGGGAAGTAATTATTTACAATGAAAAGTATTAACATTTTATTTTGTCAGTATCTTTTAACCCTAAATCCTGACACTTCGGCAACCTCAGAAATGTTTTAATAAAGACCACTTTGGGGAGCCTCGGTGGCTCGGTTAGTTAATCATCCCACTCTTTGATTTCAGCTCAGGTCACGATCTCAGGGTCATGGGATCAAGCCTCGCGCTGGGCTCTGTACTCAGTGCAGAGTCTACTTCAGATTCTCTCTCCCTCTCCCTCCTAGTCACTCTCTAATAAACAAAATCTTTTTAAAAAAAGACAATTTTACGAGATGCAATATCAAATAGAGACTAATGAAATATAAAATACTTAAAAAATGTTCAAAACCAAATGATTTTGTAAAGAGACATTTTTATATATCTGTCATAAAGGATGAAAATACAAAATGGTAAAAAGAAACAATCACAATCTATACAATGTTTTATAACTGAGCCTTCTATTAGACTTAAACTTTTTAAAGATTTTTATTCACTAGAGAGAGTGAAAGAGAGAGAGACCGTGCGCATGCACAAACAAAGGGAGCAGCAGGCAGAGAGAGAGGGAGAAGTGGACTCCCTGCTGAGCAGGAAGCCTCACACAGGGCTCATGGGAACACAACCCGAACAGAAGGCAGACGCTTAACCGACTGAGCCACCCAGGCGCCCCAGACTTAGATTCTACTTTTAATAAGCAAATTTTAGATGTATAATAGCCATTGTTTCAGGGCGCCTGGGTGGCTCAGTCAGTTAGGTGCCTTCGGCTCAGGTCATGATCCCAGGGTCCTGGATCGAGCCCCATGTTGGGCTCCCTGCTCAACCAGGTGTCTGCTTCTCCCTCTCCCTTTGCCTCTCCCCTAGCTCCTTCTCTCTCTCTCTCTCTCTCTCAAATAAATAAATAAAATCTTAAGAAGAAAATAGCCATTGTTCCAACAACCTCCTTACCTTAATGATACTTTGTAGTTTGCAGATTTCGCTTTGATCAGAGCTATTTGATCCTTGTGCTTTAGAAGTCTAGATCAGAAAAACAGAATTAGAAAATAATTGTATTGGTTTTCTGTAAAAGAGAAAGTCACAAGCTACTTTTATTAAAAAATATTTTTCAGGGACACCCAGGTGGCTCAGTCGGTTAAGCATCTGCCTTCAGCTCAGGTCATGATCCTGGGGTCCTGGGATAGAGCGCCGCGTCAGGCTTCCTACTCAGCAGGGAGTCTGCTTCTCCCTCTCCCTCCCCCTGCTCGTTCTAATAAATAAAATCTTAAAAAAAAAAAAAATATATATATATATATATATCTTTAAAAGGGATATTTCCCAGACAAATTCTGATTAAAGAATGCCAAGCACCTTTTAAAGAACCCAGTCCAATTGTGAGTAATACACAACAAATAAAAGATAATTTTCAAAGGGCGTCTAGGCTCAGTCAGTTAAGCATCTGACTCTTGATTTCAGCACAGGTCATGATCTCAGGGTTGTGAGATCGAGTCCCAAGTCAGGCTCCTCAATGAACGTGACGCCTGCTTGAGAGTCTCTCTCTCCCTCTGCCCCTCCCCCAACTCTCTCCTTCTTAAAAAAAAAAACCAAAACATAATTATCTAGAGTTTGTTAACTAATTAGGGAGACACTTTCACAAAATAACCAACATGAAGAAGGAAAACACCAGAGAACATTTTACTTAGCTTAACAAAAATGTAAATTCGATGACAATCAAGCAGCTTTCTAAAAGGAAATTTCTAAAATGGAAAGTTACCTAACATTAATTCTAGTAATAATCCAGTTAAAATCTTTTTTAAATGATTTTACCCAGAAGATCTCTACCTCAATACAAAATAACCTTTGGTTTGACAATTAAAAGAACTTTTGGATTCTTCTCTTCACAAAGCCAAATGTTGTCATTTATCTTTATTAACATTTATTACATACATCATGTGTTAAGGAACCAAAAGTTGCTGTCTGAATAAAAAAAGGAACACAGGATTTGAAGTCAAAAGATGCCTGTTTTTTTTTTTTTTTTAAAGATTTTATTTATTTATTTGACAGAGAGACAGCCAGCGAGAGAGGGAACACAGCAGAGGAGTGGGAGAGGAAGAAGCAGGCTCCCAGCGGAGGAGCCCGATGTGGGACTCGATCCCTGAACGCCGGGATCATGCCCTGAGCCGAAGGCAGACGCTTAATGACTGCGCTACCCAGGCACCCAAAAGATGCCTGTTTGAATTACAACTTAATTACTCCGACAGTAATTGTATTAAAACTTTTACTTTGCTTATCTGTAAAACAGAGGTAATGAATACCTCACATGGTTATGAAGATTAATATATATTAGGATAGTACAGATAGAAACATCTTGTAAAATATAACACAAATTAAGTTTTACGATGCCTTGCTAAAAACTTAACTCCCCTGAAAGATCCCAATTATGCCTTTTCTACCTTTATATGCCACTACAGGTCTATAATATAGTAAATATTCAAGATATGCTTAAATACACACACCAAAAATACACCTCTTCCCTATGAAATCTTATCCTAGGCACTGTATCCTAAAATGTGTATCAGAATCACCTGAGGTACTTACTTGTTTGAATGCAATTTCCAAGGCTCTAAATAGGGTACAAAATCCTAATCTCTAATGGTAGGACACAGACTCTACAATTTTATAGTACTTTAAGAACTACTACATTTTTAGAGATAAGATGGACAAACTGGTCATTCTAATTAGGATCTATTTCGGATATTGGGAATTAGGTCTAGCAACTTGGGAAGCAAAAAAGATAATTTTAGTTAGTAGGGTTTCTCCTTTATATAACTAGATCGCACTTAGAAAAAGAAAATAATTTCTTTATTTATATACTTTTTCTCTACACTGATGAAATGAAATCCAAATGTACCATGTTCCAGTTTCCTTTGGGTCTCACGTCAACTGACGTAAATCATATGTAGAATCTGATATATAAGGTGAAAAGTTTTCCTTGAAAGAAAGTTTATGCCCCAAATAGCAAGGATTTAATTTCTAATGCACAAAAAAACAACACAAAAGTTTGTTTAACGTGTTTTATACCAATGATCAGACTTTCATTTTACACTTAGAACCTCAGAGAACATCTATGCAAGTAGTTTCAAATCTGGGGTCTTGGAGCCCTGGAGTTGCCATCAAAGAAGCCTCAGGGACTCCAGGGGAAAAGATGCTAGTTCAACCATAGCAACTCCATTTTTATCTCTTTAAGTCCTGGACTTGTAACTTTTTATTTTAAAACATAGGGGCGCCTGGGTGGCACAGCGGTTAAGCGTCTGCCTTCGGCTCAGGGCGTGATCCCAGCGTTATGGGATCGAGCCCCACATCGGGCTCCTCTGCTGTGAGCCTGCTTCTTCCTCTCCCACTCCCTGCTTGTGTTCCCTCTCTCTCTGGCTGTCTCTATCTCTGCCAAAAAAAAAAAAAAAAAAAAAATCTAAAACATGGTTCTGCTGCTCTCAATTTTTTTTTTTTTTTATTAAAGATTTTCTTTCTTCACTTGGCAGAGAGAGAATACAAATGGGGAGTGGCAGGCAGAAGGAGAAGCAGCTGATGTGGGACTTGATCCTAGGATCCCCAGGATCATGACCTGAGACAAAGGCAGATGCTTAACCCACTGAGCCACCCGGGTGCCCGAGCTCTCAATTTTTTTGAAAATTTCTTCCAAATATTTATAGAGGGGGAAACGGAGGCTGAGAAAGAAAAATGACCTGACCAAAATCACTCAGAAAATCACTGGCAGAATTAGAACACAGGTTTTCCATTTCCTAGTCCAGGGTTCTTTCTGATACCAAAAGCGCTACATATAGAACCACCATTTTTCCTCACTAATAGTTTTCAAAGACTTATAATTTTACCTACCTGAGCAATATGCCTCCAATGACCAACTTCAGACTCAAGTCTTGAAACTTCGTTTGACAACCTGTTTATTTCTTGTTGTGATGAAATTATGTCACCGAAGTCCATGTCATCGTCGTGGAAAGCTGAAGCATGGTGACTGACACGGTAGCCGAATGGCGAGGGCACAGGGGCTGCCGGTACACCGCCAGCTCCTGACGGTGTGGCCTGAGCAGCCGCCTGCAGCTTCAGCAGCTGATCCTGCAGGGCCATCTGTCTTGCTTTAAGATGGCTGATTTCTACCTACACATTTACAATCTGTATTTTAGAGAAGGCACTTTAAAAGAACCATACTGACGTCTTTATAGACTCAGAACGTTGAAAGTTATAATAATTTGTTTATGATTATCCAATGATGGTAACTCTTTCAGCTGAATCCAAGTCTTCTAAAACACCCCAACCAGAACATTTTTATTTAAAAACCAAACATGATTACCAGTTAAAGCAGGGACAATGTTTCAAACAGTACAAAGATCGGAATACCTCACTCATGTGTTAACTACAGCAACGAAATTCTCAGTTAAACATGGGTTTACTATCTTCTATGTATCAGGCAGTATAGACAATTTCCAAGGGTTCTATTTGTATTACCAAACCATAAGTGACAGGAAAATGAAAGCTTCAGCAGTCTGTGTATTAGAAAGTTTCTTTGGAGCATCTGCTGGAATAGTCTTATGTTACTTATATGACGGATTTTAGGTTTAAAATGCACGATGAGGGGTGCCTGGGTGGCACAGCGGTTAAGCGTCTGCCTTCGGCTCAGGGCGTGATCCCGGCGTTATGGGATCGAGCCCCACGTCAGGCTCCTCTGCTATGAGCCTGCTTCTTCCTCTCCCACTCCCCCTGCTTGTGTTCCCTCTCTCTCTGGCTGTCTCTATCTCTGTCAAATAAATAAATAAAATCTTTTAAAAAAATAAAAATAAAAAAAAATAAAATGCATGATGAATCAGGAGTAACTTTGTATTGGTCTGTACAACAGCTGGAAGAATGCTTTATTAATCCATTCTTAAATAACAGTGAGCCTGTGGTTATTATTAGCCTTTGAGTCTTAGAAAGAAATCATATAATGAAAGAGGCCTTGGCTTTAGCCCTGGCAAAAGGAGCCAGTGAAAATCTGACTTTATTCAGGAAAAGAGTAGTATAAAAATTCTGAAGCCCTCAGTGCAGTTTTGACTAAGGAAGGGCCAGCAATACCAACTCATTGTCCAAAAGAAATTACGAACATACGGACTTACCATAATGCCATATCCATTCTCAGTGAGGGATTACTCAAAATATAAAAGTGAGCAAGCTAGGGAGAATTGAGATAAGCTTTCTGTAAAATACCTACCCCAGAAGACACCCTGCCACAACGAAGAATATGATACTGGGAGTTAGCCGACCAGTAACAATATTTCTATACATGTACAGCCCAGCAATTAGACAAACAAAAACCAAACACAATTATGTCAAGTGTCATAACAAACAGGTTTCTCATACCAGAACCCCTTCTCGAAAAAAAGCATATAGTAACGCACACATTTCATTCATTTGCCAATAAATGACCTGAGGTAAACAGCATCCCTGGGGAATATGAACATCATAATGAGGGCAGAAAACAGCAGATCTTAAGTATATTCATATATTATCTTTCATTCTAGTAAAAAATACTGAAATCCAAAATTCTTTCAAGTGTAGCTTTAATACAACGAAAGTTCTCACTATAAAACTGGTATTTATGTCAAGTTATTGAGTTTAAAAAATGCAAGCTAATAACAAAGAGGCATCTCCAAACTAAAATGATTAATTTGCCCTCTAATATCAATAGTCATGTAGAAAACAGAATTCCAGATTTTCCACAGCAGTGTTTTGAATTAGGATGTAAGCATCAGAATCACCTACGGAGTTACTGAAAAATACCAATACCAGGGCTCCTTCCCAGTACACCAAAATCAGAATCTCTTGGAGGATGTAAATGTGTGTATTTTTTTAAAATATTAGAGATGATTCACCTGTAAACCCCTGGGTGGGAACTACTGCACTACTGTAATATTACTGTAAGTCAGTGGGGATCAAAGTGTCGTCTGTGGACTGAATGCATAAATGTTTACTACCAGTCCATGACAAGTCCAGAAGTTTAAAGGGTAAGGCTTAAGGTCTTTTAAAACAATTTGACAGAGCAATTTTATAATCTGTTAAATCTTTTTAAAAAGTGGGCTTTAAGCTTTAACTTGAACTTGTAATTTTCTTTTTTTATATTCATTTTATTTTGTAGTAATTTATTTTTATTGTATTTTATGAAATCAATTCCTAACAGATTGGAAATTTAAGCTCTTCTTTAAATATATTTCTCTTTAATGTGGCTTGCTTTTATTTTTCATCTGTTACTGAAAGAACTAAAAATCAATGCATCTAAATTTTAAAAACTCATATATGGGGATGCCTGGGTGGCTCAGTCAGTTGAGCATCCGACTCCTGGTTTTGGTTCAGGTCATGATTTCAGGGTTGTGAGTTCAAGCACAGTCAGGCTCCATGCTCAATGTGGAGTCTTCTTGAGATTCTGTCTCTTCCTCTCCATCTGCCCCCCCCCACACACACACACATGCTCGCTTTCTCTCTCTCCCTCTCTCTAAAATAAATACATCTTTACACTTGATCTTAGCCAAAAGGCCAAGAAGTGATAAAAAATAAATGAATCTTTAAAAAAAAAAACTCATATATGAAGTTATGGTAGAAATGAATATTTAATCAACAAACTATAAAGAAAACCGAAATGATCTGGATAATAAAATAAGAAATAGCTCAATTCAATAGAAGTTTTTACTGAATTCATGTATGAAGATAATTCAATAACGAAATGAAATAGAGACATAGTCTATATTTTAAGGACTCATTATAAAGCTATTTAAATTATATAATATATATTACCAGCATGGCAGAGAAAAAATAAGCCAATTCCAACATTTCTAACAAACTAAAGGGAAAAAATATTTATACAACAATGTAAGTCAACTTAATATACTTAGTACTCTGTTTTTCCAAGGAAAGTCAAATAAATGCCAATTCAATAATATATGAACACTGGTAGTCAAAATCATTTTTATAAATGAAATGTCATTAGCAATGATCACACTGATACACAATTTTAAGTAAACAGAGGAAAAATTAGGTTTCATAAAATCAGAAATTATAAGCAACAGATGCTTAAAGGTACTTTATTGAAAGAGTTTTCCTCTTTTAGAAAGTAGGAAGTAAAGGTTAGCTTATAAAATATAAATTCAACAGAAAAGCTTAGAGTTATTGGTAAAATAGTGGTATCAAACTGAGTTGGGAATTACTAACCTCACCACCCTTTCAATATTTTTATGGATCTGTTATAGCTTGATTTATAAATCTTAAAAACCTTCCTAAAAACATTACAAGAAAATAAATATGAAGTAACTGTAGTAACTTTTACCTCCTTCTGTTGTAGTTGATTTCGATAACTTGTAGATTGCTGCTTTATTTGAAGCTCTGATGCTTCATGCTTCTCTTCTAAATCAGTACAAAGTTTTTTGAGTCTCTCATTCTAGAAACAAAGAAAAAAGCATTTTCAACAAAAAAATAAAAGTAAAACATGTTAGTAACAGTTATGTGCATGACATCATGAAAAACATATCGCTGTATACAGAAAAAGATATAAAATAAAGAAGTTCTCAGACAGAATTCCAGCCTTTGAAATACAGTTTTAATTAAAGCTACAAGTGCAAAAAGCATGTTTATAGAGACTATGCAAAATTCTGAACCAAAGTTTAAAAAAAAAAATCTTGTTCAGTTTGATTTCTGCTAAGAAAAGCCAATGATCAATGATTCCCCCATCTCTGCATATCCAGAGTCTAGCATATAATAGGCAATATGTGTCTGGTTAATGAATAAACTAGATCACTGTTTCAACTTTTGTTTTCTTCCCAAACACAAGTTTCTAAAAGAAATCTTTTTTAAAAAGACTTCTCACTGAAGTACAGACAGGAGGCCAAAGCTTCATATTAACCTGTCTGCCCAACTGCCAGGCTCCTGTGGCACCTCTGAAAACTCTAATCTGAAAACAATACTAGAGTTCAGTTCAAAAACTAGTTAGAAGTACACAAAATACTCTAATTCAATGAATCTAAGTATCATAGTCTTTTGTTCTAAGATTTTGGAAAATATGTTTACAAATTTACTTAAATTTTGGGGCCCCTGGGTGGCTCAGTTAATCGTCCGACTTGGTTTTGGCTCAGCAGGGAGTCTGCTTGAAAGGTTCTTTCCCTCTGCCTCTCCCCCACTCATGCTAGTGCGCATGCGCACTCTCAACTAAATCTTAATCTCTCTCTCAAATAAATCTTAAACAAATTTACTTAAATTCTATGTACTAAAATATTAAATTACCTTAACCTATTATCATTCCTTGAGCTTAAGTGAATAAGGACATTATGGAGCAAGATAACTGGGAGAAAGGTGACGCATGTGGTGGGGAAAAAAGTTCCTGCTAGAAAGTGAAGACTTTTTCACTTTGAGAATGTCACCTTTTTTCTTAGAGTCCAGGAATTTCTTACATCAACAGACGTGAAAGTTATGATCCAGGGAGAGTATATGAACACACAGAGAAAAAAATCAAAGGAATAAACATAAACCCTGGTTTGGGAGTCTGTCTCCAGAAATCTAATACAGATTTTGGTTATCTGAAGAAATAGGAATAAGACACAGGCCCACACAACTAATTACCTTCTATCCTATTGGTGGCTTTTGCATGGCTTTCTGTGAACTTTTAACATGAAAAACACCAAATGTAACTGAAGCAACACGATATAATGAAGTCAAAACCCAGTCATAAAAGTCCACTCTAGGCTTTTCCAGATAAAAATAACTAAGGCTATTTGTTGAACTCTGTTTAATAACTAGAACTCGAAAACTTCCGATTTGGCCAATACCTAACTGCTTGTCTGCCCTCACCTCCCTAGCCATGTGAGAGTCACAAAGGTTGACAAAGTACATGAAGGACAGATTCTCTTCATGTGGCTGATCTATAACATCACTTGTCAGTGGCCACATTTTCTATTACATGGACTATGGAACCAGGAGGGCTTGTCTGATGTGATAGAAAAATGAATAAACACACATAAAGAACAGAGAAAGTAAAAATGAGAGACAAATCCCTGGTGGTCTGAAGTTCTGCTTGCATCCCCTTTCTAAAATCTGGTTACAATTTCTGCCCTTGAAATCCATGAGATTCTCATATCCTTAAATTATTCCATCCTGCTCAACCCCTATTATACCATCAAGGTCTCCTGGAACCAACTTACTGAATTTCTTTTCTGAGCAGTCCTAACTATCTGTAAGGACAGATACTTAAGACTTATTCTTAGACGTCCTCCAACAAACAGAGAAAAATTACCTATTTTTTAAATAAAATAAAACTTGGAGCGCCTGCCTAGCTCAGTTTGTGGAGCACACAACTCTTGATCTCGAAGTTGTGGGTTCGAGCCCCACGCTGGGAGTAAATATAAAATTAAAATTTTCAAAATAAATAATATAATAAAATAAAACTCATTCTATCTTGCAATTACCATAAAAGGACATTGAGCCCTTTATAAATCTAAGAATATTCACAAGATTATAATGACCTTGTTTTTTCTGTCTTTGAAACATTTTGATATTTCATCATCCTAAAAATTATTTTATCATTATTCACCGATTATTCTCAAGTAAGTATAAAAAAAGTCTTAATAAGAAAACAGAAGACTGACAGAATCACCCAGAAGAATGACCCAATAGTGAAATAACCAGTTTTCTGACTGCAGTGCCCAAAGTACTGTACCACCTTTTAAAAAGGAAAAAGCTAGAGACACCCACTTTGTAGTGTCTTTTTGGTTCTATTGGTTTTTGCTTTCACTGAACACATCTTAAAATTCAGAATTTTTGTTTCCACAAAGAAAAGAAAACCAACAGAGGAAAACATTTCACAATTATTAAGACAACTTAGAAGATAAAAGTGAAGAGACAGAAAACAGCATTCCAGAGTCTGATGGTTGGGGTGAGCTGGCTGTAGAGGAAAAATTCCAGCCAAGCCTTCAAATAACAATATCCTAGAGGAATTTGCTCAAACTCCAAAACTGATGAGTGAACAATATGTTTCTAAGAACAAAAAAAGAAATATGGTGTTCTCATCAAGTTAGTCATTCAACAGGGAAAGATTTTACCTCACAATATTTTGTGACAAGGATCTGAGCCATCCCACCTTGCTAAATGGCTACGTGACGGTATTCGTTCACTATAAATGATATTTGTACACCAACATTTACTTGATACAGTTCATACGTGGACAAATGCTGTAGGCAGGTGTGTATACAAAGGTGACTGGGAAGAAAAAGATGACATAGAGTGAAAAAAACTCAGTGGGCTGATCATTCTAACTGGTATTTATGTATCTAATTGGTATTTATAAATCTAATTGATATTTACAAATTGGCTTTGTAATTATGGAGCAAAGATGACAGTCATCATCTCTCCAACAAAATCATGAGCCATCAAAGTTTTCAAAAATATTGGTTTTAATGACACAAGAAGAACCAGAAATTATGATCAGCCGAAACCTATTAGAGATGTAACTGAAATCTGGAATCAGTATTTACAAAATAACATGCATTTCAGTTCATGCATAAGAGTTAAAAAGCAGTTAACTGCATTCAAAGAACATGTCTATTTTGAGTATATATGTTTTCAAAACCACAGATATATGGAATACAAATACAGACTTGCCATAAATAAGTTATTATAATTTCTAATAAAGTTTTTCATGATCACTTTATTCCTACTTTTATAAATTACTTACAAAATGATTTAATATAAAACATTAAAGAGTTCATTGGATCCAGATGGTAAATGTGATGAGACTTTTTCTTGCACAGAGGGTTAAACTGAAGAAACCTAATAACTCAGTCAGCTTCAAATATTAATGTCTGTAAGCAAATCTAATTTCCTCTGGAAAACATAATGCCCTCTGTCTATACTAAAACTTTCTAAATAGGGCTGCCTGGGTGGCTCAGTTGGTTAAGCATCTGACTCTTGGTTTTGGCTCAGGTCATGATCTCAGGGTCGAAGGATTGAGCTCTACAGCTCAGAGCCTGTTTGAGATTCTCTCTCCCTCTCCTTCTGCCCCTCCTCCTCCACTCTTGCTCTTTCTCTCTCTAAAATAGAGAAAATAGATAAATAAATAAAATCTAAGACCTTCTAAGTAGAATTTCGTATTTTTTAGTTTCCTGATGGCTTCAATCATAGCTTCACCTTATTCCCTTATTACATAGTCATGGAGGGGTGAGGGTATGAAGTGCTTTTGTGCTGACACACAGCAAGAATCAAAGTCACCTTAGAAAAGAAAGTCCTTGGGAAATCCAACAGTCTCTTTTCCTCTAGCATGTGAGTAGCTCAAGCTACTGTTAATAAGCATCAAATGAGGAAGGCAGCTTTTCATTGGGGGATGCATAATACCAAAAATATTTCTAAACACTAGAATCATGCTTGCCTTAATCCCATGAGAGATTAGAAGTGAGATCAATAGAGGGACAGAAGAGTGCTCTCTCCCTTCTCAAGCTCAATAGAGAGCAGACATTCATTAAGCAGGTTCACCCTATTTACTTTTTTCCCCCAAATGGACACTGGCGAATTTACCTAAATTAATGCCACTACACACATCTCTTCCATTTAATTTTTCTGGGTTGGCCTGCGCTAATTAATGAGTGCCTTCTCAAGGATTTCTTTAGGGATTAGTGGAAAAATTTTCTATCAAGCCACACAAAGAAGTTATTAAGTTCATCTGTCACTGAAATCAACTTATTAGGTAATTATACCTAACATCTCAACTGTCACCAAACTGCCATCTGGAATTGAGACAGAATACCACGACAGTCCCTCTTGAGAGGTCCCTCTACAGCCACCTTGGTAATCTGGGCCAGAGTTCAATAATGCTTGTCAGTAAATATTTTCTGATATTTTAAATTCCATTTTCTCTGTTTATGGGCTTAGCAGAGAGGAAAACATGCTTACCACAGTGTTTTAAAAATATCTCTTAATGAAATATTAAGTGTTTCCTCACTGTTCTTATCCAAAGGCTAAACAGTTGAGTGTCATTAGTACTCTAACAGATCCCATTTTAAATCATTTCATTTTCTTTATGGCTTTCCTTTGAACCCTTCCCAAGTTTTCCTCATCCCCATTAAGTACAATGTCCAGAGGTAGCCACCAAGAGGCACTGACTAACAATGGGGGAAAAATGGTAAAATTAGTCATACCTATAACTCTTAATTTCTTTGTGTACAAATATCACACTTTGTTAGCAGATTAAAAAGGTCTAGATTAAACAGAATTGTATTCTTCGTATTATACTTCGATAAGTGTGTCACTACAACTGAGCACACTGTCAGAACATGGTAATTCCTTGATAAATTGTTGCCACTAGTATTTCTACACTAGGCCATTTGCTGACTTCCAGCATATAAAGGTAGAGACGGGAATATTAAACAGCAAAGTGGAGTAACATGTAAATATATTCTTCATCTAAAAGATGATGATAACACTGAAAAGGAACTGGGATAAAGGGGAAGAGATAAAAGTGCTAAGCAGTGCAGTAAAAAGAGAGAAATGAAAAACAGTATAAGTTACTGTCATGCTTTCAAAAAAGAAAAAAATCTAAGTTCAGTAACAGTCTTTAATTTTCCTTACCTCTGATCTTAAGATTGTATGAATGGCTTCAATTTCCTTTCTTCTAGAATTAGGTAATTCTGCTACAAAAGAAACAGCATATACTGAATGTATGATCAATACCATGTGAATAAACAGGTATTTTAAAGTACATATATTTCACTGAGCTTTCAACAGAATGGTATGCTGATGTGAGAACAAACTCAGAAGACATATACCACTTGATTTTTATCACAATTTCCTATTGCCACATATGTGCTTCATCATCACGTAAGTCATTCTTTTTGCCTACCTTCTGTACCTAGGTAGGACATCTACATTTCCGCCTTGGACGTGTTCATTAAAATTTTATTGTGGAAAATTGAGTTGTACAAATTAAATCTCCCTCTGTGGGCTTAGTTTAATTTTAGATGAAACTTTTACAACTGGGGTTTAGGCCTTAATTTCTAACTTCTGCTCCCAATACTATCAAATAATAATGACCCCTAAATAAAGAATGAAAATGCACTAAAAGAACATTTACATCAAGTAACGTGGGCACTGTCTACTTAAAATGGGAATGAGCTCAGTCTGCTCTTGTACACTTTCATTTAGAAGGAGAGTCAGAAACGGAGCACCTGGCTGGCTCAGCCAGTGGAGTGTGCAACTCTTGATCTTGGGGTCGTGAGTTCAAGCCCTATGTTGGGTGCAGAGTTTACTTAAAAAAATAATAATAATTTTAAAAAATTTAAAAAAAACAAAAAACAGGGCCAGAAGTCGGCTCTGTCAAAATGGCACTGTTGATGCTACCAGAACATCATCATCGGGGCGCCTGGGTGGCTCAGCTGTTAAGCATCTACCTTCGGCTCAGGTCATGATCCCAGCGTTCTGGGATGGAGCCCCAAGTTGGGCTCCCTTCTCGGCGGGAAGCCTGCTTCTCCCTCTCACACTCCCCCTGCTTGTGTTCCCTCTCTCGCTGTCTCTCTCTGTTAAATAAACAAATAAAATCTTAAAAAAAAAAAAAAAGAACATCATCATCAGATAAGATTTTTTTCTAGGTGCTAGTACTTTTCATTAGTCACAGCATTTTAATACCAAAGAACTACTCTAAAGAAAAAAAAAAGAAAGAACTTCTCTGATTTACAGTTTAAATCAAAAGAAAATACAAGGGACATCCAATAAAGAATAGTGACAAACCCACTTTTCTTGTTTAGAAAATCACCAGGTGCGGTTGCTTCTGTGGTTGTTTATACATCTTGCTTGAAACTCTGACAGGATAGTCTAATTGCTACTCAGAAGAGAACAAATTATAATCTAGTCTGTTTAGGAGGGTCATTGTTAGAAGCAGAAATTGTTTCAAAGAGGGATAAAAATAGGTTTATGCAGCCCTCCTCTCTTACCTCCCTCCAAAAAAAAACCACCCTTGTCTTTTTAAGAATAACAGGGAGATGTTAAGCAGACCAAAAAATTCTTCCTTGCTGAGGGAAAACAAAAACAACAGCTACTCTTTATTAATGCTTACCTGCTAGGCATTTTATACTCATGATTTCATTTAATCCTTCCAACCCCATGATAGGTATGATTATATCTATTTAACAGATAAGGAAACTGCTTTATAGAGGTCAAGTATTTAAGAATTTCCCAAACACCCACAACCTATAATGCATGGAAGTGGGATTTCAACCCATGTCTAACTGAAAAGCCCAGTTCCTAACCCTGAATAAATAAGCACAGTTTTTGGTACAAGAGCAACTTTCTGATATTGCAAATATGGATAATCTTCAAGCTGTACCAAGAGTGCTATTTTGGAACTGGTATCTTGTTCACTGCCGGCACAGGATAGATGCTCAATAAATACTTGTTAAATGAATAAATGAACTGTACTCTGACCCTTTAAATGATTTACAAAATCAATAAATTAGGTGTTAAGCAAGTTCTATTTTAATAGAAAGGGAAATAATAAAAGCACTAAGCAACTTTGCAGATTTTTAATTCTCAGCAATTTTTTTTTCTTTTTTTTTTTACTGAGCATCTACTGCGTACCAAGGAAAGTGCCAAATACTGGTAACATAAGGATAAAACAAATATAGTCCCTACCCTGGGCATCAAGAAAAGACATAAATTATAACTCAACATGGTAAGTACTCTCAAGGAGAGACCCACAAGATCACATGCAATTAACTCAGCCTGCCATGGACTGAGAATGGTTTCGCCAAGTACCTGGCATGTGAGCAAGGTCATACAGGAAAAAAATGTTTTCCAAGCAAAGAAGGGTAGAGGAGGAGGTAAAAAAGGAAAGGCTTTCCATGAGAGGCTTGGAGTTGTGTAGGTACTTCACAAAGTTCCATGTGGCAAAAGCTGTGGGTGCAAGTGCAAACGTGTGTAAACATGCTTATGTATGGCAATTTAGAGAAGGGGCGGGAATAAGAGGTAAGACTAGAAAAGGGAGGTTGATCTCAGATAGGATAGGTTTCTGGTCTCCCAAAATTAAGAGGTTTGGATTTTATCCTGTAAGGAATAGAGCTAAAAGATTTTAAAGCACCTATGTTTTAGAAAACTGGCACAACACAGAAAATGGAAGTGGAGTACAGAGAAATGCGTGACAGGATGGGAAGGAGAAAGTGCATGGGGGAGAGAAGGGGAGTCTGAACTAAAGAAAACGGGTAAAAATGGAAAGGACGAATATTAAGAAACAATTCTGCACAGGATAAACAAGATTTGGTGACCAATTGGAAACAGGAAATGGAAAAGAAGGAGGCAAAACAAAGGTAACAAAGATTTCTAGTTTAGGAGACTGGGCAGATGATGAAACCATTAAGAATGAGATTACAGGAGTACATTTGGTAGGAAGAACAAAAGCACTCCACCTTAAGCCTATAGAACAGTCAGGTTGGGGGGGGATGCATATTTTCTAGGAATAGCCAACTGTTTTCCCCTAACTAGGATACAAGGAGAGACTACTCATTTCCCATGTCATCCAGCTCTCTTCTGTTCTAAATCTCAAGGTCACAACACCCTTTCCCCAACACAGGGAGGGAGAATCCCTTTCACTCTCATCCCCAACCTGTCCCACCTGATGCAACTCCCACCCAAGGTGTACTCCAAGCAGTAAAATGGATTTCAGCAGCTCTCCAACGCTTCTCCTTTCTAAAAAGACATAAATTCTAAAAATACTTTCTTTTTCTCAAAGTACCTTTCTCTACTTCAACCCAATAAAATGGAAGTTTCAATTATATCAGGCTAAAAAAATTAAACCAGAATGCTAATTAATTTATAAGAAATAAAATTATCCAAGGAAGTGCTCTCATTCAAAAGACCAGCATCACCTCTGTGGAGGCAGACTTCCATTGAAATTAAAGCACTCTCTAGATCTAAATACTACTTGTGGAAAGAAATATCAAGAAATCAAAATGTTAACATAACCATCGATTACTATGTAACTCTGGGTCACTGTCCATTAGTAAAACAAAACAAGGACTTCAAAAATGAGTGAAAGTTGCTAAGGTTTGGTAGCATATCTTCCTTGTTTTACTGTCGAAAAATGGGTGGAATGGGCAATTAGGCACAAAAATACATTTCAGGGGCGCCTGGGTGGCACAGCGGTTAAGCGTCTGCCTTCGGCTCAGGGCGTGATCCCGGCATTATGGGATCGAGCCCCACATCAGGCTCTTCCGCTATGAGCCTGCTTCTTCCTCTCCCATTCCCCCTGCTTGTGTTCCCTCTCTCGCTGGCTGTCTCTATCTCTGTCAAATAAATAAAATCTTTTTTAAAAAATACATTTCAGCTGGAACGTTGTAACATGTCACCAGAATAAGCAAAAATATAACTAATAGGAAAAACTTATAGCCATGTTTAACAATATATTCAAGTCAGGACTTAAGATTCCCTAAATATTGTAATGAGTTGCTTCAATTGTTACAGAACTCGAAGGAAAAAAGCGACTATGTGTCTCGTACAGATACTTTTTAATTGTCTCTAGAAAGGAAAAGGATCAAAATCAGATCCGCCCCCAAGTTAAAGGCAAAGTAAGCGGTGGGCGTGGAAGAACCAAACAAAAATAAACTACTCGATGGAGGAGCAGTTTCACTCTGCTCTGAGATACCCACAGTATTCAATGGGAGAAGAACCAGAACTGTTCCCCGGACCCCAGTGTCTTTCATCAGAGAAAATCTGTTAAGAAGAGGCAAAAGAAGTGTAAAGGAAAAAGGGAGGAGCGACACTCCCGACGGATGGAAGTGGGAAACAAACGGGCGCTCCCAGGGTCCCAGAGAAGCCCTCCCTCCCATCGCTCCAGCTGTTACCTTCTACTTCCTCCGTGCCCTCCATCAGCATATCCTTTGTAAAGTTTGAAATCTGGTCAGTGAGGGAAGCCAGGCTGCCTCCGACTTGACCCAGCGACTGGCCCAAGCCGGAGCCGAGGCCCCCAAGCCAGGACGACATCGCTGCGGTTTAGAGAACGACCTGGTCCGCTCCGAGAAAAGCGTCCAGCGTCGTCGGACGATCCCGCCAAACGTCCTCGAACCACCGCCTTCACGGGGCCAGTCCAAATCAAAACACTGAGGATTCGATAACACAACGAGGGGTTCCTAGGCAACGCCGGCTTCGGGGGGCTCCCACCAACCGCAGGACTCTGCCTAGAAACGCAGAGGCCTGACCTGGGACGTTACCAGGGGCCCGCCTCCAGTGCCACTGTCAACCCCGCGAGGCCTCTGCTCATTCCCACGACTTCCCAACGTCCGGGTTGGGCCACTTCTTCCTCTGCTTTAGTGACTTTCCTCAGTTCCGAGGGCAACTACTGCCAACTCGACGCCGGCCGCCATGACACCCACTCTGAACACGGCAACGGATCATAGAGAGGCGCCGCGCTGGCGTAGAAGGGCTCTGCGGAGCTGCCGGACGTGTCCTTGGCGCAAGGGAGCGTGGGATCGCGGAGGACCGGGAGCGGCCGGCTGGGGCCGCATACCTCTGGCGCTCAGGGCAAGGTCAGCCTCCACGTAGCGCGCCGGCTTTGGCCGCTGGGGGAGTGGTCTCAAGAGCCAAGAGTGACGCGGCGGTATCCTCCCGTTGCACCTGCGCTTCAGGCAGAGCCGTTCGTCAGTGGGTGCCTTTGGAAGCCGGCGTTGCCCGGGAAGCCCCTGAACCCTCACGGTGTCGGTGAAAACTGAGTGTTTAATTCTGACTACACGAAGGCAGCGGTGCGAGGGCACTTGGCGGGGTCTCTGCACTGCGTAGCAAGCGGTTTTACTTACCACGCTTACTGTGTTGATTCTGCAACAGTTACTCTGTGCCCGACACGATGATAGGAGCTCAGGATACACAGATAGAAAGGACGGGCTGCAAACTCGTGTCCAGGCAGGAAGCACACGCTGTTACTTTCTATAGCAGACATTTTCCCTGGTAGCTTTACAACTCATAGTTGAAACCCTGCCTTCTTTAATATACCAAGAGCTTTGTTCATGAAGCCTATATAACCTATGAAGTTAAAATACAGATCACCTTTAAAAAAACAAAACTCATTAAAGGACAGCAGGACGACTTAATATGAAGAAATGCTGTTTTAACAGAAACTCTCCTATGGTGGTGGTGGCCTTAACTGTGCAAGCGCCCACCCCTCTCACAGTCCTGTTACACGAGTGGGTGCACGCAGCAGTGTGTCTTGCCTTCCTTAATTTACTCCCCAGAAAAAGAAAGTTCACGTGACTTACAAATACTTGCTGCAATGGGACGGGGGACGCACCTTACCTGGCCAGAGAGACTACCACTTTTTTTTTTTTTTTATGATATGTTAGTCACCATAAAGTACATCATTAGCTTTTGATGTAGTGTTCCATGATTCATTGTTTGTGTATAACACCCAGTGCTCCATGCAATACTTTTTTTGCTTTAAAAAAAAAGTAAGTATGCAGTCCTTTTAAGCATAGCACTAAGTATACTGGCATTTTTCTCTTTGATTTTATTTACAGTTGGGGTGAGCAAGGTTACATTATTTATGACTCGAACATTGGGAATGCCTCCACTATTTAGAATCTGATGGCACAAGACAACAGTAGTTCTTTCTGGAATCTGAATGCTTTTAAAAGAAAATTGTGTCCCATTCTGGAAGTGTTTATTAATTATTTTATTTGTAGGACATCAATGCCTAAGGGTTAGATGTGCGGACTCCAGGGCCTCACTGCCTGGAGCTGTTACTTATTAGCTGTATGACCCTGGGTGGTTGCTTAACCTCTCTGTGCATCAGTTTCTCTTTTGTAAAATGGAAAATGATAATAATGTCTACTGGGTGGGGTCATTAGGAGGATTAAATAGGGTAGTATTTTTAAGTGCTTGGAAGAGTGCTTGGCACCTGGTGAGTTCTATTTAAATGTTTGAAAAGTTTCAAAAATGTGGCATACAGTTGACCTGCAAGTTGGTGTGTTTACCGTTATTCTGGGCACTGGGAGTACAGCAGGAGAAAAAAACATGTGGTCCCTGATCTCACGGAGCTTCCATTCTACTGGGAAGGGACAGATAATTAATAAAATGTAATAAATATAGCCAAGTAGTGATGACTGATTGGAGAAAAAAAAAAACAGGATAAGGATCATATGGAAAAGATAGGCGAGAGGGCAGAGGGCACTTGTAATGTTATTGAAGGTAGTCAGGGAAGGCCTCACTGATAAGGTGATACTTGAAAAGATACTTGAAGGAATTAAGAGAATGAGATACGTCAGGGCGCCTGGCTGGCTCAGTCGGTAGAGCATACACCTCTTGATCTCAGGGTTGTGAGTTTAAGCTCCACGGTGGGCCAAGGGCTTATGTAGGGAAAGGAAAAAAAAGTGAGATATGTGGATATATATGGAAAAGAGCAGTACAGGCAGAAAGAAACAGCTAATGCAAAGGTCCTGAGGCAGGAGGGTCCTTGGCAGGTTAGAGGATTAGCAAAAAGGCAAGGACGGTTGGAGCAGAATGGGGTGGGGAAGGGTGGTTAAGTGATAAGAACCAAGAAGTAAGAGTGGGAGGGCACAGATCACATAGGGCCTGGAAGGCCATATTGTAAGGACTGTGGCTTTTACTGAGTAGGATGGGGCACTATTAGCAGAGTGGGAAACTGCTTTCAGCAGAGGAGTCAGATGAACTTGGGACCTAACTGGGTTTCTGGACCACAGTGAAAAGTTTAACTAATGTGAATCTAGCTTTTATTGCCTACAGCTGTAAATTCTCCGGAAGCAATCCTATAAATTCATGTCGTGCCATAAAGATACTGCAATTAATGAAGAAAACAAACACAATTACATGCCTTTGCATCATTTTTTGAGTAATTAACATAAAAAGCTATGTAATTAACATAAAAAGTCCTGAAAGTTCTTTATGGGGCATTTTTCCCCCTGTGGGTAGAACTATAGCCCAAGAGACTTAAAGAATGATTCTGATAAATAATATGATGTTTGGGATGTGCTTCAAAATAATGGGAGCAGAGTAGATGAAACAAGAATCGCCAGGAATTGATCATTGTTGAAGCTGGGAACACAGAGTTTCGTTATACTAGCCTTTTACTTTTGCATGTATTTGAAATTTTTTATAATAGAAAGTTAAGACATCCAAGTTTGATGAAGTTTGGACTGAAAATATCTTCTTCCTTTCCTGCCAAATATCCCTATAGCTAACATGGATATTCGTTTATCACACAATGAGTAGCAAAACCACCCCTGCACAATCATCACATCAGACAGAGCATGTGAATCTGAATGGCTCCAGGTGAAGGGGTCTAGGCTGCCTAGCTGAAATCCTTAACCTAGGATTTTATTTTTTTAAGATTTTATTTATTTGACAGAGAGAGACACAGCAAGAGAGGGAACACAAGCAGGGGGAGTGGGAGAGGGAGAAGCAGGCTCCCCACTGAGCAGGGAGCCCGATGAAGGGCTTGATTCCAGCACCCTGGAATCATGACCTGAGCCAAAGGCAGAAGCTTAACGACTGAGCCACCCAGGTGCCCCTGGGATTTTTTTTTTTTTTAAGAGAGAGCGAGCGCACTACAGGGGGAGGGGAGGGGGGACAGAGGCAGAGAGAGAGAGAGAGAATCTTAAGCAAGCTCCATGCCCATCACAGAGCCCAATGCGGAGCTGTCTCGTGACCCTGAAATCATGACCTGGGCTGAAACCAAGAGTCGGACGCTTAAATAATTGAGCCACCCAGGTGCCCCGTGAACCTAGGATTTTTGAAACTTCAATAGCTAGAAACAAAAAAAAGCAAACAAAAACATTATCAGCTGGAACCTGGTTTCTGTTTCTCAAGTGGTGGGATCATCAATACATCTCCAGAAAAAAACAGTTCCTTTCTTGTGAGAAAACTATCTGAAAGGGTTTACTTATGTGAGTGTAAGGCAAAAAACCCATTTTATTTTATTTTAAAGATTTTATTTATTTATTTGTCAGAGGGAGAGAGGGAGAGCGAGCATGAGCAGGCGGAGTGGCAGGCGGAAGGAGAAGCAGGCTCCCCACTGAGCAAGGAGCCTGATGTGGGACTGGATCCCAGGACGCTGGGATTATGACCTGAGCCGAAGGCAAATGTTTAACTGACTGAGCCATCTAGGTGTCCCAAAAAACCCATTTTAAAAGACTTTTTTTTTTTTTTTTAATGATTTCATTTATTTGTCAGAGAGCAAGAGCACAAGCAGGGGGGATAGCAGAGAGAGAGAGGGAGAAGCAGGCTCTCCACTGAGCAGGGAGCCCAATGCTGGGCTTGATCCCAGGACCCTGGGATCATGACCTGAAACGAAATCAGACGCTTAACTAAGACACCCAGGTGCCCCTGGAAACACTTTTTAAAAAATCATTTTCACAGGAATTCTTATCTCGGAGTCTCCCTCTAGGATGCCGAAGCTAAGACTCATGACCACCCAGATAAAAGCCATCTTATAGCTGGGAGTGGCTACGTGATTCAGTTCCGGCCCATCCTCCATGTAATCATGGGCCCCACAGCAGCTTTCTTAAAGCAAGAATACAGAATGCAGATTCTTTTAAAGATTTTTTTAAAATTTACGTATTTGAGAGAGACACAGAGATATCGACAGAGAGCATGAGCTGGGGAGGAGAGGGAGAAGCAGACTCCCCGTTGAGCAGGGAGCTGGACATGGGACTTGATCCCAGGACCCTGAGATCAGGACCTGAGCCAAAAGCAGACACTTAACCGACTGAACCACCCAGTCACCCCCAGAAAGCAGGTTCTTAAAAAAAAAATTCTTTACACTGTGTGATGCCTGATCAGCTCTGAATTCCCTAAGAGAGAAAAAACTTAAAGCTTACAAAGTCACTGTTACAGTAAGTTTTTCTATGACAACCAAATCTGAAGGCTAAAGTCCAAGTGAAGAGCTATGATATTATCGCTCATGCTTACTGCAGTACGATGCTGTCCTGGACAAGAAGGGGCAGAGAGAGACAGACGGAGTATAACTGGGAGATATCTGGATATTCATCCCTACGGTTGATAATGTGGATTAACAACCAAAATATGATGCTAAGATTTCAAAACGGAACTATAATTGTCTGATAGTGATGAAAACAATTGCATGGGTATAAGAGGAAGAAAAACAAAATGCACAAGTGGGGAGTGGGAGCCTTGCCTGATCTGAGGTATGTTAAGCAGTGTCTTTAATGCTAAAAATACAGCCAGTTTTTTGGGTTGCTTAAGGTAAGCACTGGCATGCTGTTTAGTAGCTGTAATTAATCTATCTTTTAAAAGATTATTTTTCCGGGGGTGCCTGGGTGGTTCAGTCAGTTAAGTGTCTGAGTCTTGATTTCGGCTCAGGTCATGATCTCAAGGTCGTGGGATTGAGCCCCGAGTCAGGCTCCAAGCTCAGCCGGGAGTCTGCTTGAGATTCAATCTCTCCCTCTCCTTCTGCTCCTCCCCCTGCTTACCATCACACACACTCACATGCACGCACGCTCTCCCACTCCCTCTCTCAAATAAATAAATCCTTTAAAAAAAGATTTTTAAAAAGAAGTCTTGGGAATTTTCTAGGAAGAAGTGGGGGAATATTTTAGAAAATGGAAGCAGATGGCTTGGTATAATGGCAAAAAGATACAATACAAACTTATCTGTATCTGTAAAAGCTTGCCTAAATTGCCTACATCTAACTCCCATCTTTCTTCACTACCTGCTAGCCTCTTCAGCCTTCTCTCTGTTCCTCTGACACAAGCGGCCACCCCTCACCTCAGAGCTGCCATGCTTGCTGTTTCCTCAGGCAGGCATCACGCCCTTCACCTTTGCATGGCTGCTAATGATTTTTCAGGTGTCCAAGTGTCACCTCTGCAGAGGCCTTTCTTTCTTTTTTCTTTCTTCCTTTTTTTGAAGATTTTATTTGACAGAGAGAGACACAGCAAGACAGAGAACACAAGCAGGGAGAGTGGAAGAGGGAGAAGCAGGCTTCCCACGGAGTGGGGAGCCCGATGCAGGGCTCCATCCCAGGACCCTGGGATCATGACCTGAGCCGAAGGCAGACGCTTAATGGCTGAGCCACCCAGGTGCCTGTGCAGAGGCCTTTTTTGAAATCAGGACAGTGGTTCTCCCTCTCGATCACACTCCATTACATCACCCTGCTTGTCTTCGTATTTCACAGAACAAGCACAGTTCTTTACATATTATGAAGTTACGTTCATTCAAGATTTCCTCTGCGTAACAGCTAGCCAGAATGCAAGGACTATGAGAGCACAGTATCTCATTCATGACTCTGTTTCCAAGGACCCAGAACCATGCCAGGCACATGGGAGTGCTCAAATGTTTTGTTGAATGAGTGAATGACTACCACAGGAACTGTTTCTCTCTAGCAGCCTGAGACAGAGGGTGGCTGTGGTTCCGACATAGAACTGAACAATGGTGGGGGAGAACAGGTCACAACAAAGGGTGGTAGTCCAGTTGAAAGAATCCTCCCAGCAGGGGATGGCCAAAAAACTTCAGGGGCAGGGATATCAAAAGAGCGATGGAAAGGGGGTTAGGGAGAACCTGGGGGTGGGAAGGAGCCCGGCTTCTTTGAAGACCCGAAAGGAGGCCTGCTAGGACCACAGTGCACAAAGGGGAAACGTCAAGAGAAGAGGTCAGCCTGACCCAAAATACTTAAAAAATGAACTTTCGAGCATTTGGTGACACAGATACAAA
This sequence comes from Ailuropoda melanoleuca, assembly GCF_002007445.2. Taxonomy (NCBI): domain Eukaryota; kingdom Metazoa; phylum Chordata; class Mammalia; order Carnivora; family Ursidae; genus Ailuropoda; species Ailuropoda melanoleuca. The sequence goes on from NC_048231.1 coordinate 30,361,045, forward strand.
ATAAAGCGTCCTCAAACATGCAAATCTTCAGGATAAAAAAAACCTTCAAATTCCCTTTTAGAAATGATAAAGTTTTTAGCTAACATATAAAATGGGCCTTTGAATCAACTTATATTTCATGGGGCCCACAAGTAGGTGTTGATGAGATCAGAGCCATTTGGTGGCATCCAAATTCAATGAAATGGTCCTTCTAAGCATTAAGCTATGAGGTTTTGCTAAAAATATTCATGTAATCAATTTGAATATATATTTCAATATTTGTGCCCAACCCTAATTAAGGATAAAATGGATATACAACCCTCATTATGATTTGAGGATTCTAGAATCCTCGATCAGTCCAAGCAGATTCCAATCACTACAGTTGGATTCTGGTGTCCAGAGTTGGATGAGGAAGAAACAGCACTCTTAAAAATTGTTACCAACATGCTTTGTTTGGCTCTCAGGGTTAAAAAAAACAATGGAGCAACCATTTAAAAATCAGATTTCTAGTAAAAATTTGGACTTAGCGTCACTTAGAAAAGATGAAAGGTTCCAGTAATAATGGGCCCTTGGGCAGCAGAGAGCTGGAATGGAGCATCAGTGCCCCCGCCCATTTTATTCACCACACGCAGACCAGAAAACAGCCTCTCAAACTTGCATCTGCATGTGAATTCTCTGGGGGTCTGGTTAAAAACGCAGGTCCTGAGCCAGTAGGTGTGGCCTGAAGCTCCGCATTTCTGAAAAGCTCTCAGGTGGCGCAGAGGCTGCTAGTCTTCCCACCATCCTTTGCGTAGCAAGGCTAGGAATTAACCGTCAATACAAATAAAACAAATTAAAAAAGCAAACATTATCTTTATTTAATAATCTTTGATATTTAAAATACAACTCATCGAACATCCACATTAACAATAGAATCCTCAGTGTTCAACAGTGCTTTGGAAGCCCGGCTTTTCTAAGGACCAGACAGGAAGGCCTGTGTGTAGTTGCCGCAACAGAACACAGAGGGCTGCGGAGTTGGGTCCTGAGCAAATGGCACTGCCACAGTGCACTGGTGTCATGGCCAAAAGACAATGCTTTTTCAGGTGTTTTTTGTACTTGAATTTCAAATAGTTTATACAGAACAGTAATTTTTACAAAGTTATTTCTAGTAGTCCAGTGTTGTAGAAATTAGATAATCTTTCACATTTAAGTGTACGTTTTTCTCTTTTAAAAAAAAATTTAAAAAGTTCCTGGAGACATTCACCCTATTTAAACTATGCAAGAAACAGGTGAAGTGCTTCCTAAATGAATCAGGAATTTTCACATATATTTCACTATTGCTTGCCATTCCTTGTCTATGAATCCATAGTCTTAAAATATTTACTGAGACACTACTGTTAATTAAACATGCCAATTCCTGTAAATTTAGAATTATGTTACCAGCATTAATTCTTAAAATGCCAGAACATTTTGGAAAAAAAATACAAAGATTTTCTTCAAATTTAAAAAAAATCAAAATTCAAGAATTAACCAACCATGTCAATAATCTTTTCATTCATGAAAGTAAAATGGAACAAAATATTTTTGCCAATGTAAGACTTTAAAAAATACAAGCCAGTTCATCTCTTTAGCAAAAGATGCTGGTTCATAAAGGGACCAGGAATAAAGGAAAGTTTTTCTTTTGAAAATATGAAAAATTATTGACACTGCTGAAATGATTAGTTGATCCAATCTGGTTTTTCTTAATTAAGATCACATATTTAATATCTCCATACTTGTTAGGGCCCAGATACAACAAACTGCTTTAGAGTAGTGGTCATTGGGCTCTCTAGTTGCAGATAAAATTTTTAATAGGAAGTCATCAATATTAATTATTGAGTCCTCTTGAGAATTTAAAAACATCAAGATTTATTTCAAATGGAGATATTTTAATTTCTATCACTATATTTTGCTTATGTATTGACTCAATCTTCTTTAAATCTGCATGGGTCCAATAGGCCAATTTTAAGACATTTAATAAATCTTGGCACAAGCATGATACTATTTAAAAAGAGTATCAAACATGCAGACATTAAAAATGTGATTTAGGCTCTGACAGGAATAAAATTACTTTATTCAACTTAATATTAAATGAAAAGACACAGACTATTGGTAGTTTTACCTATAATGACCTTCAACCAGTGTTGAACTTTTTTCCTTATCAACTTTGGCATGAATAAAGTCTTAATTAAGAAAAATCAAGTTTTAAAGAAAAACAAGCACCTCCTTAAATATTCTGTGAATTGTAAATTATTTGACTAAGATCTTAAAAGTTAAAATATAGTTTACCTGCAGCAATCTTTTCAATTTATATTACTGAAATATTTGTATGTGAATTACTGTAAAAAATGTTTTTTGATGGTTTTAGAACAGAGGTTAACTACTGTTATTTTTTTAACTACTGTGAATTTTTAAAACATAAATAACTACTTATATCCATGACATCTCAAAATATGAAAGTGGTGTTTCCAAAACTTGTTTAAACACTAGCATCACCACTGTACGTATTTTATCCTGGTAATACAATTTATACATTAGAAAAATGATACCAATAGTTTAAATATTAAACATTAATAAGGTGTTCCCAATTGGTAAAACAGAATGGAAATCTTTATATAGAGTTCTTAGCAGGACAGTTATTGTGAATGTCATTGTTTCTGACTTTCTTGCAGGTTGTTTACTGTAAATAAGTTTCTGATGTGTGAACTATACCTTTGTATAACTAAGTTCTCTGATACTGTATTATGAGCATTGGCATTTCTTCATACTGGCCAATGAATTAAGGAATGGAATCTAAATTAAGTTTAAGCCAATCCAAACAAGTTGGCAGTTCCCTAGTCATTCTGGATCTGCCTGCCAAATGCAACATTCGTAAGAAACTAAATAAACACATTCAAATGTATCCAGTGTGTGCTTAGCTCTGCTGTTAAAAAAAAAAAAAAAATCCCTAAACGAAGGTCAACATGCCATATTTCCTTAAGTGCTTTAATAAAGGCGTGTAATCTAAGAACTTTATAAGCTCTAAGGTTAAAACTTTCAAATGCATATTTCTTTTCTCATTTTTATATTAGGTAACTCATCCATTCAAGTGTATGAAAAGTTCAACCTAATTTTTCAATGGGACAAGGTAAAAGCTAATATCCATGGAAAATAGGACAAATATACTAGGGATAACTACAGAAATGCTCAATCTTAAAATATTTTGGTTTACAAATCTTGAGGGAGAAGTACTAAACTCCAATGTCCCTTGCAATTCTAAAGTCTTATAACTTCTGAAACATTTTCAATTCTCAAAAGAAAACTTTAGATTTTAAAGTAAAATGGTCTACTTTTGCAAGGGAAATTTCAGAAAACTTTATTTGGCACAAAATAATGACTAAAAAAGTCTGTCTCTATCCAAAAAAAAAATCTATTTCATAATCATAAAAGGCATTTCTTCATCTCTTTTCAACTCGGCAATAAATCCTAGGTCAAAAAAATTTCCCTGATAAAATGTATACAGCCATATTTTAATTTTCTATGTTGTTGGCTGAAATTTCCTAACTTTTAGCTTATGAACAATTCAACATTCCAAAGGGCTTCAAAGGGGGTGAAGAATGAGGGACTGGGGACAGAATCCGAAATGTCTATTTCAGAGAGATATAGCTAATTTTCACCAAAATCAAACCACTGTATTGACCTAGCAAGAAACTCTCTGTGCATTCCAATCAAAGAATGTTTATCAAAACTAAAGGCTTTCTTATTTACAGACCCATTAAGTACTGTGTGACTTCTGTAACTCTTAAGCTACTTAAACATGATGTGTCAAATCACAGTATAAATGTAAAGGTACTTTTGTTAGTAGATTATTTTCATGTTCCAGATCATCATCTCTGGCAAGTGATACCTACTACAAAATATGCAGCAGAAGCAGACATCGACGTTCTGTGACTCCACCGTAAAGAGAGAGCTCTGGTCACAAGAGAGAATAAAATGAAGCTGTCGTTAAATCGAAAGCCAAATTTTGTCTCCCATACATTCATGGTGGGTATTATTTGTTAAGTCTGACACAGAAGGAAACTTGCTTGCATACTGTGCTTCTCCTATTTTTCTCAACTGGAGAAAAGGAAATATCAAGGTGCAGGAGAAAAGGTCACAGCAGAGCTGTGACGGTCTAACATAATTGAGAAGACATTCATAAAACATCTGGAAAAGGATGTGTTCACACATTTTAAAAAATTCTCATTTATTCTCAAATACTTGTGCAGAGTTGATTTCAGAGTTTCGGAATGCACCAGAATCATAAACTAATGATCCCATCTTAGAGGGCTTAAAAAGCGAAACCTCAAGAAAGATTATCATCTTTAAAAAGAGCTATAGAAAAGTAAGGAAGACCAAGTAGCAAAGAAATTGTGATCAGAGAAATAACATGAGAAAACATCCAAGGGCACACTACATAATTGGAGGGAAGGCAGCGAACCCTTCTGGAACCGTTACTACTATCAACACAGAAAAGAGACACTGTCCTAAAAGGTTAACTTGGTTAATGAGAAAGAAAAGCAACTATGAGATGACAGAAAGTGAGTCAAACGACCTGAACGGAAAGGATGAGAAGAACAGGTATGGAAAAAGTTCTGTGGCAAGAGCTAATTAGTTGGTCTGCAAAAAGATCCAAGAAAAATGCCCTAATTTTAGACATGTTAGATATTGCACACTCAAAAAGAAAAAGGAACTTTTAGAAAACTATTTTAAATTTCTTTAATTGCTAAGTGCCTCTTTGGCTAGTGTTTGGAGGATCATTATTTAGTCCTACTACTGACGCATTTTTCCACTTTCTCATCTTTTTGTTGCAAATCTCCTCTGTTGAACATTGTTTCTTTGACACATTACTAAAATGGACCCTCTATGCTGTCACCACACAGAATAATAATGTTGGAAAGTACGAATATCTAAATGATTTGTAAAAGGTATTATTTTTTCCCTTCTGTTTTGAAATTATTTCTAACGGTTGCTAAAGACATGGTCACGGCTGCCTGAAGCATGTCTTCTTCACTCATAGCATCTCCTGTGGGAAAGAAAACAAGCATCTCTCTTAGCCATTTCTGGAAAATCCTCAAAGTCATCAAAAGGTAAGCTCTTAGAAAATGTATGTTTGACTACTACAGCTTTTTTTTTTGATTTTTAATGCTTACATAAAGTAACATGCACCCCTCTACAGTTTTATAAATTTTGACAAATACATAGAGCTGTGTAACTACCATCACCACCCAGATATGGAACTGCTCCACTGCCCCCCCCCCAAATTTGCACATGCTGCCCCTTTATGGTCAATCCCCATAATACATTTATTCTATATTTCAAAACAAATGCATTATGCCAAGTGAAAGAAGATTTAACTTAGTTCTGTATATATACATGTTACTTAAATTTTGTTTTGAGTAATTTATTTAGAGGAAGTTGCAAAGATAGTTCAGAGGGGTCCTGTGTACACTTCAGCTCAATTTCACCCAATAGTTAAATCCTAGGTAGCTTACCCCAAAACTTGAATATTGACATTGGTACAAAGTTGTATGTAGGTCTATGCTACTTCGTCACACGTGTAGATTCATGTAACCACCGGCACCACAATCAGGATGGAGAACTGTTCAAGTACCAAAAGATCTCTTTCCTGCTGTCCCTTTTGATTCACACCCACCTGTCTGCACCCACCTTCCCTCACTGCAGGCAGCCACAAATTTGTTTTCCATCTCTACAAATTTGTCATTTTTATTTTAATTTTTAAAAAGATTTTATTAATATATTTGACAGAGAGAGAAAGAGGGAGAGCACAAAGAGGGGGAGACGCAGAGGGAGGAGACTGCCCAATGAGCAGAGAGCCCAATGTGGGGCTCGATCCCAGGACCCTGGGATCATGACCTGAGCTGAAGGCAGACACTTAACCAACTGAGCCACCCAGGTGCCCCCAAATTTGTCATTTTTAGAATGTTACACAAATATAATCACACTGTAAGAGATCTTTCCTGCACTCAGCATAATGCCCTTGAGACTCAACCAAATTGTTGCATGTATCAATAGCTGGTTTCTTTTTAGTCCTGAGTAGTATTCCACAGATGTACTACCATTTGTTTAATTGTTTGCCTTCCTGTAGGACATCTTGGTTGTTTCCAGATTTTGATTATGAGAAATAAAGCTGCTACAAACATTTGTGTACAGGTTTTTGCACGGACAGGTAAGTTTTCATTTCTCTGGGATAAATGTCCAGGAGTGTAACTGCTGGGTTGTATGGTTAGTTCAAGTACAGTTTTTAAAGAAATTGACAAATTATCTTCCAGAATGGCTGTAATAGCTGAAATGAGACACAGAAACTTCACCTCTCTTTACTCTCCCATTTATGATGTAATTGCCTTAAATATTTTCTACATATACACTAAAACCAAAATCAATATTCTAATTCTTGCTTCAATCATCAAACATAATTTAGAAAACTCAAAAGGAGAGGAATATCTACTGTTTACCCATATTTTTACTCTTTCTACTATTCTTTTTTTTTTTTTTAAAGATTTTATTTATTTATTTATTTGACAGAGACAGCCAGCGAGAGAGGGAACACAAGCAGGGGGAGTGGGAGAGGAAGAAGCAGGCTCCGAGCAGAGGAGCCTGATGTGGGGCTCGATCCCAGAACGCTGGGACCACACCCTGAGCCGAAGGCAGACGCTTAACTACTGCACCACCCAGGCACCCCTCTTTTTTTCTTTCTGATGTTCCCAGATTAATTCTCTTAATATTTCTGTTTAGAAAACTTCCTTTAGCCATTGTTTTAGGATGGGTCTACCCGTGAGAAATTCTCTTAATTTTTCTCTTCATTCCTGAAGGAAATTTTTGCAGGGAATTCCGGGTTTTCTTTTCCTTTTTTTTTTTTTTTTTTTAATACTTTACTTATTTGGGGGGGGGAGAGCACCAGCAACAGGAAGAGGGAGAGAAAGAAGTAGACTCCCACCAAGTAGGGAGCCCAACGTGGGGCTGGATCCCAGGACTCTGGGATCATGACCTGAGCCGAAGGCAGGTGCTTAACCGACTAAGCCACCCAGGTGCCCCTGGGGTGTTTTTTCTTTCCAGCCCTTGAAAAACGAAGGGCACCTGGGTCGCTCAGTTGGTTAAGCATCGGACTCTTGATTCTGGCTCAGGGCATGATCTCAGGGTTATGAGACTGAGCCCTACATCAGGCTCTGTGCTCAGTGGGGAATCTGCTTGAAGATTCTGTCTTTCCCTCTGCCCCTCCGCCTGCTTGTGCATGCATGTGGGCTTTCTCTCTCGCTCTAAAATAAATAAATCTTAAAAAAAAAATGTTGTGCCACTTCCTACTGATCTCCATGATTTCAGATGAGAAAGGTGCTGTCATACAGATTGCTATAGGCAAGATGTTTCTAGCTGGTTTCAAGATTTTCCTCTTTTGTTCAGGTTTCAGAAGCTAGACTATGATGTTTTGGCATAAATTTGTTTGGGTTTAACTGTTAGAGGTTCACTCAGCTTCTTAATTCTGTAGTTTTATTTATTTTTTGGCGGGGAGGGGCAGAAGGAGAGGGAGAGAGAGAAAGAATCTTAAGCAGGCTCCACGAGAAGTGCCTAGCCCAACATGGGGCTTGATCTCACAACCCTGAGATCATGACCTGAGCTAAAATCAAGAGCTGGACACTTAACCTACTGAGCAACCCAGGTGCCCCAATTCTGTAGTTTTAGATCTTTTGCCAAAGCTGGAGATTTCCAGCCATTATGTCTTCAAATATTTTTTCAGCCCCACTCTCCTTCTCATCTCCTGGGATTCCCATGGCACATTAGATCTGCTACTATAGTCCCACAGGTGTCAAGGCTTTGTTAATTTTTTCCAGTCTAATTCTGTTACTCAGAATGGGTAATTTCTATTGTCAAGTCCATGGTATTGTTATTTTTCAGTTCTAAAATTTCCATTTAGTTCATCTTTATATCTTCTATTTCTTTCTTGGAGCTTTCTATTTCTTCATTTGTTTTACGCATGTTCAAAATTGCTCAGTGTAGCGTTTTTATGATGGCTGCTTTCAAAATCCTTGAGATTAATTCTGATATCAGTGTCATTTTGGTGATGGTGTCTATGAACTGCCTTTTCTCAATCAAGTTGAATTTTCCCTGGCTGTTGGTATGGTAACACTTCTGATCAAATCCTGAACATCTGCAGTGTTGCGTGTTACAAGACTGTGAGTCTTACTTACACCCTCTCTTTTAGCAGGCTTCTTCTGACACAGCCCCATCGGGATAAAGGGGTGCTGCCCTGCCACAGCCAGAGAGGGGAAGCGTGTGTGTGGTCATTACTGCTGTGCACACGGGGGAGTTCTGGCTCCCCACTGTCCTGCACTGCTATCTCCCTGACAGGAAGGGGTAGGACTGCCTCCTTACTGCCTCTCACTGACATTCAGGGTGTGGCCTTATTACTGCCTCAAATCAGTAATTCCTGATTCTCCACTGGGCCTATCTTGCAACCACCCAGGCAGGAAGCCAGAGGGATGCCTCCATATTGTATTGGTGGGTGGAAATATAGGCTCCCTGTGACCACGGACACCATGAGAAAGAGCCCCTCATTGTCTCCTGGAGGGAATGAAAGTCCCAGCTCCCCACCTGGCTTTCTCTGACACCACCCTGGCCAGGGGAAGCAGGAGGTACACCTCATTCCTGCCAGGTGGGGTACCAGTCTACACTCCTACTTGTCCTGTGCCCATGGGGTGGGGTGACAGTAAGGCCAGTTTCTTCACCTCATCCTGTTTGCCTGGAATACTATCTAAAAGTGTTTACTTGCTAGGTAGTCCCATTTGACTACATAGAACAGGCTTTATTTCATCTCTGCCCTGGCTTTTTCAGCACCAAGTCCAGAATATGTGATACAAAAAGAAAATCCAGGCTACACATCACTATGTCTCCTCTGGTCCTTGAGCCTCCGACACAGCCTGCCTTCTCTCTACCTTTCAGATTTTTCTCACATTTGTTTGATATAAATGTCCAAGGTTGTTAGCTATAAACAGCAGGAGGAATAGGAAAAGCACCAGCTCATTCCTTTTTATTGTTACATAGTAGTCCATTGTTGGGAAGTACCACGGTTTGTACATCTACTCACCGCTGAAGGACAACAGTTAGGTAACTTCTAGTTTTTGACAGTTACGAATAAGCTGCTATAAGCATTCACATACAAGTTTTTCTGTGAACTTATGTTTTCTTTTTTTCTTGGTTACATACCTAGGAGTGGGGCTACTGAATCACATGGTTAAGAGTACATTTAAGTTTATAAGAAAATACTAAATTGTTTTCCAAAGTTGCTGTACCATTTTATATTCCTACTAACAAGGTATGGGTGTCTAGTTGCTCTGATCCTAGCCAGCATTTGGTACTGTCAATTTCATTTTTTATTAAGCCATTCTTATAAGGTATGTAATGGTATCTCTTTGTATTTTTAATTGGCATTTCCCTAATGATTATTAATACTGACCATATTTTCATGTGCTTATTTGTCAACCATATGTTTGGAGAAGTATCTGTTCAAATCCTTCACCCATTTGAATTTTCTTCTTTCAGTCTTGAGAGTTCTTGACATGTTCTGCTTATAAGGCGTTCGTCACATACAGTTGTTTTCCTACTCAACTTGTACCACCAATAATTGGCCAAAGTTCAGTACCTAGGCCTGATAAATAATTCTAGATTTCCTATTATTTAGATGACACTTGGGCGCTTTAGTTTTCCAGGTGGTAAAATGTGTTCATCTTCCACCTACTAATATCCATTATCTCTGAGGAATTTTTGGAGATTGTATTAATTACTGTAAAGTTGCAAGTGTTGTTTATAATTTTAAAGCAACGTATTCACTGAGTGCTCTAGTCTGCCTGCTTCTTAATCTAAGGATATTTAATAGATTCGAATTCATACAAGAGTTTCAGTATAATTAAAGAGGAGAGAAAAAAAGCCCATAAAGCCAAAATCATAGGGAGCCCATGTCAGAGCATGGTCAGAGAAGCATACCTGGATCACTGCCCCGAGCTCCTGAACTTGTGGCAGGCCTCTCACATGGGTGTGAAAGATGGCCCAGAGGGTCCTGCTGCTGCTGCTGCTGCTGCTGCTGCTGCTGCCTGAAACAAAGTGAATGTACATTAAAAAAACAAAACCTAAGAATACATATGCCATGAGAAAAAGTATTCACATGGAAAATAGAAGGTTCCACAAAACAAGAGTCATTGTCACGAGCTCCACAAAAGAATAACAGAGCAATCAGTCTGATTTATGTTACTTAAGAGTATCACAGTGCTGATCCTAGGAAACCTACATGTAAGATCCGAATTATCAGACAAAGTAATAGGTGAAGATTTTCCCCACAAAATAACACATAAACACAAGCATTCCCCGGTAGCTATTCTTATGCAAATGTGTGGTTTACAGGTCCTTAACACTGTTAGAAATCACTAAAAATAAGCACCTTTGAGAATATAAAGCATCCCAATTACCATGCAAATTAACATGATGTTTCCATGACTGGCGGCTCCTCCTTGTCATTCAGCTCTGAGCTTCAGCACGTCCTGGGAGAGAACTTTCCCGACCAGCCACATGTCGCAGCCTCCAGGCAGTCTCACTATCTCATCGCAGCTCCCTTTCAATTTCTGGCATCAACTTATCACCATCTGATATTCTGTGTCTCCCTCTTCTGAGAGTCAGCTAACAAGAGCACAAACCTTATCTTGTTTCCCAAGTGCCTAAAACAGTGCCTGTCATGTAGCAGGCATTCACCAAATACTTGATGAATGAAAGAATATAACTTTTTAAGATGCATGATCAAGTTTCAGGACCATTTACTGCGTTAAAATAAATTTTCCCTGTATTTTTCTTTCACACAGAAAAACAATGTCAGAAAAATCCACATTTTAAAACTTAAAAAACACGATGGTTATGATGTAAAATATGTAGGACGGTGTCCTTGTATGTAAAAAAATACACACTGAAGTACCGAGGTGTGATGGGAGATCACGTCTGCAAGTTATTCTCAAATCCCTCAGAAATGCCAACAATTGGGGAATTTGGGCAAAGGGTATAAAGGAGTTCTGTGAATTATTTCTGCTTTCAGGTAAATTTCAAATCATACACACATATGTTGAAAATTAAACAAAACCTACAAATAGCTGAGAAGCCATAGCTTTAAAAAAAATGTTTAGAAGGATTTTTAAAGGAACCAGTATTTTAAATTTACCAGTAACACTATTAATAGCATACCTCCCCCCCAGTCTCAATCTTCTGTTTTAAATATGAGTAATAAAGAAAACCCAAGTACACTGACATTTGTCTCAGTTTATCCTCAGGCATGCGTGGCTAATGATGCACAGAGGGCAGGAGGCTCCCACCAGCATACCCCGAGTCTGGGGTGTGCACAAGACAGAGAGGCTACGAGGCAGGAGGAATCTTGGCCCATCAGATCTCTCTCCATGCCCTTTCCCCCTCCAATCAAGACAATATGTCAGAACACAAGAGCGTAGCAGGTGAGACAGTGACCTTAAGAGGGATTAAGGTTTATTCTACTTTAAATTAATGAAAAGTGAGAAGTAAAGGAATTGCCAACCTTGAAACAATTTTGACACCTTTCATATTTGATGATGCAGTAAGATGCAACATGTTCAAACAGCAAATCAGTGCCATTCCCACTGTGGCTTTGAATGTGCCCTTGGAATCACAGAGGCTAGAAAGCTAAAAACAACATCTTAGGTCTCTGTACGGTGAGGATTCTAGTTATCAATGAAGCACCCTCAGAAATGAGACCCAGCCATCCTCCTGCTGCCATGAAGTCAAGGAGCTGCCCGTCCCAGGATTCTGCTTCACAGCAGTGGCAGTGGGGGCTAGACTTCGTGCTCCCCTGTCTCGGCAACTGTGGTGGCAGCTTCCCCGATCCTAGCATCACAGCTAGAGCAGTGTGTTCAACTCCATATCCTGATTCCCCGTCACGCCAACTGGGGCAGTGGTCACAGCTCTTCCAACAAGTTGGTCTTTGGAATTCTGGAAGCCTGGCCTACAGCCTGCACCTCCAGCTCTTCCTAAGGCTGTGTAAGCCCTGAGTTTCTGTACTCAATACCTTCTTGTTTAAACTACGGCCAGTAGCTTGTTTCTTGAACTGAATCCTGTTACGCCACGCCACTGCAGTGGTGGCTCCAGTGTTAGACAATGAAAACGTCATAGCAATCTGTAACCATGAAGACAATGCCCAGGAATTCCCTCTTTGTTGGGAAACACTTTTTTAGTAACAGAATGAAAGAACCTGCATCATTTCAGAGCTACACGTGGAGAAGAATTAAAAATGCTAAGATATTATGGTTAACACAATAGTTTTACACATATTGCCAAATTTGATGCTCAATTTGTGAGTTTTTAACGTATGTTTTATAGTTAAAACCTGATACAGTAAGATTTTTAGTTGGGGTTTTATAATAGGTAAAATGGATTTAGAGATTACTACTGGAAAATACATTTCGGCTGTGAACATATTACTTAACACTCATTCATTAATAATGACTTTGTTGATTTTTTGGTTTTTAAGATTTATTTTAGAGAGAGGGAGAGAGTGCCCACATGTGTGAGTGGGGGCAGGGGGGAGGGAGGGAGAGGGAGAGGGAGAGGGAGAGGGAGAGAGAGAGAGAGAGAGAGAGAGAGAGAGAGAGAGCAGACTCCTTGCTGAGTGGGGAGCCCAATGCAGGACTGGATCTCAGAACCCTGAGATCACGGCCTGAGCCGAAATCAAGAGTTGGACGCTTAACCAACCGAGCCACCCAGGCGCCCCCATTAACTATGACTTTGTAACAGGTACGTTGTTAAACAGTATTTTTATGCTTGATGCATGAATACTGTGGTTACTACATCAGGCATGAAGCTTCAAATACTGTATATAAAAAAAAATTTTTTTGAATAAGTAACAAATAAACCATTTGAATGGAAAAAAAAACTTATTTTGAATTCAAAATTTGTTTGAATAACAAGTTAGCACCAGGATCAGTTTGGAGAGGGTCAGAAGGAACAAAGAGGCAGCTCAATAACCTTAGAGTCAAGTTCCCAAAGATGGAAGCTAGAGAGACAAGGACCTTGTAGTCTTAGTAATCAGGAACTCTAGTGAAAGGTCTAGTATTGGGAACTAATATTGTTTTTCAGCTCCTTTAAATGAGTCCTGCAAGATTCTGAATGCTAGACGATGCTGAAAAGAAACACCAAGAAGTTAGCTCTTAACTCTTCTCAGCAACATGTGACTCTGTAAAATATTCTCTAGTTCTCCTTAAGTTCCCACCAGTATTTCTTTCTTTCTTTTTCTTTCTTTCTTTCTTTCTTTCTTTCTTTCTTTCTTTCTTTCTCTTTTCTTTCTTTCTTTCTCTTTTCTTTCTTTCTTTTCTTTCTCCCTTCCTTCCTTCCTTTCCTTTCCTTTCCTTTCCTTTTTCCTTTCCTTTCCTTTCTTAGATTTTACTTATTTGTCAGAGAGAGAGAGAGCACAAGCAGGGGGAGCAACAGGCAGAGGGAGAAGCAGGCTCCCCGCTGAGCAAGGAGCCCGATGTGGGACTCGATCCCAGGACTCTGGGATCATGACCTGAGCCGAAGGCAGATGTTGAATGGACTGTGCCACCCAGGCGCCCCTCCACCAGTATTTTCAAGGTCAGACCAGGAGGCAGAGGATGAAGCTGTAAACCACCACTGCACACCTTCCTCCCCAGTCAACTACCCTCCAACCAGGCAGGAGCTGCGCTGATGCTCAAACATTTAAAATCCTTTCTACTATAAAGATTAAACATGTTAAAGTTCCACATTTTCAATCTGCTACCCCCCCCAAAAAAAACTAAAAAATTTTTTAAATAAAAAAGGGATTTGTTTTTATACTTTAAAGTATAAAAAATTTTATTTTTCTTAGATCTACTTGTGCATTTTGTAGTTTCGCTATAAAGTATGTCTGGACCAATTTAATCTGGCAAAAAATGGAATGTGAAATAAGCATGGTAGAAGTATCATTTGTGAATGTTCTGGAGAGCAGTTCAGAAATCTGTACCAAGACCTTAAAAAATGTTTCTGTCCTTTAACCCAAAAATCTCAGAATAACTAGAAGAAATGATGAGAGGTTTGAGGCACAGAGTTAGTACAAAGATTATACATTGCACTATTAATTATAATAGTAAAAATCAAAGCTTCACATATAAATTATGACTTATACATTCATTTTATGAAATATCACGCAGCCTATACAAAGACTATTTACTCTGATGGGAAAATGGATGTAACTAACATATGATACACGTATGTCTGTGTGACTAGAAGAGAATGTGTCAAAATACTAATGTTAGTTATTAAAGGATAGGATTGTTTTCTTTTAATTTTGACATGTCTTAAATTTTCTAGAATATTGGTTTTTATCTAATTAACAGTTTTAAGTTTTTTTTTTTTTTTTTTAAAGATTTCATTTTAGGGGCGCCTGGGTGGCTCAGTTGTTAAGCGTCTGCCTTCAGCTCAGGGCGTGATCCCGGGGTCCTGCGATGACCCCCGCATCAGGCTCCTCCCCTGGGAGCCTGTTTCTTCCTCTCCCACTCCCCCTGCTTGTGTTCCCTCTTTCGCTGGCTGTCTCTAGGACAGTCAAATAAATAAATAAAATCTTTAAAAAAAAATAAAAAAAGATTTCATTTTAAAATAATCTGTACACCCCTTGTGGGGCTCGAACTTAAACAACTCCAAGATCAAGAGCTGCATGCTCCATCGACTAAGCCAGCCAGGCGCTCCTTAAGTTATTTGTAACACTAACTAGATGCTTGATGGTACTGCAGAATTACCAATAATTATCATGTGATAATTATTAACATTAAAGGGTGACAATACATTTCACTATATTCTAAAAAAATGGATCAAAGGATACAATAATTTAGATTTGTCACAAAATAATCCCAGCTTCGGGGTGAGAGAGGGGAAAGCTGGAGAGATGGGGGCACAGAAAACCATGACTGCCCACATGCTGATATTTGTTAAATCTGGGCTATGTTAGGTAAACAGGGGTTCATTATGCTGGTTTCTCTACTTTTATAGATATTTGAATTTTATCATAATTAAAAAACTTTTTTAAAAAATTAAAAATTTGAAAGGAAGTGAAGCACTAATAAGCACTATTTTGAATTTCATATAATTAAGTTCATTAATCTATCACTGAGTAAAGACTAGAAATATCTCACATTAAGAGGATGTCAGCTGATCAGAACTTTCCTTCATATACTTCTGAGTTGTGACTTAAAAAAAATAAAACAGAAAACAAGGTAAATATTATCTTCATTACATCATCAAATGTAAAACGCTCCAATAGTTTAGATCCCAGTAATACTGCCAATTATGACTGTAAGACACTTCTCAATTGTAGAGATGTTGAAATGTGAAAATATGTACATCTCAGAATTGATGAAACACAGTGAACAGGCCAGATTCAGCCACTGGCCTTCTGGTTTCTGACTTGGGATCAGAGGATCTGAATATCTACCTATGTAAAGACTACCATGTAACCTTTAAGATAAATTTTTATCCTTAAAAGAAAAAGGGAAGACAACTAGTGAATGGTAGTTACTGGAAAGGATGACATTTTTATTTTCTAATTTGAGAGCACACACACAGTTGGGTTTTGGGAGCTGATGATTCAGATTTATGGTTTGCCCCCATGTCCCTATGCCGACAGGCCTGCAATAACCCTAAAGTGGCAATAAGAAGAACAATTAACCACCACCTCTACCTGGGATGGGAGTGCGTTCCCCGAGCCACATGCTGATTTTCCTGTTAAGTGACAGAAGAACTTTGCAGGGCTGGTCAGGTAACCAAGAAGCACATCCAGAGGATTATTAGGCATTGTTCTTGCTTTGGTCCAATTCCATTTTCTTTTGATGACTGAAATTTTACTGGGTTTCCCTCACCTTTATTTCATATAAACTTAAATGGTATCAAGGCAAAGGTTTTCCCTAAAACTACATATCATTTCAGTTCATTTGCCGTAAATTATTAAAAAAAAAAAAAACCACTCCACCGGTGATGGGTATTAAGGAGGGGATATTGCATGGTGCACTGGGTGTTATATGCAAATAATGAATCATGGAACATTGCATCAAAAACTGGGGATGTACTGTATGGTGACAAATATAACAAAATAAAAATTATAAAAAAAAATACACTCAGATGTTCACAGGGTTCAGATGGTAACCAATCTTTTAAAAGGAGAGATTCCTACCAAAGCTCTACGTGCATAAACTGTACACAAAACAGACAAAGTACACATTAAATATGCAATTTTAATATTGTACCAACTACTTTACTTTTCAAAGTAGGCTTCTCTTCTCTTCCGTAGCTCTTCTGAAGTAAGATTTGTACCTGATGTCTGTGGAATATCTTGAGATATACTTCTGGAACTACCTGAAAACAAAGGAAACGGAACGAAAAACCAATCATTTTATTTACCAATTTAAGCAACACTATGTTTATACTTATTTGAGCAAGTTTTTGAAAAGTTTTCTTCTTAAAAATATTGTGCTACTATTCTGTAAATGTAAGAAAGGCTCTGAAACTCTCAAGGACAAATCTGAATAAGGAAGTTCAAATATAACCCGTGTCCACACCCATCTGTGATACAGTGGATGTGAGGATGTAAGTCCAACAACCAACTTGGCAGGGAGAGCCATTAACACCACAAGTGTGCCCTCTTTAACTTACTAGAAATGAACAGGCACTTTCAACTAGAAACAACTTAAAGTGGGTGACTGTGAACCCATTCTCTGAATTCCCTATCCTAAAATACTTGCATTCTATACAAACTTAAATATGTGTCCCTGTTCTCACTTAATAGTTGCACCAACCACAGATCCTGCCCAGATGGTGAAATAAAGCGGGAAGAGAAGCGAAGGACACAAAAATATCTAATATTATAAAAGCTGTTATCTGTCCATTATTGGGCTAATCCAGCAGGGCTCTATTAATCAAAAATGGGATTTTGCACATATAAAGCTCTCCAAGGTGTGCTAGGAGGCATGAGAATTCAGGATAAAAAGGATAGTCTTCATATTAACATAACCTCAATTTTATTTAGATATTTAAGAAATTCTATTGAGTAATCTCATTAAGTAGAAGGCAAATTCATATTAATTAGATGAAAACAAAACTGCCAGAGAAAACCACACGTGCTTTTCAGTAAGCCTCTTTGAGCTGTATCCTAGACAATTCTCTCTGCCTGGATTCCCTAGGGGATACATCTTCATTTTCCTCTGCTAGTGGGCTTACGTCACTATCCTGTGGGCCCATCGAAGTGGGCTTAAGTTGTTAAGTTGCACAGCCACTAAGTGTTAGACTTTTTTTTTTTTTTAAACTTTATTTACTTATCTGACAGAGAGACAGCCAGCGAGAGAGGGAACACAAGCAGGGGGAGTGGGAGAGGAAGAAGCAGGCTCCCAGTGGAACAGGGAGCCCGATGCAGGGCTCGATCCCAGGACCTGGGATCATACCCTGAGCTGAAGGCAGACGCCCAACAACTGAGCCACCCAGGCACCCCAAGTGTTAGACTTTTTAAATATTTTCTGCCCAGGCCTTCCTTTGTATCCAAGAGCATACATTTACAAAAAAGCCGGTCTGGGTAAGGGCCTCCCCACTTTTTGCCCACAAAGATTAAACACCATTTATTGTTGTACGGTATTATAACCAAATGGAAAAACCAGAATAAAAATGTAAATAGTCCTAATATAACTTAGGTTGTAAAAAATTATTTATATTTTAAGAAAGCTAAAAGAATAGCTGATTTTATATACATAGTTATTGCTTCTGCAGTAATTGTCAAAGAACTTCTCCCAATAGTACATTAACCTCCAGGGGAACTAAGAATAATCTGAATCGATCTTTCAACAACAAATGAAGTATACATCCAAATGTTGATACCTTGCATACTGAGCTGAATAGCCCTACGGAGATCTGCTTCTTCATCTTCCATGTCAATTTCTTGGCGACTTAGTGCCAGAGCCCTCTGCAAATCTTCCTCATCTTCGTCTAACATGGCTGACCCATCATTTGCTTCTAAGACTCGTTCCAGATCTGTTTTCTGGGCTCTAAAGAACAAAAACAGATAGTAACTGAAGGTCAGTTTTCTACTTTTAGATAAAACATAGAGACACTTTTAAATGAAAGATTTTTTACAATAATTTTTTTAGGATTTTAAGTAATCTCTACACCCAACATGGGGCTTGAACTTAGATTTCATTTCCTTTAAGTAATCCCTCTATCCAGTGTGGGGCTTGAACTCACAACCCTGAGATCGAGAGTCGCTTGCTCTACCGACGGAGCCAGCCAGCTGCCCAAAGAGTCTACATAAGTAAAAAAATTACACATTTCCTGGCAGATAATCTAATGATACAAAGATCGTCCTGTGATGTGCATCTAAGCTAATTAAGTAATCAAAGAGTCGATTCAAGTTTGAACCAAAAAACTTCACTAAAAATATAAGAGGTCTAAAAAAAAAAACAACTCACCAACAATAAAAGGATCACACATCCAATTTAAGCATGAAAATGTAATTCTCAGGGTACCTGGCTGACTTAGTCAGTACACCATGATCTCGGGGTTGTGAGTTCTGAGCCCCACACTGGATGTAGAGATTACTTAAAAAAACAAAATCTTAAAAAAAAAAAAAAAAAGAAAAGAGAAAGAAAATGTAATTCTTGTAATGAAATACTATCAAATACTCCATTCCGCAGGCTTAATTTTACCTCTGTTCTTTCAGTTGTGCTAATTCTTCTCCAATGAGTTTTGGTCTATGCATCTGTTGGACCCTGATCATCTGTAGAAGTTGGTCAGCTTCACAATCTGGCAGATCACCCTTAACAACAAATATAGAATAACCTAAAAAAAAGGCAAAAATAAACTAAAACAGCTAGTAAGAGATTAAAAATAGGTTTAAAATGATAGCAGATGAAAAGGCAGCACAGTAGAGAGGAAAGAATACAAGCTGAGAAGGGAGAAAGACCTGGGTTCAAATAATGGTTCTTACACTTACTGGAAGGGTAAACTAGGACAAACTACTGAAAGTCTCTAAGCCCCACTTTCTTCATCTCATAGACTGATATGAGGAATAAATGAACTACAAACAGCCCTACCAAAAGAGTGTGTGACCAAGTAGACTACTCACTAAATGGTAACACACAGGCAGGTAAAGGAGTGGGGAAGAGCAAGGAATTTGGAATCAAACGGCCAGGGTTTTGGTCCTAGCTCTTCCAATTCCAAGACTGCGCATGGTTTTTGGTAAATCACTTTACTCAGCTACGTCTTGGTTTATGCAGTTGTTAAACTGAAGATACTGGTACCTTCCTCAGAGGGCTGTTGTGAGGGTACAGTCCGATAATGTGTGTAACAATGTGAAATATGGGTAAAATAATCATCTGTAGAAAGATACCCCCCCATCCTGACACACACGTGCACGCACACACAACCCCCTCCTCACTGAAAACAGGAGTTGGGAAACCAATGCTCAAAATCTAGTCAAGGTGTTGCTGATGTGGTTCATATTTTGAAAGAATTACACTGATTCAGTGTAATTTTTTATAAATATGATTCTAGAAAGCCAGAGTTTTCCCAGCTAAATACTCCACACAAAAACTGAACATGGGCAGACTATACCTAAGTCATTCTAAACAATATAAGCTTTTCTACCACAAATTTTTCTTAAACTTTGGTACTTATTACTGGATATCCTTTGTGAGCATTAAAAGATAATGAAACAAATGAACAAAGATCAAACAAACTGTTAAAGGGAAAAAGTCAAAGCAGTATTTTTTGAACAAGTACATAATACGATTAATACACTTTTTAAAAATAAGGACAAACATGCTCAGAGTTCAGATGATCTAGCATGTTTTATGGTAGTAAAATTGTTTCCAGATCTTCAAGTAAATGTGTTAGCACCATGGCATTACATGAAGGGCATCACGAAGAACAGAAACTGTCTTGTTTAGGAGGCACAGGTTTTATTCAAGATGTTAGCTTTCATTCTAAGCACGCTGGGAAGGATGAAGAGGGTGAGTGCCATAACATGCGTAACGTTGTTTAAAAAGCACTCTGGGCTACTTTATCAATATAATGTACAGGAACCAGAGTGTAAGAAGGGAGAGCCTGACTAAAACAGAAAACCTGAGAGACAGCACATATTGGGAGAAGAAAAATCAGTTTTCTGCAGACACATTCAGTTTGAAATGCTTCCTGGACTTCCAAGTGGAGACGTCAATGTGTGGAGTTTGGTGTTCAGGGTAGATGTGTAGGCAGAAGATGAACGTTTAGGAATTACAGGCATACAAATTTTTTTAGAGATGATATCTAAAATAATGGGACAGCAACAACAATAATAACAATAGGACAGCACACAATCAAGAAATTGTCCAAGAACTGACCTCTGGGTCACTTCAACCACAAGAGATTAGTAAGAGTAAGACCCACAAAAGGAATCTGAAAGAAGCCAACAACATACGAGGAAAACCAGAGCACAGTGGCCTGGCAGCCAAACGTGGACAGTATTTCAAGAAGGAAGGATATACTTAGGAACCAAGGTTTAGGCATAAAAGAAAAAACATACTAGTATATGAAATCAAAGAAGTAAAGATACTATAATACTAAATGTAAATGGGAAAGAACACCATGACAACAAACCCAGTAGTAATAAGCATGCTAGTACCCAGACTGATCTTTCAAACCTACATACAGGGCAAGAAACATACAAGGTAAGCCTGAAACATCCTGTCTTATGAGAAAGAAAGCCTTCAAAAAGCTACAGTGTCATTTTAGAAACTTAGGAGTCAACTTCAAAAGGCTCCCCCAGTCCATGTGGACAATTTGAGTATCAATATGAATAATAATTACAATGAACTGAAATACACAAACTATGGTTTAATGGATTAGTTTACCATGGCATACAAGAAAACCCCAAACTAACTGGTTACCTTTGGAGGAAGGACACTATGAAACCAATTCATCTTGAAAAGTCATAAAAGGGAAGAACATGTATGCTGCTTTTCCCATATGAACCCTACTTCAGGATAACCAAATCACTGATCAAAGTTTATCTGTGTACAAGTAGCCAGCTATTACAGGAAGGCATGATGGGAATCTAACATCATCCTTTTGCAACCCTTAACGAAATAATCTATCTAGGAACCAAACATCAATAGTTGCTCAAATCACAAAGAGAGATAACCAGGCATCAAGTGCCACACCCTCTGTGAAGTGTTCCACTGTCTCCCCACCCTGTCCCAAATGAACCTGAATCTGATCAAGCCTCAGGGCCAGTCTGTTGGGTATCCAGGGCTTAGAGGAAAATAAAGATATAATCGGCAAAATTCAGAGCGTGGGAAAGAACAAATGACCCATTTTCCTAAAAAAGACCAAAAAACAAAAAACAAAACCAAGGGAAAAAAAGAGAAGAAGAAACCTATAGTTAGACTTGGAAGACATCCAATCAATGCAATTAATGAACCTTATTTCAACCTGGCTAAACTGTGAAAATCCCAACCACCAAAGAGATTGGAGATGTGAACACTGACTGCATATCTATGTTATTAAAGTATTGTGGCTAAATTTTTTGTGTGCTTATAGTATTGAGGCCATATATATAATTTAAAGAGTGCTTGCTTTTAAATATTTTACTTAAAATAAACTTACAGAGAAAATAAGATGCTCAAAATAAGCAGGGGAAGGAAAAGGGTATAACAAGATTGGCCATGAGATAATTGTTGAAGCTGGGTAAAGGGTACATGAGAATCCATCACATTATTTTCTCTGTTTGAAATTTTCAATGAAAAAGTTTTGTTCTGTTCTACATGAGAGCATAATCAACTATACTCTCAATTAGATGAGGTCAAATAAAAGGAAGATTGAGAATTGAATACAAATGTGGAGGTCACTGGTAACCTTGGGAGAAGGCTTTTCTGGTGAAATGCTGGTTATGACAGTGTGACTGGAATGAGTTCAAGAACAGGAGACAACACGCCAGAGGTGAGTCTAAGGGAAAAATAAAAATGGCAGGCAGCTGGACTTTCCTGGAGTCAAGACAGGCTTCTTCTTTTTTGGTCAACAGAAATAAAAGGTTTATTTCTATGCTTATAGGACTAATACAGAAAGAGGGGGTGAAGTGATCATGCAGGAAAGTAGAAAGGCAAGAGCAGGAGCAAAGATCTTGAGTAGGTGAGAGGAGCTGGGATCCCGCCCCGGAGTGGACAGGTTGGTCTTGGTCAGGAGCAGGGGGCAATTCAGCTACTTTACTAGGCTCAACACACAGGCTGACATATAGATAAGCTGATAGATTTGCTGGTAGAAAGATGGGGAAGTTCTTTTTTTTTTTTTCCAAGATTTTATTTATTTGTCAGAGAGAGAGTGGGCGAGCCAGAGGGTGCATGCACAAGCAGGGGGAGCAGCAGGCAGAGGGAGAAGCAGGCTCCCCACTGAGCAAGAACCTGATGCGGGACACAATCCCAGGACCCCAGGATCATGACCTGAGCCGAAGGCAAATGATTAACCAATTGAGCCACTCAGGCATCCCAGGAAGTTCTCTTTTCATTGCTTCTGTTTTGTCAGTAGAATACAAAGGAAGGCTGTAAGCTAGGAGTCAGGGAGAGGGGACTGGTCAGAGGTTTGAAGAGAGGAACTAGGAAATAAGCATCTTGGAGAGTGGCAAGTGAACTTACTACAAAAACACGGTAGGAATGTCAAGTAGCCTTAAAGGATCCTTTGAAATCTGTGATCATAAATTCAAAGCAAAATCAGTCATCCTATTTTATGTTATCTGTGGCCATGTTCTGCTGCTCTGATGCAGGAACGGACAAGCCCAAGATCTGATATTAACCAGGGCTGGCATTTTGTCATGAAAGTATGATAGAGGAAAGGAAAGAGGAGTTGAGGAATGCATCAGATTGATTATAATGATGGGTTACAGAAATAAGCAGGGCCAGACAGGAAGTAAGGATGTAAGGGGAATGTTTGAGTAGGGTTTAAAGAATTGTTGGATACAGAAAACAGAAAATATGGTATAAAGATAGGAGGCAACTGTCAAAGAATAAAATGCCTGTGATTGGGATTTGAAGGTGGGACAGTTATTGGTAATGGCACGGCAAGAGGGAAGAAAATGATCTTTGAAAATAAAAAGCAAGGTACTGAATTGGGTGGATTTTTGATGTAGAAATCACTTAAGAATGATGAAAGGAGTTCAAGTTGAGAGAAAACAGTGAGTCAGACTCTAAAAATCTTCTGTGGAAAAGGAGGATCACGGATGAATGAAAAGAGCAGGAGGGAGGGTTTACTCTAGCGTCAGATGTTTTATTTTAGTTTTTTAATTTTTTTTTTTTTAAATTTAATGTCAGGTATTTTAAAGGAGCTGGAGTTTTCAGCGAAGAATAGTGGCCTAGGAGGGGCAAGGAGAAGGAAGAATACCCACTCGCACCCTTAGCCAAGGGGTCGGTGGGGTCTGCAAGGAAAAAGAGCCATCACTCAGTGGCACTGCTAAGGAAGCAGCATCCTCAGGTGAGGGCCAAGTGTCAGTGAAAATTCTGCCTGGACGGTGTCATCCAAATCACAGATTAAAGTTCACCAAGATGATTTCACTGCCATAAAAACAGTTATTGTTATACTTACACCTGGAGAGCTACTATTAGTTTTATTTAACTACTTTGAAAGATAACGTTATAAAAATTTCAGTCTTTATTTACCTTCCTGTTGTAATTGAGCCAAGAAAAGTGCAAGGTATGTGTCTGATATTAATTCTGGACCCGTCAAGAGAGAATTCAAGTTGAACCACTGGAAAAAAATGGTAAATATTTAAGTTAACGTCCATTTTAAGTAATAAGGAAGTTCCAAATGTTAAGAATAAATATAACCCATCTTCACTTATTAAGACTATCTAAATACCAAAAACACTGTCAAACCAAGATTTTTTAAAGTAATTAAACAATGTGACTTTTTAAGAACATAAGCGTTGCAGATTTATCAATACTAAATGCTTTCAAAAATGTTTTAAAAATAAAATTTTGCTTTAAGTCATAAATTTTAAATCTCCCACTCCCAAAAAGAGTATAGAAACTGATGGTCAGTACTTTAAAGTACCTTTATTGATAGGTATAATCAAATCTTTTTTCAAAGTATCAGCCAAACAAAATCCTAATCACATTATACTGAAGAAAAATGAAACTACACAAAATTTTCCCACTGTTGATAATTTTGGTCAAAAGACTTCAGGGGTGCCTGGGTGGCTCAGTCGGTTAAGTGTTCAACTCTTGGTTTCAGCTCAGTTTATGATCTCAGGGTTGTGAGATTGAGCCCCATGTTGGGCTCCAGGCTCAGGGCAGAGTCTGCTCAAGGATTCTCTCTCCCTTTGCCCCTGCTCCTGTGCGTGCTCTCCCTCCCTCTCTCTAAAATAAATAGATAAAATTTAAAAAGATTTCAATTGCGAGAAAACTAGACATTTCAGGAAAAGAATTTATAATCACCCATTGATTTTATAAACATCACTAAGCCATTATCACATGTGATTCAAATCATTTAGTCACTACTTCATAGGACTCCTAATTTAACCCACAAGATACAGAAGTTTCAAAAATTACTGTCAGCATCATGACTGATTACTTTTCCTTGATTTTGACAGAGATAATGCTTTTCCAGTCATTCATTTCTCCAAAGACAACATGCAGATGGCCAACGGACACATGAAAAGATGCTCAACACCACCCATCATCACAGAAACGCACATCAAAACTACCGTGAGATATCAGCTGTCTGAATGTCTAAAATCAACAACACAAGAAACAAGTGTTGGCAAGCATGTGGTGAAAGAGGAACCCTCGTGCTCTGCTGGTGGGAATGCAAACTGGTGCAGCTGCTGTGGAAAACAGTATGGAGGTTCCCCAAAAAATTAAAAACAGAACTACCCTACGATCCACTAATTCCACTACTGGGTATTTACCCAAAGAATACCAAAACACTACTTTGGAAAGATATATGCACCTCTATGTTTACTGCAACATTATTTACAATAGCTAAATTATGGAAGCAGCCCAAGTGTCCACTGACAGATGAATGGCTAAAGACAGAAGATACATACACACACTGGAATATTACTCAGCCATAAAAAAGAATGAAATCTTGGGGCACCTGGGGGGGGTCTCAGTCGGTTAAGCCTCTGACTCTTGATTTTGGCTCAGGTCATGATCTGAGGGTCAAGAGATCAAGTCCCGAGTTGGGCTCTGCGCTTAGCTCAGAGTCTGCTTAATATCCTCTCTCCCTCCCCCTCTGCCCCTCCCCCCAACTCATGTTCTCTCCCTAAATAAATAAACCTTTTTAAAAAAATGAAATCTTGCCATTTGCCACAACATGGATGGATCTAGACAGTAATTTAAATGGACCCATGTAGTTCAAACCCATGTTGTTCAAGAGTCAATTCTGTATGGTTGTTATAAATAAATCTGTAAGAGAACCTGATACTATCTTTTAAAACACCAAATCTCTATCTATTGAGATTGAAACTATACCACACACACACATTACTGGTAAGTTTCTTCATCTTTAAGGTAGCAATCCTTTACATTTTAGTTGCAAATGGAGTGCAAAATGAGAAAAAAGGCAGGGAAGGGGAGAAACATTACCTGTTTCCCTAATTTTCTAACTGTAAACCAGTGTTCTTTGTAATTGCATATAAATGATCTTTCATTTCTAGAAAAAGAAAAAAAATACACAAGTTGAAATTGTAGAGTTCATATTCATTTACTTTATCTACTGGCAAGTATTATAAAAAACATTAGGATTATGCCTACAGTTAAGGATCACTGGTTTTTAAGAAATTAGAAAACAGTATAAATCTCTCTGCAGATTAGTGGTACGAGGCAAAAACACTAGCATCACACAGCATTTAAGGATCAGCTCTGTGCTGTCAGACTCTGAGGTGTGGGGAAGGCTCAGTGGGCAGATGTTCATGGACATCCCCAAAAGATGTAATAGGAAACTCTGAGAGAATGAAACAGGAAGCATCAAAACAAAAGCATTCAAAATATACTTTTCTTCTTTAAGAAATTGTAACTTTAAAAACCAAATTTAGGGAAAGCAAAATAAAATCTTACATGGGATCGATCCTGAGCCTCTGATACTCCGGACTGTTGAAGAGAATTAGTTCTAAACCCCAAACTTTCAAGGCATTGCTTATAACCTGTCAAAAAAAAAAAAAAAAAAAGCAACCTTCCATGAGCTAAACTATCAATTCCAAATTTAAGTAGTGTAGTCACGTTAGATGTATAAACAGTTGTACTTTATATATAATTTTCCCCAGAAGGTTATAGTTTTTAAAAAAGTGTGTATATATAGATACATCACTAAATCCATAAAAGAACAAACATAGCATCAAAAGAGTGCTATTTACACTAGGTTTCTGGAACGTCCCAGAGAAGCACACAATTCCTAGATAAAAATGTCTCGAAAACCCAGATGTACATTCAATCCAGTGGGTACTATTCTTAAAACTAGTCCAATATATACATGCGATAATTTGGCTGCTATGGGTCCTGCTTTAGAAAAGGTATATTCAACTCACTACCTGGGATGTCAGTAGTGACAAAAATTTTGTCTGTTAAAAGGAGTTCTTCCTGGGAATTTAAATGGAGCTTTCAGAATTTAAGCTTCTATTATCATGGGTTTGTAATCTGTAGGGGGAAAAAAACCCCCACAAGAAACAAACCTGATTACTTCAAAGTGAGAAAGCAAAAGGATTTCTGAGAATTCACTCTCTGCGCTCCAAGGTAGCCAAGGAGCAGGAAATGAACCAGGTACCAGCACAGACACAAAGTGAACACAATGCCTTGGGCGCCTGTAAGCCGGCACCAAGAGCAGGACTGCGCGGACAGGCAACGGTGCGTGCCAGGAGCCGGGCCTGCCAGGGCCTCCTCCAGCTGCAGTCCGCCATGGAGCGCTGGGCGGAAATGCCGCTGGATGAGGAGTCCAGCAGGACAGCACAGGGGAGTGCAACACAATTATGTGTAGAAACAGTCTCCTCAAGACAGGTTCTGAGAGAACTCTGGACACACCTCCCAGAGGACAGAAACAGAATGAAAGACCCACAGATAAGATAAAAGGATCTCACAAGTACATGTGCAATCACCCACAGAATTCAAGGGGAGATGTAAATATCAAAAAAGAAAACAAGCAAAAGCCATAGACCATAACAAAGGAATCCAATCCTGGTAGGCGGATTTGAATGAAAGGTAGTGAGGTGTAGCATTTTCTCAAATTTACACAAGTAATAAGTTTGAAATACTGTGACTTATTAGAATTATGCTTATCGGCATCCACATGTAAATTAAATAGTCTCCTTTCAAAAAGCCCTACTCTAAAAATGAAGGTTCTGGGGCGCTTGGGTAGCTCAGTCGGTTAAGCGTCTGACTCTTGATCTCAACTCAGGTCTTGATCTCAGGGTTGTGAGTTCAAGCCTCACGTTGGGATCCAGGCTGGGCGTGGAGCCTACTTAAAAAAAAATAAAAAATAATAAAATAAGTAAAATGAAGGTTCTACAATCTTAATTTTTCCTGTTTATCTCTATAAAAATCTAGTACTCTAGAGTATAACCTTAGACTTTTTTTCAGTTTTTTTCCTTGTGCTTTATAAATTATTTTAATTTTTTTAATAATCTTATACTCTTAGACACTATCTATTGGAGGAATTTCTGAAGGTTGTATCATTACAGTGACCATGAAGGGCTGTGAAAAGATATTCACATCAACCATATCCTCAGCTCGAACAGTGCCTGGGATATAAACAACCCTTAGTACACGCTTGTGACTACTTACTTGAATAGAGAAAAAGCCACTGTCATCCATATTTCCAGAAGGCTGCTGTTTAATTTGGATAGGTAGTTGAGGCGGGGGTTGAGGGTGGGAGAGAAGGATAAAAACTGTCATTAGTGTGCATATTTAAAATAACATCTTGTGTGTTCCCATTTATACAGTCAAGAGCACAGTTATAATTAACAAGTCAGAGCCCTATAGAAGAATGGTGCATCCTTTTCTAAACAGTACCCACACTTAAAAAAAAAAAAAACATGATTTAGTGAATTTAAAATCAGTACCTGTAAAAATGTGCGATAGTCTTCGCTAGTAACTCCTCCTTCTGCCATTCTCATCCTCTCTTCTTCATCTAGCTGATGTGCAATTGAAGATAATTCCACAGGGCTAAAATATTCTCCTTGCAATAGATTATTCAAGCAATGCTGAGCACAAAGTGAGCCTTCTTGCTAATATTTCCAAAAGAAAAAATTCAAATGTGACTCGTTAAACAGATTTGTACAGTAGCTTCCTCTAAAGAGGAATTTAATCATTAACTTAATACAGCCAAACTGAACCTTTTTGGCTTTAGATAAGAATGATTAACATAAGTGCAAGAGTTTTCATTGTTAACACTTATAATTTTACCACTAATGAAACTACAATTATTTAGCTATATAATCAAAAACTTAAGAATGATTAATGCTAAATATCATTCTCTATCAGATATGCCAAATTTCATACTTTACTAGAAACTGCTCTATAAAAGACATTAGCACCTCTCATTTTCATACCTAAAATACATACGTCTTTGAAGGTTCCAGTGCAAATTAAAAATGCTGAAAGGGAATTTTAATCCCTAGAACATTTGTATTCTTATAACAAGACAATCTACTGAATCTAAATGCTTATTCAAGGAATTTGAAATCAATGAACAAAAGAATCTCAAGAACTGATACAGGTAAGAAAGATCCCATTTGATGTTAATGAAGACGTAGCTAACAGAGCCAAGGTTCTCTTCAAGGACCCCTGCACAAAATGTGCATGTAGTACGGTACAACGAGCAAAACTTCCAAAAACCACCTTGGAGCTCACTTCCAGACAAGCCAGTAAGGAGAGCTGCATCCAAGCAACCATGTGATCATCGTGATCACCGACTTCCTATTGTGGGGGGTGGAGGGAG
Source organism: Ailuropoda melanoleuca (assembly GCF_002007445.2). NCBI lineage: Eukaryota > Metazoa > Chordata > Mammalia > Carnivora > Ursidae > Ailuropoda > Ailuropoda melanoleuca. The sequence continues at coordinate 30,390,055 of NC_048231.1, forward strand.
TACAACTTCCCACGCGCCCCAGGGTCTTCAGGTACTGGGCAGCTGGCTCACACAACTGGCACCCCAAATCTAAATCCAACCTGCCTGGCGCTGAGCAGTCTATCACCCTGTTCCGCACAACAATGCCACTCTCCCATGCTTGCCTCATACGAAGGGAGGTTCACTGGTGGATGAGATCCCTTCCTGTGAACACAGATCCCTCTGCGGGATGATGGCAGAAGACGAAAACACTTAACCTTCTCCTGCTAACCCTGGCCCTCTAAGTTCTCCCTTTCCCCAGTAAAGTCTATGCCTTAACCCAGCCTGTCTCACCTTGTGCAATTTGTTCTGAGCTACGTTAGTCAATAGATGGTGACCCCAAAGAGTAACACCTTGCAAGACACATATTTTTCCTGATGAATTAATTTTCTAGGAACAAAAATCAGCTTCTGAAAATAATACACGGTATAGGTATGCAACGGAATAGGAAGGGAGCATTGAGACAGTCTGAGTGTGAGACAGGGGACTGAGATAAGCTTATCTTCATATTCTGGTACAGGGAAAAGTAGCCTGAAGCCAAAGACACAATCTCTCCCTTAAGTCACAGCTACAGAGTGAGAGAGAGAGACCTTGTCTCTACTTTTTTTCCTTCTACTGTATTCCTACTGCCAGAAAGCAACTCCCTCTGAACAATACAATGTGAGCTGAAGGAATACATAGATATCCTACTAATATTCTATTGAAAAATGGGCAAGACAAACAAGTATTCACAAGAAGATAACCAAATGGCTAAAAAACACAAACAGATGCTCCCCTTCATTAACCATCAGGGAATGATATATTAAAACCACAGTATGTTACTACCACGCACTCTCCAAAAATGGCTAAAATGTTGGAGATTAGACATATTAAAACTACTGTATACTCCTGGTGGACATACAAATTAGTACAACCACTCTGGAAAACTATTTGGAGTATCTACTAAAGCTTAACATATACAAGCCCTATGATCTAGCAATTCCAATACTAGGCGCATAATGCCAACAACAGAAATGTAAACATACATTCATCAAAAGACATCTATAAAAATGTTCATAGAAGTATTCGTAATGTTCCCAACCCAAATCACCCAGATGCCCATCACAGCAGAATGGGTAAATTATGTTATATTCACAAGGGAATACTATATGACAATGAGAATGAATTAACTACAACTACCTGCAATGATATGGATGAATCAGCCTTAAAGAGGACAGATTCAAGGGGCACCTGAGTAACTCAGTTAGTTAAATGTCCAACTCTTGATTTCAACTCAGGTCATGATCTCAGGGTCATAGGATCAAGCCCTGCATCAGGCTCGGAGCACAGCACAGCACAGCCTGCGTGAGATTCTCTCTCCCTCTCCCTCTGCCCCCCCCCTGCTCACACTCTCTATCTCTAAATAAATAAAATCTTAAAAAAAAAAAAAAGACAGACTCAAAAGAGTACACACTATATGATTTTATTTACAAAAGCTCAAAAACAGGCAAAACCAATCTATGATGTCAGAATTCAGGATAGTGATTACCTTTGCAGGGGTGAAGGTGGGGTGGAGGGAGAGTATCTGGAAGAGGGCCTAAGGGGAGTTTATAGAATGCAGGTAAATGTTCTGTTACCTGAATCTAAGAATTATTTACACATGTGTGTTCACTTTGTGAGAACTCACTGAGCTGTACTCTGATGATCTGTGTGCCCCTAACATCTGATTGCTACACTTAAAAAAATTCAAATAACAACAAAAAGACTTCTGCTAAGATACAGCTATTTCATGTATCAAAAGCTACCTACTATGGTGATCAGACACTGACTGGATTTTCTGGGAACATTTCTAACGCAAATTTTCTGTCCGGCTGTCAGGCTACCTGCCTCAGCTGGTACTCTCAAACTATGGTCATCACATTTAATACATATATTGAAATTATGAATCCAACTATTAGTTTAAAAAGTCTGTCTCTAGGGACACCTGGGTGGCTCAGTCAGTTAAGCAGCTGCCTTCGGCTCAGGTCATGATCCCAGAGACCTGGGATCCAGCTCCACATTGAGCTCCTTGCTCAGTGGGGAACCCGTTTCTCCCTTTGCCTGCAGCTTCCCCTGCTTGTGCTGTCTCTCTTTAAATCTTATAATAAATAAATAAACAAACAAATAAATAAAATCTTAAAATTCTCTCTATAAAAAACTTTGAAGAAAGTCTCTATAAACAACCTTTGAAATACAAGAAAATAAGTACTTAAAATCAAACCTTGTCTAAGTAAACTGTACTGCTATATGAAATATCAAGTTCTGTACTTCTAATAAGATTTAATGGAAGAAAAGAACAAATTGTTCTGTCCAAATTTAAAATCATTTTTTAAAGTCACAAGATGAATCAAATTCTAAGAACCAAAAAAGCCTGTACAATGGCCTCACCTAAGATTATGCATTCCCTGCGCCCAACTTATCCCCACTCATCTCCTTCTCATGGAGCTTTAACCAAAGTTGGATAGAAGTTTATCTGTGCCATAGTCAAAGTTCAGCAGTATCGAAATTCCATGATTTCAGGCTCAGACTTATTGTGTTGGGATCAGAGGATGAACAAACTGTAGGTTCAGCTTTACTAAGATATTTTATTTATTCATTTATTTATTTATTAAAAGATTTTATTTATTTATTTGACACAGAGAGAGACAGCCAGTGAGAGAGGGAACACAAGCAGGGGGAGTGGGAGAGGAAGAAGTAGGCTCCCAGTGGAGGAGCCTGATGTGGGGCTTGATCCCAGGACCCTGGGATCACACCCTGAGCCGAAGGCAGACGCTTAAAGATTGAGCTACCCAGGCACCCCTCTTTTGTTTTATTTTTAAGATTTTATTTATTTATTTGAGAGAGAGAGAGAGAGAAAGCATGGGGCAGAGGAAGAGGGAAAAGCAGACACCCCGCTGAGCAGGAAGCCCCACGAGAGCTCAATCCCAGGACCCTGAGATGATGACCTGAGCCGAAGGCAGATGCTTAACCAACTGAGCCACCCAGGTGCCCCTACCAAGATATATTATAAAACCACAAATAGTAACTGTAACCACATCACTCCCTCACTGTCCCCAAAGTCTTTAGGACCAACCTGCAACCAGTTCAAATTCCCAGAGATATTACTGATTACAACAGATTAAAACAGAAACCAGGCATAAACCTAAGGGTGTGTGTTCAGAAATGGCCTAACTTAAAGGGCCACACAATCAACCTAGCAGATCTTCATTTCATCTCAGTGATGATAAGGTCTCACCCCCCATTATGAGGTTCAGCAAACACAAGCATCTGTGTGACAATAGCCAGCATGTCTATACTGCTGGCCAGGAAGCATTCCAAGTGCTTACAACTGAGGCAGACACTTTATTGTCCTCACACTAGAGAGGAGGAAACTGGCGCAGAGAGATATAATCAGTAACTTGCCCAAGATTGTATGGGTAGTAAATGGCAGAGCTGGGATTCAAACCCAGGCAGAAGTTTCAAGTCTGTGATATTATTACTTCCTCAAGCCACTCATTTGGAATTTGGTTATTCCTAAACCTCAAATATCCTAAATACAATTAGGAACCAACAATCACCAAAGGGCAAAATGAGTCAAAGCTCAGGATCTTTTAGGTATTTTCATTAATTTTAAACACAATCCCAACAAGTCTGATTATCATTCTCAGTTCACAGGACATTAAAAGTACCAATTGAGATGGCACAGTGACTGTACCAAGAGCAGGCAGCAACAGAAATGGTAACAAATATGACAGAAAGCAGACACCAGAACCAAACAAAAACCCAGACACCCGGCAGTTAGTGGCCATTTCGTATAAGGATTGAAGTTAGGGGTTGGTAAACTCTAACCTAGAAGCCAAATATGACCTGCTCCAGTAGCTAAGCATGGTTTTGATGATTTTATTTTATTTTTAATTTTTTAAAAGATGTTTTTTGTTTATTTCAGAGAGAGAGAGCGGGCGCACATGAGCGTGTAAGAGGGGAAGAGAGGTGGCGGGGGGAGAGGGAGAAAGAATCTGAGGTGGACACTGTGCTCAGTACAGAGCCCCACTCGGACCTGGACCCTACAATCCCTGAGATCATGACCTGAGCTGAAACCAAGAGCCAGATGCTCAACTGACTGAGCTACCCAGGCGCTCCGGTTTTTATGATTTTAGATGGTTGGGTAACACACCCGTACAAACATGAATACGTGAGAGGCCATATATAACCTGCAAAGCCTAAAATATTTACAGAAAGATTATTTACTTTAGATAAATAACACCATACACATCTTAGAAGCTCAAGAGACTCCCAATTCATTCAAATATTTATTGAGCAATTGCTATGTGCCAGGCACTATCTTAGGCACTGGGGGCAGATCACCAAACAACTGTTAAGTTTACATTCTAACTTAAAAAAGGATACTCAAAATGATAACTCTGAAAATGGGGAAACCGATATCCTAAGAGGAAGTAGTTGCAAGGCCTGTTGTAGGCAGGTATCTCTACATACACAGCTTCCTTAGAACCAAAGCTGGTTTTCCGGCTCTAGCAAAGGTTAAATGTGTGTGGCAGAGGGGAAGGGAGTGTGCTAGAACATGGCATATTAAGCTAAAACGTTCCCCAAATGGACTGTGTATGAGATTAACAATGGGCCCTATGGTTACAGGTGCTTTCCATTCTTGAAATATTCCCCAAAAATCTTACCAGCCTCATCTATTAAGTACATTTAAGTTGATGATAAAGGTAAATTGTACTTTTTAAGTATCTTTAAGCCTAGAGGCTGATGCTAATAGTGACTTTTTTTTTTTTAAGATTTTATTTTTTTATTTGTCAGAGAGAGAGAGCACAAGCAGGAGGAGTGGGAGGCAGAGGGAGAAGCAGGATCCCCACTGAGCAAGGAGGCTGATGCGGGACTTGATCCCAGGACCCTGGGATCACCACCCCAGACAAAGACAGACACTCAACCGTCCGAGGCACCCAGGCATCCCTGATAGCGACTTCTTTCAGGAAAGTACACCTTTATGAGGCTAGCACCCAGCTTCTTATCCGAATCTCAAGAAGTGGTGTGGAAATGTTTAAAATCTTCCATTTGAAACATCTGGTCCTACCCTAAAGCTTTTGAAAATTAGTAATAAAAATATGTATATGTAGGGTTCTCTTCATCCAGTATCCTTAGCCAAGCAACTAAATTTCTCTTGTCCAAGATTCATAAATCATGTCAATCAAGTCAAAAGATTAGTTATAACTATACCACTGAGTCCTTACCCACACATAAAAACCGGCCTACCCCAGTGCCAAAACGTGCTAAAATATTTTCTATAAAGAAAAGCATCCCATTTAACAATTTGTTTAGATTTACACTGTGCCTCTTTTTGTCTTTGATGGCTTTGACTTGTGTGACTTTTTAAATGGATAAATGATCGTTTACAAGTATTTAACAAAACAAAACCCCTTTGCTCCTACTAAATAATAGCCTCACCAACAACGCTTTCCAAACACGAAACTATTATGAAACAACACATCATGTGCCAAAGTTGTCCTGCGGAAGGTTTCACTCACACCCAAACAGCTTGTTTATTGTATGTGAGAGAAGACGAGTTTCTCCACATGCCACAAACAGCATCTTCAAGTGCGTGGTCATCCCAGACTAAAAGACAAACGCTAGGCGGACCACAACACAATTATTCCAGTCCACCCCTAATACCTAATAAGAGAGCTGGCCTCCTGATCGGGAAAGATGCAACTACCAAAAGAAACGAAACCTAAACATCCCGTAACAAAAACTCTTGTGACGACTTCCCTCTTTAGGGGAGCGTAGGATTTCCTACCTCACTTCCCTAAGTGTCAGGCCCTACACGGGACGAGCCAAGAACCCCGCCCTCGGGAGGCTCCTGGACCCAGCGCAGGAGGACGAGAACACAACCCCAGAGATCTAAGTGTATGGGAAGCTCCAATATCGAATTGAGGAGCCCAGAGAAGGAAAAGTTAATTCTGCCAGGAGTAGGACTGGGGTGTGGGGTGGAGTTGGGAAGGGTCGAGGGACTTGTCCAAGAGGTGACTAGCTAGAAACCTAGGGAGAGTGGAGGAGAAGGGACTGGAGAACGAATCCCACGGAAAGTGGAAGGGAAGCGCAGAAGCTAACCCATCCGGTGCCACCCCTCTCCCGTGCCCCACGGCGCCCCCGGCCCTGCTTCACTCCCTCCCAGCCCGCCGGCGTCCCCGGCCCGGGACTCCTCGGGCACTGGCCTCTGGGGCACTGGGTGCGGTGGGGGAGTCGGTGAAGCTCTTCTTCCTATCAAGCTGCTCCGCCCGGCAAGAGTGGGATGGGGGCGACTCGGGCCCCCGCCAGCGCTCCAGGAGGAAAAGGTACCGCGCCCCACCGCAGCCACGGCACGGCAGACAGATCCCCCCCGAACGCGGACACTCACTTTCTCGTGGAAGATGGACTCCATGTTTATTTGTCTGGAGCCAACGGCCCCCCCCCCAGCCCCGCCCCTCGGCCCCACCCCTCCTCCCACCCTGCCCCGCCCCGCCTCGAGCCGCCCCTGCCCACGTGCCTCGTACAGACCAATCATCCCGGAGGATATGAATCACGTGGAACGAAGAGCGAGTGAACGCCGGGGCGGTAAATGCGAGCACACGTGACCTTTGTAGCGCGTCCTCCCATATCCCTTTATCTGGCCGGCGGGGGGGGCGGGGTTGCAGCGCCACCTACCGTCTGGAGGAACTTCTCAGCTTCCCACCCATTGCTATGGATTTTTAGGCTATTAAGGGGTCTGGAAAAGGAGCGCCTGGGTTCTATGTTCTTGTATGCTCTCCACTTTGTATTGTCTGGTCATCATATCTGCATATAATTATTTAATATTTTCCCCTTCCTACCCCACTGAAAGCCTGATTAAGACATCATTGCATCCCCCAACACCTAGCGCTTGTGTAAAAATGTAATTAATATTTATATAGAGCTTACTGTAGGGTAGGTATTCTTTTTGAACTACTTTGCATATATTAACGAATTTAATATAACCATCTTTGATGTAGGTGTTGTTATGATCCCTGTTTTACACATGAGGACATTGATGTGCAGGGAGGTTAAGAGAAGAACCGTGTCCAAGGTCAACTAGTGAGTTGCCCTTGCTGGGGTCCAAATACAGACACCTTGTTATTGTCTGCCTTCTGACCCTGAAGAGGAAGCGTGAGTTGGGGGAACTGAAAAGTCTAGTAAAGTGGGTGACGGGGTTTGATGAAGTTGAAGGAGTAGGAAAGAAGCGGATTTTGCACCTTGAAATTAGGTTAAGGAAGGTATGCTTTTTAAAGACAGTTGGGGAGTTATATAAAGTTTTTAAAGAAGAGACGCTCAGATTTGCATTTTATAAAGATCACTCTAGCTGCAGAAAAGAGCTGATGCTGTGGAAGGAGTCTTGGGAGAGATGATGGTGTTTGGGCTAGAGTGATGACTTGCAGTGGAGAGGAGGCCATTTTGAGAGATAATTAGGAAGTGGGGAGACTCAATAGAACTTGGTGAGAATGGAAAGAGAGGGACACGGAATTGTTAGGGATAATGTCTGGGTTTCTGCCCTAGGCAGCCACTGTGGCAGGGATAGTATTCACTGAGATAGGGAATACTGGAGGAAGGGGCAAGGTTTGGGAAATACCTATGATACGTAAGACAAGTAATGAGTGGAGATAATCTGTCTTTCTATATAAATGGTCTGGAGTTCAGGGGCTTGGTTTTGCTGTAGAATGGGGAGTGATTCACAGAAGTGAATAAAGTCACCTAGGGGAAAAGGAAGAGATTGAAAAGAGGATCTAGAGTAGAACCTTGAGGATAGAGAAGGAATAGTCAAGGAGAAGAGAGGAAAAGTGGGAGACTGTAAAATTATCAAAGCCCTGAGAAGGCAATGTTTCACGAATCCATGTTAATTGCTGTCAGGAGGTCTAGAACATAAGGACTTACAGGAGTCCACTAAATTGTGTTGCTATGGAGACTACTGGGGGTTTGGTGAGTGCAGGCTCAGAGGAACAAAAGGGCAGCAGGAGATAAGGAAATGGAGAGTACCAGTGAGGACCAGGTGCTCAAGGGTAGGATTTAGTTACCTTTACTGAATGCCCCTGCATGCCGTCCTCACTCCTGTACTGGGGAAACAGTCCATGTATGTTCTTAAGGAACTGTGGCCTTACTGGGGAAATAAATTATGGTCTCATGAAGTGAAAAAATACGCAAACCATTTTTTCCTGATTTATTTTTAAAGAAAGTGTGTGTGTACAGAAACGTGTATCTATTTTTTTTTGTTTGTATATATTACAAATCTCTGGAAGAATATACAGGAAACCCAGAGGTTATGTACACGTTTGAGATGGGACGAGAACTAGGCAAATAGGAGACAGGGGTGAGAGCGAGACTTTTCACGGTTTACAGTTTTATTCTTGATTTTTAAACTATTTGATGTATTATTCAGAAAAAAAATGTGCTTGTATTCATTTTCTATGGCTGCTGCAGCAAATTATCACAAACATGGTGGCTAAAAACAACAGAAATTTATTCTCTCACTATTCTCGAGGCCAGAAGTCAGAAACCAAGGTGTCAGCAGGGCCATGCTCCACAGTCACAGGGAGAATCCTTTTCTCACTTCTTCCAGCTTCTAGAGGCTCCTGTCACTAGTTGGCTTGTGGTTGCAGAACTCCAGCGTTGGCTTTGATTTTCATGTGGACTTTTTCTTCTGTGTCTCTGTCCTCTGCTTTTATAAGTACCAATGATTGGAATTAGGTCCTACCCTAACCCAGGGTGATTTCATATGGAGATCTTTAATTACGTTAGCAAAGACCCTATCAGTGACAATTAGGGAGTATTTTATTCTAATTTTACTTCTCCGAAATTCAGTATTACCTAAACCAAAATATTTTCCGAGATGAGGTAGTTGAATACAACAGATGACATGAATGCCTACATGGAACCATCACAAGCAAAAAAATGGAAAACTATACTCCAAAATTCCCTTGTGCCCCCTTGTAATTCTTACCTCTAACACCTTTCTGGACCTTGCTCCTCCAGGCAACCCCTAATTTGTTACTATAGTTTACAGTGTGTCTAACATTTTACATAAATGTAACCATAAAGTGTGTGCTGTCTGGGCTCTTTCATCCGGGATAATTATTTTGAAATTCATCATTGTCATCAGCAATAAAGCATTCCTTTTTTAATGCTGAGTAGTATTCCACTGTATGGATTTAACACAATTTATCTATTTGTTGATGTACATTTGGGTTAGCTCTAATTTCTGGCTATTACAAATAAAGCTGCTACGAACATTCATGTAAGTATTTGTGTGAACATATGCTTTTCTTTATATTGGACGAATGCCTCAGAATGGAATGGCTGGGTCACACGGGAGGTGTTATTTTCATTTGAAACCACTAAACTGATTTCCAAAGTGGTACAACTCCTGGCTGCTACATTTTACATTCCTGCCAGCAGTGTGTGAGGTCCAGTTGCTCTGCACCCTTGCCAACACTGGAAATAGGATCAGTCTTTTGATTTTAACCACTCTAATTGGTGTGTAGTGGTATCTCATTGTGGCTTAAATTTGCATTTCCCTAATGACTACTGATGTTGGGGGTCTTTTCATGTGCTTTATTTACCATCCTCCTCTCTTTTTTTGTGAAGTATCTATTAAAATCTTTTGCTTAGGGGTGCCTGGGTGGCTCAGTCCATTAATCTTTGGTTCAGGTCATGATCCCTGGGTCCTGGAATCAGGCCCTGCATTGGGCTCCCTGATCAGGGAGGCTGCTTCTCTGGCCCCCACTGCCCCTGCTTGTGTTCTCTCTCTCTCTCTCTCAAATAAATGAATAAAGTCTTAAACAAAATTCTTTTGCTCATTTAAAAAACTGGGTCCAGGTGCCTGACTGGCTCAGTTGGAAGAGCTCTCGACTCTTGATCTCGGGATGGTGAGTTTGAGCCCCACACTGGGTGTAGAGATTACTAAATAATTTTTTTTAAGTCATAAGGGTTCTTTACATTTTCTAGATATAAGTTCTTTGTTGTGTATTACATTTTGCAAATCCTTTCTCCCAGTTTATGGCTGCATTTTCATTTTCATAAGTGTCTTTTGAAGAACAAAATTTTTTAAAACTAGTTCATGATTTATGTCTTGCATTTAAGAGATCTTTGCCAAACTCAAGGTCACTAAAATTTTCTGCTAGTATCATCCGTCTAAAGCACACAGTTTGAAAAAAATATTCTGAAAAATATCTGAGGAAAAAATTGGTTATATGATTTAATAGTACTATGGTCTCAAAAGAAAATGAAATGCTAATTGTAAATTTAACATCAATGTACACAATCAAGTACTCAATAATTATTATTATTATTTTTTAAGATTTTATTTATTTATGTGACAGAGAGACAGCCAGCAAGAGAAGGAACACAGCAGGGGAGTGGGAGAGGAAGAAACAGGCTCCCAGCGGAGGAGCCTGATGTGGGGCTCGATCCCGGAACGCCAAGATCACGCCCTGAGCCGAACGCAGACGCTTAACGACTGCGCTACCCAGGCGCCCCTCAATAATTATTTTTAAGCTAAGTGTGCCTATTACTTGAAATGTGGAAGACTGCTTCGACATAAAAAGAATCACACTTCAAATTAAATAATGAATGTGTTTTTATTTCTCTCCTAATTTTTAAAATGTGAACATTCTGTAATTCAGTCACGGCCTTTACTTCCAGGTAACTTCTTCAGTGGGTCTCAATTCCCTGTGTGGAAATTAAAACGGAAGGAAAGGAAAAAGTACAAATTAAACTTTTATGGGGGGGGGGAGTCAGAAGACTAGGAATTCAATATTTTATATTCTATTAAATTGACCCATTAAAATTTTTATATAGACTCAACATACTCATTCTATTCTCTCATGATTTTAAACTTTTACCATCCCTTCGATTTCATTTTTCCAGATTAAGGAACTGCAATTTCTTAGTCTGTGTGAAAGCTATTATCCTCTCAATGAGTTCATTTGAGGTTTTCTAAACCCTTTCTGATTCATTTTATCTTTCTTGAAATCCTTAACTATAAACCTCCTTTCCAGTGAATGACGGTGAATGCTGCTCAAGCCTCTGATCCCTTGAGCTTCTTCCCACCTAGCTGCACAGCCAGTGGCAGACCCCTATCGTGCTAACTAGCTCTGCTGCCCAAAGAGCCATCTCCAGAGACACAGTGGGACCAGGCAGCTGCCAGCTGCCTTCTGATCACTCATCCACCGCTTCTAAAGCTCTCAAACAGTGTTGTGGTGAATACAGCACCAAGCCACTATTAGTACCATAGATTTCAGCTACAGTCTGGCTTAAGCAAGATAATATATGATAATATGTGAAAGCTATATTAAAGGCTTTGGTGAGCTGGTTTAAAACTTTGTTTCTGTATTACAGTGCACCTTGAACCCTGCCCCCCCAAATTCAAACATTTGAAATAGCCTGTTCATAAACTGAAGACTTGTTGGCATTCCCAAGGTAACCATACAGTTTTGCAGAAGGATTAAACAACTAATGCTGCAAAATAATATAACTTAAATATAAGTCCTTGGGGGGAAAATTTACCTTCTGTTTATTTTTGCACATAGGATATTAAAAGGAATTACTTCCAAAAGCTGGTTAATTGTTCGTTTAAAAAAACTGTACCCCAACTAACCTTTTAAACAACAAACTCTTGTTCCGGAAGGCAGTCAGCTTTTCATCATTCTTTCTGTCTAGATAACATCCAAGGACAAACCCCATAGGCACAAGTATATGTACCCAGTGGTCACGAACAATCTGAATTACATTCATCCTGAGTGCTAGGGGGAAAAATTATAAGAAATATAACTGCCTTTGAAATATCTTGAGAAATTGCATCTGAAACAGGAAGATAGCCTTGAATACAGGAGACAGATGTTAAAAGCATAGTAAGCCTCTTCAAATTTGCCTGGCATCAGAATGTAGTGTACAACTTAAAATATACTTGATGACAATTATACAGGTGATGATGATTAGTATAAAAATTGCACTGCACTGGGGCGCCTGGGTGGCTCAGTCGTTAATTGTCTGCCTTCGGCTCAGGGCGTGATCCCAGCGTTCTGGGATCGAGCGCCGCATCAGGCTCCTCCCCTGGGAGCCTGCTTCTTCCTCTCCCACTTCTCCTGCCTGTGTTCCCTCTCGCTGTCTCTCTCTCTCTCTGTCAAATAAATAAAATCTTTAAAAAAAAAATTGCAGTGCACTAACATCAATTTATTAACTTTTTTCCTAGCTCCACTAGTGATCTGATATGGTATAGTAAGCAAAATGGAGAGTATAAAAAAATTCTACCTGCAGAAGCTGAATATTTGTACCTCCTACTATTAATTTAAAATTTTTACACATGTGTAAAATATTTTAGAGCCTCTTACAATGCTAAAACAAATATAATTATACTATTATGCCAAAAGCAGACTTCTTTAGTTAAGCTATCATTATTGACAACTAATTTTTCAATTACCAGTAATTGTGACTCAGATAAACCCCATTAGCTACAATACTGCTAATGCACAAAGCTGAAAACTAATTTTTTAAAGGAAATGAGAGAAATTTTAAAAAACAACCGCATTCAACAACGTCATGGTAGATCTCAATATCAATTCAAAGATTTTACAAAAGATAGGGGCAGAAGGGAATTTACTTTTATAGAATGACTACTAGGTACCAGAGCCATCATATAATCTTATATATAACATGAAATAACTATTATTATCCTCATTTTATAGACTAGAAAACAGCTTAACCTAAACAGGTATGAGGTACAAAGCTAGAATTCAAGCTCAGCTTTGCTCCAAAGATCTTTTTCTATTAGATCTCAATACCTCTCTAAAAGACCTCTTCTCAAATTGATATTTATGGTACTTAAGGGCTTTAAAGTTCTAAGGGTTTCTAAAAGGTAGAGGAGGAGGAACAGAACTAGAAATCACCATATGGAAAATAAATTTGCCTTAACTAAAAAATACATAGTTGAATTGTCAGTTTCTGCCAAAAATTTGTACCTAAAGATGAAATCAAAATACATCTGCCAACACATCAATCTAAGATGAACACATCATATACAACGGCTGAGAAGGCATATGACAACACCCTGGTAAGAGAATACAGTGCTGGCAACAAAACTGCTCAACGCTAAAGTGTGCCAGGGTTAGGTCGACAGATTCCCACCTCTCCTAAGGCACTGGTTCTCACACTTAAACATTTCAAATCTTTTTTCTCAACCTTCGTCACTATCCAAAGGCACTGGGCTAGAAAATGACCATGAAGTTAATAGTTGTGCAATTATGCTATACTCTGTTTGCTAAAGTGCAATATTACATACAGCAGGTTTCAGCCTGAATATCACCAGTCTGGAAAATTATGTAAAGTTACCAAGTTATTTAAAATATGTAACTTATAGTTTAGGCATTCATTAAAGTTTTAGTCTACCGTCGTAGCTGGAATTCTCAAACCTGACTGTATGTCAAAAGAATATGGGGAGCCTTTATCAAAACAGGGACTTCTCAGTGGCCGGCGGGGGGTGGGGGTGCTGGGTGGCTCAGTCAGTTGAGTGTTGGGCTCTTGGTTTTGGCTCAGTTTATGATCTCATGAGTTGTGGGATCAGGTCCCAGGTGGGGCTCCCCACTTAGCGGGGAGTCTGCTTCAAGATTCTCTCCATCTGCCCCCCTCAACTCATGTTCACACTCAAATAAATAAATCTTTAAAACAAACAAAATAGGGACTTTTGGTCCTCCTTCCTGGTGGGATTGGAAAAACCTACAGCTCAAAGAACTCGTTAGCTGATTTGATGCAAATAGTTCTTGGGCAACCTTATTTCCTAGGAGATGGTGGCTCTCTTAGCACTGTGCCTTCCCTAAGTTAACATTACTTGCATTTAGATTCTGAAGCACTTTTTGTGAATCTAACCAAGTACCCACCAAATTAGCCACTTACTTGTTTAATAAATTTGGGCCAGTCAAGCATAGGAATAATACATGCCTTAATCAACTAACGTTAACTTTGAAAGCACGAAACTGCACAATACTAGACAATACAGGTCTCTGTAGAAGTCAAATGGTCATGTATTCTGTCACCTGTCCTCAAGTTCCTCACATTTCTTAAGAGGGGTCAAGCCTAACCCTCAGCACAGGTGAGTCAGATACTATTTGTATTTTAACCAAAAACATAAGTGCTTGCTGACTAAGTCCAAGACTGTTCTCAAGAAGCCCATGGCCACCTGTGGGCTATAAGCCATTATTGTTGGCATTCTTCCAACAGGGCAAGCAGCTACTTTTGTCTGGCTTTACTCTGAGAATCTGAGAAGAGGTGACATAAGCCCCTGAGACTCTGGCTGCACATAGGCTCTTACATACATTCTGCAGGGGAAGACTGAGAGATAAAAGGATTCTGTATATTCAAAATCCAGAGTTGGGTTCAGCCACCATGATTCCATCACTAACAGGTAAATGACAAATCTTAGGCCCAGAGACATTTCATATTACACTTGTATAATCTATTTAATGGATTTCGGGAGCAGCAGCATTGAATACAATTTGTCCTCGTATTTTACTGTGAGTGAATGACTGGGGAGGACAAAGATTTATGGACCTAAGAAGTGAGCTAGAACGATTTCCTGGAGAATGGATAGGAGGGGGAGTATAGACAAGCTCTAGTCATGAGCCCAAGACCATAGGGGGCTTTATCTGATGGACAAAGGGCAGTGAGATCCTAGGACAAGATACAATGAAACAAGCCGAGGTTTGGATGAAGAATGACATCCACATGGATGCCCATGAGGGCACTGTACCTATCAGTGTCTACTTTCTTTTTGAGGGGGCAGGGAGCAAAGGGAGAGGGAAAGAGAGAATCTTAAGCAGGCTCCATGCTCAGCACAGATGTGGGGCACCATCTCACCTGAGATCATGACCTGAGCCGCAATCAAGAGTCAGATGCTCAAATGACTGAGCCACCCAGGTGCCCCATTAGTGTCTTCTTTATAAGACTCATGAAAAATCCTTCTTTTACTTCAGAACTGGGACTTGCTATGGTACTCTTAACAAAAACTAGAAGTTTTTATCTCATGGACTCAAGGAATCACACAACTGATCACCCTTTGTTACCAATATGTTCCAAATTTTTTGCCTAGCTCTAGAAAGAGCTCTTACAGAACTGTCAGGTACAGTTCTTCCTGCTTTTCATAATCACTGACTCATCTAATCTTCACAATATTATGTGTGTATTCACTAATGTCCCCAGTGAGGTAGGCATATTTTTTTCAGATAAGGAAATCCGGGGGCAATCGACTTGCCTAAGGTCACAGATGCAGTAAGTGACGGAGCTGGGATTAACACTCAGGCAGTCTGCCTTCTTGGTCCAAGCCATTTGTGTTTTATTGTCTGTTAAGGTTAACTATAGAGGTAAACATTTAGACTGACCTCACTCAGCATTATCTTATTTTTCCTAACATTACTTTTTCTTCAACCCGATTTTTCCCGCCTAACTTCTAAAAGAAAACTGTATCTAGTATTTTTGTAAGTCAATTCACGTTGTAAAATGTAAATGAATAGATATTTCCAAAATTAAGTCCTAATCTCTAATTGGTCCCTACAGCATTTTAGATCGATTTTTTTTTTTTTTTTTGGAACAACACATATCATCTATGAAAAGCAGTGCTGGATGCATGGAGAAACTTAACTCCTTGAGGTCTGGCGCCGTGTCTTGATAACCTAGTACAAATTAAATATTACGTTTTTAAAAAGTTATTTTTTTGTGTGGAATGGTCGGCTCAAGAGGGTTTGCGATTTCTAAGAGGTTAGTTTCCAACCCTGAGCAACTAGGAGACAGAACGCTGAAACTTGGACCAATCTGCGATGCTCGCGCCTTCCTTCCTGCCTAGGAGCGTGATCCCGTCCTGTCTCCTCTCCGGTCCAGCCAGGGGCGGTCACCGGGTGATTGCTACAGTCGTTTTCCAATAACCACAGCCTCCCACTACCCTTTCCAAAAGACGCCAGGTGCGAAACGTGAGCCCAGCTGTCCACGGGAAGAAACCCCCATTTCCCTCCCCACCGCTCGCACGCCCCGGGGGCTCCGGACCACCCCTTGCCTACAGACACGGCCGCCGAGGGCTTCCCTAGAGGTGGACCCTAGGCACAACGGAGACCCGCAGCGCCTCGGGCCTTCCTGGACCCCGGACCCACCTGCGCCCTTGGTGCCAAAAGCGACCCCACGACCAAGGGCAGCGACGAGCCCAACCACCGGCGCCGGCGGAAGCTGCGGCCTTGGGACCTGCCATTCGCCACGCCCGCTCGAAGACAGGGGTGTCGCTGCGAAACCATACCTCTTCTTCCTTTCGATGTTGGACTATTCCCGTACTTACTTTAGCTTTCACGCATTATAAATTTTTTAAAAATAAGACTTCGGCGCAAGGTGACGAGACTTATTGTCGTAAGTGCCATCTCCTTCCCACAGGCTCGTCCCCACCCCCCCGGAAGATGGTATCGCCCTGGGCCTTCCCCGCCTCAGAGGCTCGCCTCCAGTTTCAAAATGGCGGCCGCCATCGGGGGGATTCTGCTGGCTGGTCGTCACGGGCGCTGCTGAGCGAGCATCAGCTTTTCTCGCTCTTGAACCTGGATTCGACTAGGGGTTAGGAAGGGCAGTGGACGGCGTTGGGGGAGGACTGACGAGGCAAGTGAGGGCGGAGGAAAGGAGTGAGACTTTGGATGGGGGAGGGGGCGTCCTTGGCCCTCAGGGAGACCCTGGCTCCACCTTGTCCGGGTCTGCGCTGGGCATGTGCTCCTGGGGTTTCGGCGGCGACTGTCCTGGCCGGGCCTGGCAGAAGTGCTCATCGAGGGACAGAGAAGTGATTTCTCCGTGGGTCTAAAGTTCCCGGCCTTTGTGGCAGTCCGTACGATTCACTCCTGTGTTCTCCTTCCGCCTTTTTTGCCGATTCCCGGTGACCTTTCAGTCTCGGCGCTGGAGGAGTTAATCCGACGCCAGTTTTGGCGCCTTTGGCCCTCGTGGTTGACGTGTTTTTAGCCTCCTCGCTGGGGGTCTTCCGTTGTCTTGGCCTCAGAGACCACGAGGCTGCCAAACACTGGGCACAAAGTAGGCGTTCTTTTTTTCTTAGTCGATTCCAGGGACCTTTTAAGATGTTACCGTGCCTTATTAAAAAGGTCTCTGCCTTCCGCTTCTCCCACTCCCCCCGTTGCTCCCCGCGCCCCAGCCCTCCAGCCCCCCTTTGCCCTCGAGCGCTTCCATCACTATGTTTTACTTGCTCTTAGGTGAACAGGAGGGCCGACTAGCCTTAACCCCGGCACGTATGGCCTCCTGTCACCAGCCGAACATTAGTTATCAATTGCCCATCCCCTAATTTTTTATCTTACAACCCCTGTGATTTTTTTTTAACGAAAGCAGTTCTCTTCCGAACTGACCAGGAAGAGACTTTTTGGACTCCGTGAGCTCGAGGGCCAACCCAGATTCCTTCGTTTTCCCTTGGATTTTGCATAGTTCCCTTTAGCTGTCGCCAACATGCAAGGTCATTGAGAGAGCAAGTAACCCTAAGAAGTAATGGAGATGAAGTAGTGTCCGTCCGGAAGGAATTGATGATCTGGTTCGGGTTCATTCTTTAAGCACACACGTATGTTGCTTTGAGTGCTGTGCTTGAATTTGGGGTTACAAAGATGATCGGTTTTGCCCTCCGCCTATACATTCAACATCCATTCAGCAAATACTCTTGGTGCTCAGTTTGTGCTAGGTGAAAAATAAAAAAACCCTCCTGAGGCCGCCAAAAAAGCTTCATAAAGGAATAAATATTTCAGCTGGGTCTTGAAGGGTCAAAAGGAATTTACGAGGCTCAGGAGGTCACTCCTGGATGCAGAGACTTGAGCAGTTGTGGCATACTGAAGGACAGTGGGAAGATGAATGTGCTTGAGCATGCAGTACAAGGTGGGTGGCGAAGGAAGAGGGAGATTGAGAACAACTTGTGAAGGACCTTGATTTCCAGCTGAGGAGTTCAGATTAATTTGGTGGAAGGTGCATACTTTGCACAAGGAAAGGGCATGAGTGTATTTGTTTTTTCAGGGTGGTCTCTGACAGCTGTATGGAGGATCAATTTAGAACACAGGAAAACCAGATAAAAGGAAATTGTAGCCATTGACATAAGGTAAAGATTGCCTCAATTGAAATAGGATTGTGAAGGGTGTGAGAGAGACGTTTCTGAAATGTCAATTAGGATTCAACGGACGGCAGCAGTTTGGTGGACGGAGGGTGACTTCAGAGTTTTTGGTCCAGGAGACTGACTGGTTGGTGATATCATTAAAATCAAGCCTCAGATATGTACGTACAAATAGAATGGTGCCAACCTGCACCTTAAGGAGTGGCAGAGCACAAGGCTGTGCAGTACAAAGCATTGATTTGAGAGTCTAGATTTGTGCTGTTACAGTAGCCACAAGCTGCAGGTAGCTGTTGAGCACTTGAAATTGTGGTGAGATTGATTGGAGATGTGCTGTAAATATAAAATACACACTGGATTTCAAAGATGTGGTATGAAAAGTGATGTAAAATATCTCAATAATTAATCATGGTTACATACTGAAATGATGATATTTTGAATATGTTGCGTTAAATAAAGTATATTAAAATTAATTTCACCTGTAAAGCTTTTCAATGTGGCTATGAGAAAATTTTTAATTACATTCATGGCTTGCATTTTATTTTTGTTGGGCAGAGCCGATGTAGTCTAGACTAGTCTACACTAGATGAAGGAGTTTGTTAAGGAGATGCGGTTTGAGGTGGGCCTTGAGACAGTGGTGAGCAGTGATGTCAGAGCAGCTTGCTGGTGCCTTCCATTGCCAGTTAAGACATTCAGGGTTTTGTTTTTTCAAGCAGTAAGAAGCCTTCAGAGATTTCTGAGCAAGGGTTAATATGTGGAGGGGTGTTTTTAAAGATTAATCTGACAGTAATGTTTAGGTTGAGATGAAGGGAGGAAAGGATGGAGGGAGAGAAATAGAGAAATCCAGATATAAGCCAACGAGGCCCTACTTTAAGGTACTGGTGGTAGGAAGGGAAAGGGGATGATACACAGGTGAGGCATTTTGAGGAAAAAATAATCAGGAGTTGGTAACAGACTATTCAAGAAGAAGAAGTAAGGAAGGAATCAAATGTAGAGTTTCAAGCCTTGGTTACTTAGATAAGG
The DNA here is from genome assembly GCF_002007445.2 of Ailuropoda melanoleuca. Lineage (NCBI taxonomy): Eukaryota > Metazoa > Chordata > Mammalia > Carnivora > Ursidae > Ailuropoda > Ailuropoda melanoleuca. Next base: position 30,409,256 of record NC_048231.1, read on the forward strand.
ACTAATGAAATCATGTCATAGAATTCTAAAGTATATTTGAGGCTGAAGGAATTTAGTTTCAAAATAGAACCAGCAAAGTTGGAAGGAGGAAGTGGTCTGCTAAATACTCTTCCTTTTTATCTCCTTTCTCTGTCTTATCTAATCAATCATACACACCAGCTAATTTTCCTAATATACAGAATTTCCTGTATTATATCATCTTACTTTGTAATGGATCTTAAAATGTTTCTCTGTTGCCTGAAGAACTAGGTCCAGAGTCCAAGACCTTCCATTATGTGTCCCTTTTCTATTCATTAGGCCTTTTCTTTCATTTTTTGCTTATATGAAAGTGTGCCCGGCTGGTTTTTCCACTAAAACTCTTGTCAGTTTTCATGTGCCTTTGATCATGTTATTCCCCTGTTTTGAATACCTTTTCTTTTTGTCTCTCTCTACTCAGGTCCTTCTAATCCTTAACAAGTAATTTAAGATCCCACCTCTTTTATGATTCTCAATAACATAAGCTAATGTCAGTTTTTAAAATCTTCTTAAACTGCATATTTTAGCTCCTGATTAGGACCAATTTGGTACATTATTATTTTTGTCTTTTATTATCCTTTTATTATCTCTTTTTTATGTAAGCTTTGGCTTCCTAAAATTATGACAAATTTCTTTAAGGACCGTTTATTATACTCCTTGCTGCTGCTCATGGTGTTCATCTTATGGCAAGACAGAAGTTAAACACCGTAATTAAAAACAGAGGTAAATCTGTTATACCACATTCATCAGACTCTCATTTCTTTATTTTTTAGATTTATAAAGAACTCTTCCCTTGAATTCATGGTGTTTCATCCTATATACAACTGAGATATCAGTAAGTAATGAATGTGTCTAATAAAGCTACAACTTTAGTATGTTATGAGCAATTATATTAAAAATATCTTTTCATCTCTTGAAATCTGGGTCTGTGTGCAGAAAGCTTTAACATGAACTCATTCACTTCTGTCTGCAAGATCTTTTGTATTTTCAGCTCATAATCTAAGTAAAGAAAGGGGAAGTTAAGGTGAATTTGGGTAAAACAGAGTTTCTCTTAGGCCATTATTAATATAATTGTCATACAGAAAGCTTTTCGGCAGGGAGCATTTTTTTTAGATCCTTTCCAGAATTGTATTTACAAATGTTTTTCATCAAATGGAGAATTAATATCTTTGTATTTTTCATACCTTACAAATAGGAACGTGCCAAGTCAATATATTTTTAATTTTAACTTATTTGTTTCATCAGTTCTTTACTGAACAACTGCTGTGTGTTTAAAACGTGCTAATATAGTAAGGAAACAAAAATGGATCAAGCCTGGTCTTGCACTCAAGAGAGCTCTCCCAAGCAAGGGGAAGTGCATATAAGTAGGTTACTGGTTAATGGTGTGGAAAGGGTCCAAAGCTCATTTGACACTTGTCATGCTTCAGTCATTCAAGAAACTTTTATTGACCACCCCCCCTCATTATGTGTTAGGCATTATGGAGGCATTGGAGGATAACTGTGACCAAAATAGACGTGGAGTCCATAATCTAGTGCTGGGATGAGGAGGAGAGATGGGGGTGGGCAAAGCAAGTAAATAAATAGCAGGTATAGAGAGCAGTAAGTATTTTGAAGGAAATGGAATGATGTCACAGGATGTAACAGGGAAGGACTTTAGGATTGTTAGAAAATCATCTCAGAATAAATTTGAGGCAGGGAAAAAAATGTAGAAACTAGCTAGAGATCTTAGTGATAGTGGAGATAGAAGAAAATTCGAGAACTAGGATGGAGGTAAAAATGTAGCACTTACTGATAGATTATGTGGGATACAAAGTGAAGGATTCAAGGATGATGCCATCAGAGATCAGATGGTATTTATAGCTGTGGAACTGGTGAGATTACCTGGAAAGAAAAAAAAAGAAGTCCTACTGAAGAGCACTGCCACATTTAGAGGTTGAAGAAAGAAAGTAACTACCAGAGGAGATGGGGGAGTGACCAGGTTGATACAAGGAAAACCAGGAGAGGGTTGACAAAGAAGCCAAGGGAGGAGAGCATTTCAAGTGGGCTGAACACTTACTTTTACTGAATGCTGCTATGATTTCTCCCAGTTGAGGCCAGAGAAGTAAATGCCCATTGGCTTAAATTGCATAGAGGTTGGTCAGTGACCTTGATGAAAGCACTTCTGGTGGGCTGGTGGAGAAAGAGGCCAGCTTTGCAAGTCTGAATGGGAGGCAAGAAAGTGGAGACACATTTGTGGACACGTATTCTGAGAACTTTTGCCGTGAAAGGGGAGCATAGAAACGATGAAGTACTTGCGGGGGATTGTAGGATTAAGAGAGGGTTCTTTTAATTGGGAAATTTTAGAGGATCTGTGTATGCTAATAGGAGTGGTACATCAATGATTCGTGGGTGATGCAGGGAAAAGAGGGAATGACTGAAGAGGTTCAGTCCTCTAGAAGGTAAAAAAATGAGAGTAGGATCCAGAGTACTCCTGGGGACTGGCCTTGGATGAGGGCAGGGCTATTGTTTCCATGTAATCAGAGACACAACAATGTACACGCAGATATGTTAATAGAGTTGGGATTGGAAAATGGGTTACTATCTGATGACTTTATTTTCTAATTGAGAATGAGGTGAGATTGTCAGCTGAGAGTAGGGTGGAGGGAGTGATGCATGATGCTTGAGCAGAGAAGGGGCGATGTGAAATCAGTCTCAGAGATAGCCTACTACAAAAACTCAGATTGGTGGGTAGTGCTTAGTGCCCATTTGATATACATACATATTTTTTTTCCATTTGAGATTTTTGACCATGAATTTAAAAGAGCAAATAGCACAGTCGTGGGATTGTTTTTTCTCTAGTAACATTCAGTTTCTGGAATAGGCAAAGTGAAGGATTCAGTTGGGGTTGGAGTTTTGCCAAGCGGTACAAGGAAGGAACAGAGCAGCCAGATACTTGATCTTCAAGATACTCATGATGGCTTGTGGATCAACAGGAAGGGCACGAACGGAGACAGGAGAGGGTGAAAGAGTGGTCAGTGGAGTAGAGATTCGGAGAGGCTGAAGGATTTTCGCAGTGGGGTTACTGAGTAAGCAAGGCGGGCGTGAGAGCAGGAGACGCCAGAAGGTGACCATTTGGAAATGGTACACCTCAGGGGTGATGAGGTCCAGGGCCTAACCATGGTGGTGGGGGAGCTGAAGTGAGATGAAGTTATTGGAATTGAGAAAGTCAGGGAACTAGAGTCAGTAAGTAGTGAAGTTACTGATGAGGACAGAGTCAGGAACTGAAGTCCTCAGTGAGTGAGGTCCGGTTAACTGATTCTAGCAGTGAGGAGGAAAGCGGGAAGGCTCATCGTGAACGAGCTGGGAGGCCTTGGCATATTTGGAGGAGGAAGAAGATCTGGTTTGGAAGCTGCAGTGAGGAGCAAGGAACACATGTCTTGTTTCGGAGGTACAGGGGTACAAGGAAAAAAACCTTGAGACTGCTGCAGGAGAAACTTTCTGTGAAGATTGCCAGGCAAAGAGAACCTTCAGGGAAGAGGTGCAGTTACGGGTGAGGGTAAGCAGCTTCGTTCCAGAGGGCGTACTGAAAGGACTTGGGAGGGATAGAAAGTAGAGGAGTGGATGCGACTGGCAGATGAGCACATTAGTGATAATGGACAACCCAGGAATCTTGGGTCTTTGGCTGTGTCTGGGGAGAAAAAGAATGCAAGATGTGCTGGGATTGGTCTCCTGACAGCCTGTCATGAAAGGTGACAGTTTCCCGGAGCTTGTTGATAGGACCTTGGGCAGCTGGTAGGAGATCATCAGGTATGTGTGACCTCTCCTACTTGCATAGTTAGCCAGGGAAGGCTAATTTACTTCAAGGAGCTAAGATCTGAAGTATTGCTCTGGGGCTGTACTTTGCTAATGAATGTGTTTGTAACATCTGTTTAATAGCATGCAATTCTAGGTCTTCAATCCCAATAGATGTGTTCATGTTATATCTTCTTGAAATATATACAGTAGGCATCCCAACATAAATTCCATCAAATATATGTTGAGCATCTACTGTGTGTCAGGTTCTCTTTTAGGATTTGCAAACATAAGATTCTACCTCTAGGGACACCTGGGTGGCTCAGTCGGTTAAGCGTCTCCCTTCAGCTCAGGTCATCATCCCAGGGTCCTGGAATCAAGTCCCACATGGGGCTCCTTGCTCTGCGAGGAGCCTGCTTCTCCCTCTGCCTCTCTCCCCTGCTCCTGCTCTCTTTCTCTGACAAATAAATAAAATCTTAAAAAAAAAAAAAAAAGATTCTAACTCTATTTTTTAGTTGCTTACTTTACAGTACAAGCGTTTTTAACATTCAACACTTAAAAAGTATGTGGATTTCTATGTGTATGTGCACCTTACTTGTTTTTTGACGACCCATAGGAGAAGGAACAGTCCAGAGCTTTTTATCAGATTCTGAAGGGGGACTATTTATTTAAGGACCACTGGTCTAATAGGAGAGAGAGAGACATGAAAGCTAATCATTGTAATGCAATGAAATCATTGCCATTACAGATAAAAATAAAGGAAGCACAAATTCACCTTCAAGAATGAGTTCATTAATTCATCATATTTTTTTTTTTTAAAGATTTTATTTATTTATTTGACAGAGATAGAGACAGCCAGCGAGAGAGGGAACACAAGCAGGGGGAGTGGGAGAGGAAGAAGCAGGCTCATAGCAGAGGAGCCTGACGTTGGGGCTCGATCCCATAACGCCGGGATCACGCCCTGAGCCGACGGCAGACGCTTAACCGCTGTGCCACCCAGGCGCCCCTAATTCATCATATTTATTGAGGAAACTGGTAGTCTCTTTTCTAGGTAATTTACATATTATTTGAAATCTTCCAGCATCCTTTTTATGTGTATTATTATTAAAGATTTAATTTATTTATTTTTAAAGATTTTATTTATTTGAGAGACAGAGATAGTAACAGAGATAGTGAGAGAAAGCACGAACAGGGAAGAGATGGAGAAGCAGGCTCCCCGTTGAGCAGGGAGCCCCACACAGAGCTAGATCCAGGATCCTGGGATCTCGACCTGAGCCGAAGGCAGATGCTTAACCGACTGAGCCACTCAGGTGCCCTATAAAATTGATTGATTGATTTTAGAGAGAGAGGGAGAGAGAGTGCATGCACTGGGTGGTGGGGGGAGTGGGAAAGGTGCAGAGGAGCAGAGGGAAAGTCTTAAGTAGATTCTGTGCTGAGCACAGAGCCGAATGCAGGGTCTGTCTCATGACCCTGAGATCTCTACCTGAGCCGAAACCAAAAGTTGGATGCTTGACTGTGCCGGGTACCCTTTTTATGTGTATTATTAATACTCATGTTTATAGGCCGGGCTATCTAACTGAGGAAGGGTTAATTAATTGCTTAGAACCACCTAGTAGTAGTTTCAAATCTGAAACTGTCTGATTCTAAAGTCTACTGCTTTTCATTAAGCCACACTGGGGAGCCACTGAAGGACTCATTGTAAGCAAGTGTGTAAGATCATGATTGTAGTTTCAACCTTAGCAATGATGCAAATAGCTCTTTAAAGTGTTTGCTTTCAATCTTGAGAGACTGTGGACTCTGGGAAAAACAAACTGAGGATTTCAGAAGGGAGGGGAGTGGGGGGGGATGGGGTAGCCAGGTGAAGGGTATTAAGGAGGGCACGTGTTGTGATGAGCACTGGGTGTTATGCAACAAATGAATCGTTGAACACTACATCAAAAACTAATGATGTTACTGTATGTTGGCTAACTGAACATAATAAAAATATATTTTTTAAAAATGTTAAATTAAAAAAAATAAATTCTGGAAAAATATAAGGAGACCAACCTTAAAAAAACAGTGTTTCCTTTCTGTGTTTATAGAATTTCCGCCCACTTAGAAACTTGGGGCTGCTGGGTATCTCAGTGGGTTAAGCGTCTGCCTTCAGCTCAGGTCATGATCCTGGGGTCCTAGGATCGAGCCCCACATTGCGCTCCCTGCAGAGCAGGGAGCCTGCTTCTCCCTCTCCCTTGGCCTTCTGCTCCCTCTGCCTGTGTTCTTTCTCCCTCTCTCCTGTCAAATAAATAAATCTTAAAAAAAACAAAACCTTGCTATAATATTAATTTGTACGTTATGTTTGTTAGACTATGATGTATGTTTAATTATATTTTTATTTCTTTTGAAAAGACTTTCTTGGTTGTTTTTGGATCAAAATGACATCTATTATCAAATTAACTACCCTCTCTGGGGTTCAAGAAGAGTCTGCTCTTTGCTATCTTCTGCAAGTTGATGAGTTTCGATTTCTGTTGGACTGTGGCTGGGATGAGCACTTTTCTATGGATATTATAGATTCCCTGAGGAAGTAAGTTACTTTTCATATATCTAGACTTTTATTAACTCAGCTTCTCTTTTCTACACTGTAATACCATTTTGATGATACACAGTGTTTGCTTTCTTTGCTCTATTTTAATTTATAGTAAAAGCCTTAGTTTTACTTACGCCGAAGAGCCAGTGACTGTTTCCATTTGTAAAGTTTTGATTTCAATATGAGCTGTGTTTATTGAAATTCAGCAAAATGTTAAGTGTTACTTGGCTAATGGATCTCAGTAGAGATTTTTGCACTGTAATTTTATAGAAGAATAAGGGTATAAGAATTTGAAGGGAGGAAAAACCCTCCATGTGGAAGGTCTGCCATGAGATCACGTTAGCTTACTTTCTGTCTCTTTTCATCCTCCATATTGAGCTTTGGTGCCCAGAATAATGACCATAAAATACAAAAGGATACTAATCCATCAAAGAAAAATCCAGCTATGCTGTAGTTTTATACTAATTATGGAAGGAAAGAGAACTTAAATATGTAAAAGCTTAGAACTTGTAGCAAGACATTTTTTTTCTAATTTCTTTCGTCCGTGAGAGCATATGCTTTGTTAATTAAAGTTTCCATATAGCGAATGTGCTGTCAGTCACCGTGGTAAAAAGCAGAGGCAAAAATCCATAATAAATATGTGGCCATTTAAATATATTCTCCCTAACAATTTCTGAAATTTCAAGTTGAGTTCTTGAACTTTAATTAATAGTATGTGAAATAGCCTTTCAAAATCAACTTATGTGTGAATCTATTGGTTCTCTTTTTCTTTCTTTTTTTTTTTTTTATGTGTGTAGACATCATTTGTTTTGTGCAACACATACCATACTTTTGGTATCTACGCAGGATGGGGGTAGTAATAACTCATACTGATAGGTATCATAATTTTAGCTCTTTTGCTCTTTTACCCCAGCCTAGTCTTTACTCTTACATGGTTTCACTCATTTATGGAACATAAGAAGTAGGAAGATTGGTAGAAGAAGAAAGGGAAGAAGGAAGGGGTGGTAAACAGAAGGGGGAATGAACCAAGAGAGACTGTGGACTCTGGGAAACAAACTGAGGGCTTCAGAGGGGAGGGGGGTGGGGGAATGGGATAGACTGGTGATGGGTAGTAGAGGGCACGTATTGCATGGTGCAACTGGGTGTTATACGCAAGTAATGAATCATGGAACTTTTCATCAAAAACTAGGGATGTACTGTATGGTGACTAACATAACATAATAAAAAATTATTATAAAAAAAACCCCAAGACTGGAGAAGTTGAGAAGGCATTTTGATCATGTTTTCCTAGGCACGTTCACCAAATTGATGCGGTACTGTTGTCCCACCCCGATCCCCTTCATCTCGGTGCCCTTCCATACGCCGTCGGGAAGTTGGGTCTGAACTGTGCTATCTACGCGACCATTCCTGTTTATAAAATGGGGCAGATGTTCATGTATGATCTTTACCAGGTAACTCAAGCAATTAAAAAACGCTTTTTACACTCCTGCTGTGATCATGTTCGACCTCTGATTTGTGTTCTTCTTTTAGTCTCGACACAATACAGAAGACTTTACACTCTTTACGTTAGATGATGTGGATGCAGCCTTTGATAAAATACAACAGTTAAAATTCTCTCAGATTGTGAATTTGAAAGGTAAAAAAATGGGGTTTAACCGACTTTGAAAAGTACAAGGGGTGTTGGTAGTAAAAATCATAGGCCCTGTGGTCTGAAAAAGAAGAGATTAGCATGTTCTGATATGGAACTCTGAACTTCTCCCAAGTCATTTGGATTTTCAAATATTCCAAACTAAATACTAACACAATGTTAATAGCTGAAGCCTTTTCACATTTAACTTGGGAAAGACTTATTTAGTGTTCACTGTATGTGATGGGCACAGGTAACGTGCCAGGCCCTCTTTCTAGAAGTACACGGTTAGGGTGAGGGGCTCAGATGACTAAATGTAGTGATTGAAGTCTTGAAGGAAATGCAGTGCCCTGGCAGCATAGTAGAAGATAACTGAATTCTAGGATTGGGTATTAAGAAGTTTATTATTTATTGAGGTCAGAAAGTCCCCTGTTAAGTATAGATTTCTCACGTATGGAGAGAGATGTATTAAGTACGAAGGCTTGCGTCGAAATTGAGAAACTGGTGCCACGGCGGACTCTGATGATCTCGTCAAGAAGTAAAGTCACAGCAGTTTGGCTTGTACTTCATTTTTTACATAGGCTACATTTTTTACCGTGAGATTTGAATTGTTACTCTGTCAGTTTAGAGGTTAGCAAAAATGGAAACATTTGATGATTGTGTACCATATAAATGTTCAAATTTATCCATTCATACTAAGTAATTTAATAGGGCACTGGCTTTTAAATCTAATCTCTTTGTAATATTTCAGTTTATGAACACATATGTAAGATTTCATAACAAAACAAGAGTGTTTGTCTACAGTGAGGGAATGGAGTAGGTGGGGCACAGGAGAGTGAGACTTGCATTTTCACAGTTTGCCTTTTTACTTTGGGATTTTGTATCACTGCATATATTAGATATTAAAAGTAGTTTATAAATAAGCTTTCTCTCGGCTTGTAAAAGAAATCTGAGTGTTGTCACTATCTTATTGACATAGGTAAAGGACATGGCTTGTCTATCACACCTCTGCCCGCTGGTCATATGATAGGTGGAACAATATGGAAAATAGTCAAAGATGGAGAAGAAGAAATTGTTTACGCAGTTGACTTTAACCACAAGAGGGAGATGTAGGTATATCAAGACAAAAGCTAATGGAAATGCAGTTGCTCTTGTTTTGTTCTTTGGAGGGAAAATTAAAGAGTTCTTTTTTTTTTTTAACTAGAAATCTAAAACTACTTAAAAGCCTCAAATAGTGAATTTTTTGCATTGTAAGGGGAAACTTTGATATAAGAGATAATGTATTTTACAAATTGACATGTAAATATCCATTTTGTAAAACAGACATCTCCCTGGAGATGTTGCAAGGAGATTAATTTTACTGTGTAAACTTATATTTTCTATGCTACTTCACCTGGTATTTAAAGCGACTTTGTGGGTGGCTTTTTTTTATTTTGTAAAGTTAGTAATTATGATATAACTATATTTAAAGTCAGACTCCTTTTAAAAGGGGACACAGTAGTTGTAATTTTAAATACTTCATTTTGTAGTCACAGCATTACTATAAAATTGTTTTGGTGTTTAGTTTCATAGAGGCTTCTTTTGTAATTTCTGTACATTAAGTTCATGGTTATTTTGTATGAGATTACAGTAGCCTCAAGATCTTTTGTGTATTTAGAAATACATAAGACTAATAAGTTTTAGGCTCTTGTAATCACAGATTAATGAGGGCAGTATGGATATTTGAGTAAATTAAATGGTATTCAAGCATTTTGATAAAAAGTTTGTGGTGGTGTTTTCTTTCTTTTTCTTTTCTTTTTTTTTTTTACCACATAACAAATAAATTTCAGATAGATTGGAATTAAATAGAAAATGAAACAATACGAGTGAGTCTAATTTCTGATATGAAAAAGAGTTTGTGAGTATAAAGGCAAGGGACAAAGTCACAAAGGAAAACTTTGATAGATTTGATTATATACAGATTCAAAACATCTGACACAATAAACTAAAGAACACTAAAGTAGGGAAAATCTTTGCAGCACGTTGGCTAAAGGCTTACGTGTATAAGACTAGGTATTAACCAATCAAAAAGATGCCAGTTACAAAATGGACGAAAGTTATAAAAGTCAAAAAATTTAAATGGTAATTCTTTCTAAAATTAAATATTATTAAAATGATTTTTAAATGGTAGTGTTCTTCCAGGAAATATTTAGTGAGTTGCTCATTCTTTCTGGTTGAACCTTTCTGGAAAAGGGAGAGCTTTCTGAAAATGGTTAAATCTTTCTGGAAAGCCATTTAGCAAAATTGTATATTGTAGTAAATAATTTCTAGGAATGTGTCCTAAAGTTACAGTCTGAAATGCAGTTGAAGCTTTTTGCAAAAATGTTCTTTGAGATTATTTACAATGGCAAGAAAAGTAACCTAAACATGGGAAGTGATCAAATAAAATACACAGTAGGAGGTTTTTACAATTGTTAAAAAATAGATTTAGAAACCAGTTTTAGTGTCATGGGAGAAAACCAGGGAATAAAACTGAATATAGAGGCATATACATGAGGCCGGATTTATGAAGTACATTGATATATATATGCATAGGAAAGTGTATTTGTATGCTTAGAAGGATGTATACTAAAATATTATATTGATTTCTCTGAGTGATAGTACTCTGGAAGATCTTAATATTCCCTTTTTTTTTTTTTTTTTTTAACGTACTAGATTTCCTGTTAATGAGCATGTGTCCTTTTATAGTTAGGGAAGGAAAAATCTTATAACAGAAAGTTGTTAATTTTTTAGGTAAGATAATCAGTTTATTTGAAGTGCAATAAAATATTCCTCTTCTTCAACTTTGTTATAGCCATTTAAATGGATGTTCCCTGGAAATGCTAAGCAGACCCTCCCTGCTTATCACAGATTCCTTTAATGCTACGTATGTGCAGCCTAGGAGAAAACAGAGAGACGAGCAACTTCTGAGTACGTATTACATGGTACTATCCTCTATGGAGGTGGGTGGTAGTATGAATTACTGTTTCTTCTATTTTGTTTAACACTTTTCTTGTCATGAGGGATTGGTTAACTCTAATTTTTTTTTTAAAGATGGAGAGGCGGGGGAGGGGCAGAGGGAGAGAGAGAATCTTAAGCAGCCTCCACGCCCAGTGTGGAGCCCCACGAAAGTCTTAATAATCTCAGGACCCTGAGATCATAGCCAAAATCAAGAGTCAGATGCTTAACCGACTGAGCCACCCAGGCGCTCCTAACTCTAATATTTTTGGGAAAATATTATGAGACCATATCATCATTTTGTACAAAAAGATGCTTTATTTGGTTTCAATTTAGCTTTTGTGGGATAAGGTAGAGATTGACTTCTCCCTGTTATTCAGCACATAGCTAGCTCTACCTGGCATTCACTTGTAGATGTCTAGGGAATGCCAGAATATATAAAGAGCTCATAGAACTCTATTAGAAAGAATTTATGCTCTAAAAGAAAAATGAGCAGAGGAGATCCATGAGGGTGTACTGTGTTGTATTCGCTTTAAGAAGGTATTCAGTTCTTGTGTTTTTTTGTTTGTTTTTGCTAGAGTTTGGTTTTACCAAATGTTTCCAAGCCATCTTTAATGTAGAGCGAAGAAATCTACTCCTAAAGATAACTTTTGTTGGAAGAGGGAATTTGATCTATATTTTATCGTGTAGGCATACATACACACAAAATGTGTATGTATAAAAGAGAAAGTATGAATGTGTGTGTATTTGTGTGTATAAATTTGGGAATTATTCATAACAAAGTTATAAAATAATTGGCCCCAGCGCACTGTACAAATGTCATTTTCTATGTGTACTATGGGTGAAAAGGGCTGGGGACCACTGATTCACACTTTTTCAGTGAAAAATAATTGAGAATTAAAATGGCATTGTTTTTCACTCCTATAAAGATACATTCATAGACTAAAAAGTAGTTGTAATAACCTGAGTGGAATTTTAAAAATTGTGTACCTAGCCTAATAATTGCTTATTTATAAATTGTAGTCTTTATACTGGAGAAAAAGTCATCTTTAATTTTGCAGCAAGTTATTGTTACGTTCTTTGTGGATTTTACATTCTTGTTTTCTAGCAAATGTCCTGGAAACACTTCGAGGTGATGGAAATGTATTAATAGCAGTGGACACTGCAGGCAGAGTTTTGGAACTTGCTCAACTCCTTGATCAAATCTGGAGAACTAAAGATGCAGGACTGGGCGTCTACTCACTGGCACTCCTCAATAATGTCAGCTATAATGTGGTGGAGTTTTCCAAGTCCCAGGTTTGTTTTCATGGTGTCATTTGTAATACAGAAGTTTGCTACAGAAATTGGACTTATGGAAAACAATGTTTTAGTTGCCCTTTAGATCTTATTTTTCTGTTGAAAAGGTTGATTGATGATGATGATGATAATGGTAGTGAACCACTTGTTCTGTGTGTTCACTTGGAATATTTCATTTAGTCCTTCTAGACCCTATGAAGTAGGTTCTGTTTTTGTCCCCATCTTACAGATTGGGGAAGTTGCTTCTCCTTTAATGCTTGGTATCACAATCTATAAAATGGGGACAAAAGTGGAACCTACCTTATAGGATATAAATGTTAGAATCCATTTTTCTCTTCTTTCTGAATAAGCTCTTTCCCTTGAAATTGCAATCTTGGGTAAGATATTTATTTAAAACTTATACTTTGCTTTCTTAGTGAGATTTAAGGTGAGTTGTAACTGAATTAGGCAAATTTGGATTTTTAGGGATGAACTATGGGGTGGGAGGATCTAATGGGGAACAGAACAAAAAATAAGCTGCTCATCAGAATGGTACAAGTTTAAAGAACCATTGGTGGTGAAGACTTCAAAGAAGATAGAACATGAACCTCTAGACTTTGTGGAAGACATTACAGTTATAATCTAGTATTTTCTAATTATGGTCATCCTTTCCCCCCATATTAGGTAGAATGGATGAGTGACAAATTGATGAGATGTTTTGAAGACAAAAGAAATAATCCATTTCAGTTTCGCCATCTCTCTTTATGTCATGGTCTTTCTGACTTGGCTCGGGTACCTAGCCCCAAAGTGGTACTCGCCAGCCAGCCCGACCTGGAATGTGGATTTTCAAGGGATCTCTTCATTCAGTGGTGTCAGGACCCTAAAAACTCAATCATTCTAACTTACAGAACTACTCCTGGGACTTTAGCACGTTTCCTAATTGATAATCCTTCTGAAAAAATTACAGAAATAGAGGTAAGTGCTTGTATGTGAACTTTGTCTTAAAACTGTTTGGGGGACATATGCATGATGTTTACAGAAATCAGTGATAAAAAATGAAACTTGAAATTGTTTCCAGATTTTTATCAGAGTAACAGTAGAGAGCCTTTAATAGCACAAATTTCAGAGCTCCTTAATTGGAAATTTTCATTCTTTAACCCTTCCATGGTATCCTCTGGAGCTGTGCCCAGAAGGTGTCATATATCCTGTATTCTCAAGTGCTCTTTGAAAAGTTCTTTTCACATCCTTTCCCTAATTGAAATCTGGCTGTTTCGTAACAATAGTCTTTTTCCTGTAGGCCTCTCAAATAGACGCTTTTTTTTCCTCTTTCATGCTTCATGTACTTTGGGTGGGGTAGGTGTCCTTTTTCTGTTGTGCAGCTTTCAAGCCATTTCTCTTCCCTCTCTAGGTCATGTCATCAGACTTGACAGTACCCTGACCCATTCTGACATGTATTGATCTCTTGGTCATTCTCTATCCTTCATTGGTGACTTTCACCCTGGTCCACAGTCTTCCTGTCCACTCACTCAGGACTGCATTCTTGATGACTGTAGCGTTCATATGTGTGGTCTGTCCAAGTCCTTGCCCCTCTCAGTTCCTTGACACCTAATTTCGTAATGATCTTTTCCTCCGTTCCACCTTAGCCATCCCTTCCCACAATCATACTGTCTACTCTTGTGGTCGTACCCTTCACCTTGTTACGGGTTACCTCTGAAGATGTCCAGCTCAGGCATCCCACTCTGATCTTACAGCTGACTTGCTCTAATACTCCCATGCCAACAATTCTTTGGTTCCATTGGGACTTTAAATTTGTGAACCTTGCCACTTTTACTATCCATCATTGCTCCAGCTTCTAGGCAGTGGTCCATCATTATTTTACAAACACCTTTAACTCTGTTACCCTCCTGTTTATTGTACTCACCTGGCAAAGCTTTGAACCATTTGCTTAACTGTTCCTATACTCAAGCAACCTTTATGTTACTAGCGTTAAACACACTACTGTGTGGGCAGGTTGCCCTTCACATTCATGACCTCGCATCTCAGACGGGCGCCCAGCACCAGCCCAACATTCCCTAAGATACTCCTTTTCCTACTCTCCAGTTAGATAGCTTCATACCTTCCTTCTCTTTAAAAAACCTACAACTCATCTCAGCCCTCACCCATAGCACATGAAGTTGTTTCAAACTTAGCTAAGAATTAGAAGCAGTCAGACAAGAGTCCCCTTATCTCCTCCCCATTAAAGAGCCTAACTTGTTCCTGTATCTGCATTTGCTGCTTTATCTCTTGTTAACGGGAGCAAAACAAGTAGCCAAGTCACCAATATGCCAAAAGATCATTTTGCTTAATAACCAACCCATCACATCTATCAATTTTTCAAAGCTAGCTAGTATCATTAACTGTGAAGTCTGTAGCAATTGATACTGAGTGGGCTAATAACTGCCAAAGTTGGGCACAGTTGTAGATGACTTTTTTATTTTTCCTTCCTAGTAGCCATGTTAAGGAATGTTGTTTGTTAGAAGCTGAGTGATAAGTGTACCTTAGTCTTTAACTTTACTTAAGAAAAGCTCAAAAATAGTAACTAAAATCTCATATACATTCACTATAAATACAGAATTGTTGAGGAAGGGTTAGCAGCAAGCAAATCAAAGTGAAAACAGTCCTTTGGGTTATTTAATAGCTTAGAAACATGGAATTTTCTTTAAAAATTAAAAGAGCTCAGGGGCACCTGGGTGGCTCAGTTAGTTAAGCAGCCAGCTTTTGATTTCGGCTCAGGTCATAATCTCAGGGTTTTAAGGTTATGAGATGGAGTCCCTAGTCAGGCTCCTACGCTCAGCGGGGAGTCCGCTTGAGATTCTCCCTCTCCCTCTGGCCTCCCCCTCTCCACGTGCATATGCATGCACACGCTCTTTCTCTCTAAAATAAATAAATAAATCTTTAGGAAAAAAATTGAAAGAGCTCTTTGAAATACTTGAAATAGTTTAATCAGCTATGAAATACTGAATTTGAAAATAATGATTACTAGAAATTCAATTAAGGTTGATAGGCATAGGCCATTTGAGGAATTAATAAAAGAATATTTAAAAGCGGTTTCAGTTTGAAAACAATAGAAAAGGACATTTGGAGCTGTAACTTGAAACATTAGATTTTTGACTTTTTAATAAGTAGTACTAACTCTTAGGATTCTTTTCCTTCTCCCCTTGTAGGGATGTTTCTTCTGTAATTACGCCTTCTCTCTCCATGACCTATCAGTTTTTCCCTCTATTTGGTCATATGCAAAGCACTATGCTCTTTCTCCTCCCCCTAGTCCCAAACTTACTCTTCTCTGAGTCTTCCCCATCTCAGACAATAGCAACACTTCCCACAGATTTACTCTGGCCAAAAAAGTACAGATTCTTTAAATGTCCATTGCCATGTAACATATGCTGGAAGTGTGCATGTTGAAGTGCACGGTGTGGTACACATTCACAAACCGAATACCTCTGTCTAGCTTGTACCCAGACCAAGAAGTATCAGCAGGACCTCACACATCCCCTTCCGGATCCTTCCCCTCCGAGGGAAACCGCTATCCTGACTTGTCATGTACAGATGGCTGTATTCTAAACATCCAAGTGTTTTCAAATAAATGAATTCCTTTTAGTAACTTTATAATAACACGTGTATATATGTACTGTGATTATTGAATCCATCGGTTCTCAGAGTATGGTGCGAGGGCCCCATAGGGGGCTGAGACCCTTTCAGGGAGTGCCTAAGGTCAAAACCACTTCTGATAGTAATATCAAGGTGTTATTTTCCTTTTCACCGTGCCTGCATTTAACATTGCAGAGTCAAAGCAGCGGTGGGAAAGGTGCTGGTGCCTTAGCGTAAATCCAGCGGTGGCATCAGCCAGCAGCAGCCACCGCCTTGTACATCAGCACACACTCGAAGTTTCACTTAAGCACGTTCTTGACAAAGCAGTAAAAGTTATTAATTTTATTAAATCCTTTGAGTAAAGTTTTTAAAAACAATCTGGATGGCAAGACGGGAAGTACGCACACAGCACCCATGTTGCATACTAACACAAGATGTTTGTCTCAAAGAGAGCCGCTTGTATCACTGAGCTGAGTTAACTGGGCACTTTTTTCCTGGAACACCATTTTACTTGAAATAACGGCATGGTTATTCAGACTTGGCTTTTCGGCAGATATCCTCTCAAAGATGAATAAGTTGAGCTTGTCACTCTAAGGAAAACAATTGATACCACTCGTTGCCTAAATCTGATGAAATTCAGACTTTCAGGTGAAAAGTAGAATTTTGGAAAGCGATGCCCATCACCATGTGATTGACAACTTAAACTTAGAAGGCTTTGCTGATGAGATTGGTGGTGATATTTGCAAATGTGATTTTTAAAATACTGTCAACATTTGTAAGATCTGTGTAACTTGGTGAACCAGTATTTTGCAAATAACCGATGCCTGTCGGTACAAAATAGTGCACAAATAAAAGAGCCATTCAAAGTGCAAGATAAATCAATAAATTTTCATATAACAGTATAAAAATGTGTTGATTTCAGATTCCACATTACAACTAATCTTTAAGAAACCACCAGTTTTTGAGTTTTAATGTAGTACCAAGGAATATTCATGGAAACTCTATTTAAATATTTTTCCCTTTTCCAGTTATACATCTGTGTGAGGCTGCATTTTCTTCAGATGCTTTAACCAAAACAGCATTTCGCAGGAGATTGAATTCGGCAGATGTGAGGATCCGGCTGTCTTTTTTTTTTTTTTTTTAATTTTCTTTTTTTAATTTTTTTTTTTATTATT